>NC_056523.1:171932999-171962477 GCF_019175285.1 Sceloporus undulatus | reverse complement strand
GATAGATAGATAGATAGATAGATAGATAGATAGATAGATAGATAGATAGATAGATGATAAAATAAGCACCTCTTTCCCATAGTATGTTATCTCAGGGGTCCAGTGGTCCTGTTGACTGAGGGCTTTGACAGAGCTGTTGTTCCAAACAAGTAATTTTTATTAGGCTCTGGCTTCTCTTTCAGGAAATCTTGATCTTAGCCAAAAGGTCAAGAAACTTCAGGTACTACTTACTAAGCCTGTGTAGAAGCTATCACCCTCCTTCATTTGAAAATATAATAAATCTTATTCTTGTTTTGTCCATTTTTGAAAGTAACCTGGTTGTACACTCTTTCTTTCTCACTGCTGCCCAGACTATGGGGCTGTACAGACAGCCCCTAAAGGGGTGGCAAAACCCCATTCCTTTCCTAGCTGGATCGGGGCTGTGGTAACCTCACACTGCAGCCCGATCTGGCTTTTCTGTGGTGCAAAAAGGACCCACAAAAAGTGGCTTCTTTTTGCACTTCAGAAAGGGCGCCATAGCCCCCGATGCCATTGCTTTTTAGCACTACTTTAGAGCACTGCGTGTACATGCTGCACCAAGGGAGCATTGTGATGCCACCCGCCATGTGGTGGAGTGTGCGGTGGAAAGGACACCATAGCCACCGACACCATGGTGTCATGCCAGCATGGGAGTGGAGTTGGGACACGCAACGTGCAGTCGCCATGCCCCCACTCATCCCTTATCCCAGCATTTATCACCAGCTTGTACAGCTTTTAAAATAATAAAGTTTGATTGACTGATTGATCGAGGGAATTAGACCTGGAAGAGACTTGACCCCATTCCTCAAAAGAATGGTGCTGTGCTTCAGCAAAGTTTTACCTAAAGTGAAACACTTAGGCTAATTTAAAGACTTCTGCTCAGGAGAAACATCTGCAAATGTTCAAGAGAAGTGTGATTGAAGGAAAGGGGAGGTTTGTAAGACTAGCAAAATGAGATTGGGAGAGGGAGGTATTTTCTTCAATAGCCTATGAAATGTTTAATGTGCTCAGGTGGAAAATGGCTGAAACCCCCCAAAAGGCCCTTGAAAGGCACCAGATGGCTCAACTAAATGAGCCAGGGTACATGCTGCAAGAACTAAACAGTTCCCCTCCCATCACTTCCAGTTTATAATTTATTTATTTATTTGTGGCATTTTAATCCTGACTTTCCTCCAGTGAGCTCTAGGTAGTATGCCTGGATCTCCTTTCCAGGGGTGGTAACTATGAGGTGGGGCATTGCCTCCCTATAATAATTTTTCCCCTAATGAAATTTTCCTTCATTTTCCAAATTTCTAGCATTGAAGACAATGATACCTAGAACCTGTGTGTGTGTGTGTGTGTGTGTGTGTGTGTGTGTGTGTGTGTATTAGATTTTCCTTAGTAACTTTGCCTTCCCCTTTTCTTCGGACACTGTGAACTGTACTTCTAAATGCTCAACTGCAGTTTTAAGCTGCTGCAATGCTAGAAATTTGGGGACTGAAGGAAAATTTCATTGGTGGGGCAGAATTCTTTTTCAGAGGAGCAATGACCTCATTTCCCTCTCCCATAGCTATTCCCCTATTTCCTTTCCCCTTTGTCTTCCCAGTAACCCTATGATATAGGTTAGGCTGAGAGATTGTGACTGGGACCAAGATCATCCAGCAAGTTTTAGTACATAGTGGAGAACTGAATTTAAATTTTCCAAGTTTGACACTCTAACCCCTATGCTACTCTAGCTCTTGATTAGACTCTACCTCTCTCCGCACCATCACCTTTAGCTCAAACTTTATCTCCTTCTCATCATCCCTACTTGCCTACATTAGTCCTTCTCTCATTCCGTTGAGGCTGCCTCTCAGCGTTCTGTGTTCTGCTGCAATGTTTCTTCTTTTTTCCTGTTAAGCAGTCCACAGTCTACTTCTCCAGGTCTCTGCTTAGGATTTTACCACACCAGACTGCTGTCGTGCTACAATCACACTAGTTTAAGAATGGAAGGATACTGGTTTGGCATCATTTCTTATCACACTTATCCCCATGATAGCCCTTTGGCGATCCACAGTCATGTGATCTATCAATCACCTTCTGAAGCGATCTAGAGTTGTGTGATCTGTTTTCCACAATGCCAAATGCCACCTTTTGGGGACAAATGTTCATGACTGTCAATCATTTTCTGAAGCCAGCTCCTGTGTGAATGTGAGAAGTGGTTGGCAGCCATAATCACTGCAAGGGGGAGAGGGAAGAGGATTTTCTGATAAAATCCTTAGTGGATTAAATATAGTAGAACAAACACTCTGTAACATGCTCTGTAGCTGAAAGCATTACCTTCTCCTCAGGCTTAGAAACATTCTTTTCATTGTTCAGAGATATTAGTCTCCATTTGTTAAGGCCTTCATTTTGCTGTGTGCTTTGCTGAAAGTGAAAGCTTTGATTCTCAAAAATTAGTGGGAGTTTTTATTTGTTTGTATGAGGGTTTTCTGATTTACAGAAACATAATACACAAATTATAGGTTATTTGGAGGAATGTGACCTTCTCTACTCTCACTTTCAACTTCCTCTTCATTAAACTATCATGGCGGCGGCGGGGGGGGGGCATTTTGCCATTTGAAGTACAGTCGGCCCTTCTTATACATGGATTTCTTATACACGGATTCAAACATCCACGGATTGAAAATGTTCAAAAAAGTATAAATTTCAAATATCAAACCTTGATTTTCCCATTTTTATAAGTGACACCATTTTGCTATGTCATTATATTCAATGGGACTTGCGCATCCACGGATTTTGTTATCCATGGGGGATCTTGGAACCAAACCTCAGCATATAACAAGGGTCCACTGTAAAATGTGATGGTGTATGTTGTGTTGTGCACTTCCTTAGTAATTTTCTACTGTCACATTTGAATCTGAGGGGAGGAGGGGCTGGTATCACATGGATTTCCAACCAAGGCAATGTGGAAAACCAGTCTCAAGCTCTCCCAGGTCTAAGATGGGACTAATATCACCTGCCTGAAAGATACATAAAAATCAGGATTGCCTGAGCTTCTTGGAATAGGCACCTGCCTCTCAGTGTCTGGGTCTTGCACAATAAAACACCATGTCTAAGTGATTATAAATGCCTAATTCCATAGCAATATTATGCATATTTGTGTGATATATGTTTGACTTGTTTGACAGTCTGTGGCTTGCCTGCCTCATCCACTTGTTGTCTCTGCCATCAGTCTGTTCTCTGTTTGTTTCTCCAGTGACAAATTAGTGGTCTGGACTGTGTTGGATCCACCCTCTGAGTCATGGGGATCACAGGGCTAATACCATCCCAGAACTATGGGGTTTTGCCCTTTGTTAAGAGCTGGAGAGTATGAAAACCAGAATAGTGATCCTAGATGTATTTTGTTCACTTCCATGCTGGGGGGAGGGGGAATAAACATTTGTCCATTTGGCTATCTGTCTGTCTGTCTGTCTGTCTATCTGTCCCACCTTTCTCCCATATGAGACCAAATGCAGCTTACAGTATGGTTCATTGTGGTTGTTTGTCCCATCTGTAGTGTATTGTATTATAGTAGTGAGTGTTTGTGTTTTTTTGCTGGAGTCTCTCTTTTTTTCATTTTCTGCAGCTATTTCTTTCCTGAAAATGACTCAAGGGTTGTGAGGGTTCTTCTCTGGGGATATGTGGCCTTTTCCTTTCCTAAGCCCCATCAGAGATATGAGGCATAAAGACAATAGGCCAACATCGCAGTCAAGGCTGGTGAAATGTGAAACTGTGATTGGTACCTAGCTTGGCAACAGTGTGACAGACCTCTCCCTATATACCCTATAGCGAATCAGTACCTGTTTCTATTGATGAGAACAGTGAAACAGCACCTGGAAAAACCCAACAGCCACTGTTCACCTGGGGAACATACTCATGCTAAGGTAAACCCAGCTATACTAGCATATGTCACCAAGAAGATTTTGCCATTGTGTTCTTCACCAGGGCATTATGTAGTGTAGACAGCTCCAGTGTGCTGTTGAGTTGGGGCAGCAAGGGAGAGAGGGAAGGCAGCTTATACCAAAATGGGGTAAACAGTCCCAAACCAAATGAAAAATTTGCTTTTCCCATCTGAAATTGACTGTGCTCCACTCTGCGCCTTTATGTTTTTGCTCACCCTTCCTTGAATTTCAAGCCAAATGCTCTTCTTACTCCCCCTACCCTTGTTTGTGTGTTCCCCATTTAGAAGGTAATATGAGAAGACTCTTGAAATCTTCAGATCACCCTGGTTACCTATGTCCTATCCACATTCCCCTTCTTCATTGTCCTGCTTAGCCCTCATGAAAACCTTCAAAGTGGAACAGAGCTGAGGTCTATGAAACAGCATTCTCTCCTATTAGGCACTTTCACTACAGAAAAAGCAGGAAGCAAAGGCTTCTGATTTTAATCTCTTTGTGACTCTCTGTGTTGTTTGTATGATATGCTTATTTATATAATAGTAATAATTATCTCTACATATCAGCAACTTAGTACTGCAGATCAGATTCCGGATATTCCTGGTTCTAATGATACAGTATATTAGAACCCTCAAAACCTCATATAAACTATTTAAGAATGGCTTTGCTTCCTGCACTCCCAATCCACCCAAATCTTACTAACTGAAAAGGTTATAAAACAGAAATTTTTAAGTTTGTTCCAAGATAGAGATGGGGTTGGAAATGGTCCAAGAGATGAATTCCAATTTAAGGAAGGTCTTGAGGGCCATATTCCAATAGAGGAGGGTTTATGCACAATGTAAGGTCAGAATTACATTTCTATAGCATTTGAAATTGTAAATCAGTGTTCTCTTTTGTTCTCATTTATCGTTGTTGTTATTCCTAATGGCTGGAATCCTGTTGGCTAGTCTCAACTAGAGTAGGCCTGTTCAATGAATTGTTTAATGCTAAATCAACATGTTGATAAATCCCATTGATTTAGTGGGTCTACTTTAGGTAGGACTAGCAACAGAATTCAGGTTGTTGTTGTTGTTACTTATTTTATTTAGTTCCCCTTGTGGGATGTTGCATAAGTGGCCACCCTGTGTTGATTTCACAGGCAGCTAGGAAGTCTGACTGGCACATGCTATGACATTCTGACTTTTTGTATCTTGAGGACTAGATGCATGGAAACTGCACATGTTGTTTGCTACAGTGCAACCACCTAAGATTTCTAACATAGAAAAATGACACCTCACGTGCCAAGAAATATTAATTGTCAAGATGGCAAAAGTATTTAATGAGGAAGAACACACAAGCTAGCAGAGTCTGTGGTGGTTTGTAAAAGGCAATACTGTGTCCCTCCCCTCCTCTCATTCCATTGAGTCAATTTGGAACTTAGTTTGCAGCAACTGAAGAAAGCTGAGCATAAAGAAGGAAACTGGGAGGAGGAGAGAGAACCTGAAATTTTTTTAAAAGCAGCTGAAAAAGTGGGACAACGGAGGATTAAGCAGGACTGTCCCTGCCAAGTCAGGACAGTTGGAAGGTATGATGTTTTATTTCTTTGTTTCTGTTTCTTCTGTGGGCATCAGATTCTCTGAGATCTCATGGTGTCTGAACAATTATAAAATGATAAGATGTTGGTGCCAAAGCAGATCCTGTCAAGGGTCCTATCCATGAGACCTAGAATTAAGTGAGAGAAAAAGTGAGAAAGAAAATATATAATGAATGGGGCAACTATTGGCCCCAGTTGTGGAGGTGCATCTCTGCCATATATTAGGGGACATCTAATCACATCCAGTATGCCATCTGGTATAATGTGAGTGATACATGTTGACATGTACATAGGCATCTGAATCTTTCATGCTGAGTCTTTTGTGGTCAGTGAAACAGTCAATGGTTTTTCATACTATTTTTTTTGTTGTTTTTTTTTTTTGCTTTCCACATGAATAACTGGGTTGGGGTACCATATACCATATACACAAAAAATGCCTTCCTTAGGTTTTATGGCATATGAGGTGCCCTTCTGGACTACAATAATGTTGTTCTAAACCAGTGAACTGTAGTATCTAAAAATTGGAGTTCTTGCCCTGCTCACAGTCAGAAATGTACCCCACACTATCCCACCCTCCCCGTCTCTTATTTCCCTTTTATCTTTTGAAAATAAGACTATCACCTCAGTCTATACCTCATGGCTATAATAACAAGAAGACCACTTATTATTTGGATGTTACTGTGCTTCTAAATGGTGGATCCATCCAATGGATGAATTGAAAAACAGATTTGGGCAATTTCGAAATACTGAGCTTTAAGTCATTCTCTTTTCTTTCTATTGTTGTTTATTGTTGTTGTTATTATTATAGATCAGTGTTTCTTAACCAGTGGTCCACAGACTCCCCCCCCCAAAGGAGGGGTCCACAAAGGCCAATTCTCCTCCTTTCACTGTCCCAAAGTCAGTTGGGCTCAGTCCCATGCTAAAAATGGAGAGTGAAAGAGAGAGGGGGGAGGAAAAGGAAGAGAAGAGAGTATTCCATCCCTCCTGCTAGGCCAAATGGCAACATCACAGCTCTTGGTGGTCGGTTGCAACAAAAAACATTTAAAGTGGGTCCATGGTAAAGAAAAGGTTAAGAACCACTTAAGTTCTCAAAGTATCACTGGTGGGCAAGATGTGCCCCTCTAGATGTTGTGGATCTAAAAGTTCCATCAGTACTAGCCAGCATAGTCAGTATTGAGGTATGAGGAGCGCTGAAGGCTAACAATATATGTAGAGATGTAAGTTAGTCACCACTGTTGTAGGCAATCAAAACTCTTAACAAGTTGAGGAAAAATAACAATAATCCCCAATGAATCATACTTCCTTGCTTCCTGAGTTCGTAGCTCAATATACCTTGGGCCAAAGCTAGATATGACATCAACTGTGGATGCTGTTAACATATGCACTTCCTTGGTCCAAAAATACATATGATGTCAATTGGAAATGCTGCTAATATATGCATTTCTTTTTATGTAAACAGCAGCTGCAGGGAAGCCTATGGGACCTTCTTTTGAAATTCAAAAAACAATTCTAGAGAGAGAGTTTTTCTCAGTACTCTGTCCAGGGACGTAGCCAAAGGGGGGGGGTTCTTGGGGTCCGGCCCCCCCCTTCCATTAGAAAAATGAATGGTGTGTGCTGCTGTGCCGCCGCACCCAAGCCCCATTATAATGGTGGCACTTAGTCTGGACCCCCCCTTCCTAAAATCCTAGCTACGTCCCTGCTCTGTCAGGAAAAGAGTTCAATTGCCATTCCCCACCCCACCGCCTCAAAGTCTCTTTGGCCTTGGTGAATTTCCCATCCTCTGCCCCCAGGTCTTCCTTTTTATATACGGAATCTTCTGGTGATGTCAGTCCCAAATTCTGTTCTTTGATTCTTATTCTCCTGTCAGCTTTTTGACACTTTTGCTAGAGATTGTCCTACCTCCCAGAGGGGGGTACATTCCTTGCCACTTACATTCCTGGCTAGCCCCCAGATTAATAGACATTGCAATGTAGTTGTGCCTTTCCTGCCCTCACTATTCGAAATAATGCTAATGTGGATCTAGGTGATGTCTGTTTTTTGATGTAATGGGGCAGCTTGGGTAAACATGCACAACCAAATTGTGATTCCAAGTTTCTTTCCCCATTTACACAGGTAATTGGACACTAGTTTTATCCTTTGTAAAAAGAAGACCTGCATCTTACAATGTCCAGACATGTACTATTCCTCTATCTGAAACTTCTTTAGTGTTCCACCAGGATTGCCTGCTCCAGAGGACAGCTGGTCCAGCCATAGCATCTGATTCAGAACTTGGAAAATTTACTATATGGACTTCAACATCCAGGGTATCCCAGCCAGCATGGCCTTTGGGGGATTCTGAGAATTGTAGCCCCAAGATATGGATCCTGCACACAGTCCCAACTAGAATAGACCCTTTGGGTCAACTGTTGCATGATGAATCAACACTTATGGCAATCCCATTGATCTATTCTGTTTTTTAGTACCATGAAGGCAACTTTCTCAAGCTTTCCTTCTTCCTGTCAGTTTGAATGATCAGCCATTTGGCATTGCACAGATCATAAAATGTATTCACCTCTTGCTCTAACCACAGCAGCTTTTCTCATCCTGTTTTTTCCTTCCTTATGACAGCCCATGCCTTTGGACCTGACAATCACCAATTAGCAGGCACGCCCTTCCCATTGTCATCTGCTGGATGGTTTGTGAGACTTTCAAGTTGTGTACAGATTCCAATGGGGTTTAAATTACCACTCTATCCTCATGCTTATCCAGTACCAAAGGGCATAATTCATGTGATGCTAAAGAACACAGCCAAACTGAACCAGCCAAGGCAACAGGGCCAACAGGTTGGAGTGTTACCAACAGCATCATCCCACTGAAGGTCCTAAATGCCCCCCATGTACAATATGAAAGGCTTTTACATGATCCTTCCCACTGATGGGATTAGGACAGGAGAGCAATCCTGTCTCTATCCCACCTGAGTGTGATAATCTCCTCACCAGTGTTCATTTTCCATTATTGATTTGTTTAAATTCTTCCTCCTGCAGTTTCTTATTTCTGTGCAATCTGAGGTGCTGCTGGATCTCAAGAATGTGGTTCCAAAGGAATGTTTTTGTGTGAAATATCCTCTCCTCTTCCTGGTTTGTACTCATGATCTTAGACATTTGATTCAATTTTCTTCTAGGAGCAAATATGGGTCTTTCTGGAGCAGAAGAATTTGGTTCAAAGGCATGATTTTGTCAGGCTATATATGGTTCCTCCTCCACCACAGTCACCATCACTCTGCATTCATGTATCTGAAAAGTTCCCATATCTCACTTTCCACTTTCTGTGGTATACCTTAGTGCCTGCAAGGTATTTAAAAAAAAACAAAAAACTGCCCAGCATATTGTGATCTCATTGGTTCTGCCTGTCTTAAACCCCAGGTTTCTGTTTCAGTGCTGTTTTTTTAATCAATGCTTTCCAATTAATGCTTTATATGATTTTAAATTCTGTCTTTTTGCATGTTTCTAGCTATGGCGTAGTACAGACCGCCCCAAAGGGGTGGCCTTCAGCCATCCCTGTTTATGCCGGATTGGGGCCAGGACAACCTAACTGGCAGCCCCTGCGGCCCCAATCTGGCATTTTTCCAGGCCAAAGAGAAGTGGCAAAATGCCTGGAAAGGGGTGCCCTGGCGCCTTAGGCTCTCAATGCACCCTGGAGGGGCCAGCGCTACAGAGGAGAAAGGGGCGGCCCCTTTCCCCTCTGCATCATTGGGGTGGCTGTTTGGTTGCTACGCCAATGATACGTGTGCCAAAAAGGAGCTCCATTTCGGAGCTCCTTTCTGTGACGCCACCAGGCCACCATAAGTGGTCTGGGGCGATGTGGAGATGTCATACCCACGCTGTGCCATTTGGATGTGGTGTGTGAGTGATGTCACAATGGTCATGCCCATATGGATGGGACGCCGCCATTATAGCGCTGCCCCGCTGTGCTAGGATTAGGGACCATGTGGTTGCCACACGGTCCCTAACCTAAAATTGGTGCCAGCATGGGGCAAAAGGGCAGTCTGTACCACACCAGAATGTGGTTTTAACTTGAATTTCTTTTTATTCTGTAATCCAGAATAAGTGGGATTTAAAAAGGATGATTAATTAAGTGATTGCTACTGTTGGGCACAATGAAACAATTGTCTCTAGTGACAGATACTGGGGAGTGAAAGCAAGGTGCATTACTGTGTGTGCCACACAGTCTTCTTTGTGGTCTATAAACTGACCAGCTGTCTTCAAGGGCTGTAAAAGCAATGTCCTATTTCCCTAGTGTGGATGGACATTCACCTGCCAGTCTAGTATTTTATGCGGCCATGTGTGTCCTCTGCCCATGCCCATATCGGGAGCAAAAGTGTGTGCAATAAGGTCTGAGGTCATACTTCTGAAGACTCCTCAGAGCTAGGCTTTCAAGCCTTACAGAAAACAAATTCTTATCTTGCCTCCCTTCCAACTGCAGATTCAGTCACTGTGAACTTCCTTGACATTCATTCCACTTCTCCTTTATTAATCTACTTGTGTGACTTTCTGATCTATGAACAAGGGCTTTCTGAAAACCAGGTTGCATCTACACTGCAGAATTAATGCAGTTTGACACTGCTTTAATGGGCATGGCTCAATGTTATGAAATGCTGGAATTTGTAGTTTTGTGAGATTTTTTACCTTCATTGTCAGAAGGCTTTGGTGCCACATTAAACTACAATTCCCAGGATTCCACAGGATGGAGCCATGACAGTTAAAGTTGTGTCAAACTGTATTAATTCTGCAGTGTGGCAGCTGCCACTGAAACTGTGTCCCATGAAGAGCCAAAGTGTCTATTGAAGCACAGAGCACTCAAATGAAGGGTGGGCCAAAACATTTTGCTGCCTGTGGCAAGGCAGCAAAGGGTACCTCTCATCTACTCTTATAATTAAAAATAACAGTAATCAATGAAATAGGTAAGCATATACTACCCTTTCATGAGATGCCAAAATTCCATTCCAGAAGTGCCTTCCTCTCATTGTCTAACAGTAGAACCAGCCCCGACTCTATTTATCCAATAGCTCAGTATTGCCTTCCCTAACCCAATGCCCTCTGAATGCATTAGGCTACAACTCTCATCATCCCCAGAAAGCAGGGTTATTAACTAACCTGCTTTGTCTGAAAGCAGATATCTCTAGGCTATGAGACAGAGCAATGTCTTTCACCTCAGGAGCTACCTATTCTTGTTTTAAAGGCAGTGGTGTGAGGTTTGGACTGTCTGTATGCAGCTTGGGGTCTTTCACTGACATGTGGCTGAGCTTTGGTTACATCCTGAGGTCAGTCTCTTACTTACCAGAGTGCAACATTTCCTATTAGAATTATTGGACTGATTGATGTAACAAGAGTTATGAACCAACCTGTGAGGTAGATGTAAGAAAAAGAGTAAAACTATAAAAAGTCTCTTTACATTGCTGCTCTATGGCTGTTATCTGTTGCTTCTCTTTGTTACTGGCTCTCACTCATCACATAGTTCAGCTAAATATTTTGGATTTTTTTTCCAAAGTATAACATGGGTGTTCCTTCCTGTGGCTTGCATTTTCAACAAATCTCAATATAATCTCTTAGCAATTCATTTTTAAAAGACATGGATATACCTGTACAAACTACTGAGCAAACATTTAGCCTAATGCCATATATGCCCCTCCTAATAGCAATGATCTTTAGCAGTCCTGGTGGAACAGGATAATTTTCTTTTTTATGGATTAAACATGAAGGAAATACCTTCAAATGAATTTACCATTTATCGTTCCAATGTGCATGATTCAATTGGCTGTTTACCTGGAGGTAAGAGCTGGGGTTGGGGTCAGGATGGGATTCACTGCATGGCTTTGTAACTATGGAGGGTATGCATTCGTAACTTGCTAACAGGATTCTGGCCATTATCAGAATTCTAGATTGCTTCACTGCATATTCCTTGATACTGTGCTTCTTTACTTGAACACAAATCCCTCTGTATTCATCTCTGGCTTTGCAATAAGAGCCTTCCCATCATAGCAACCAGTTCTTGGATTGATAACATGTTTATTGTTCATGTCAGCAAAATCCACTCTGAAATAAAGAGCCATGAGCAGCAGAATTAATACAGTTTGACACTGCTATGGTAAAATGTTATGGAATCCTGGGATTTGTAGTTTGTGGTGGCACCAGAGCTCTCTGACAGAGAAGGATAAGTATCTCACAATACTACAAACTCCAGAATTCCATAGCATGGAGCCATGGCAGTTAAAGCAGAGTGAAACTGAATTATTTATGCAGTACAGATACATCCCAAGGGGCAAACTTTTCAACATATCACCTGCCATTCAGGCTGCCATGTCTTTAATAAGAGGGAAACAAAGTGTAGGCCTGCAACAACATGAAGCTCTCAGGTCCAATTCGGTTTTCACAGATTCTCCTCCTCCTCCTCCTCCTATTTCACTATAGCTTCTGCCTTCTCGCCCACAGAGAATTGCTCTGTAGCAGCTTGGTGCTGATCTCTAATGTTGGTTCATCTTAAGAAAAACCTTGATTCATAAAGGTGATTCACTCTTGGTGAATGCTGGTGGTGGAAAGCGGAATCATCACAGAGAAGACACGAACATGGCTGTGTCCTGAGGCAAAGGTTTCTGTACTTTCAAGAGGGCATTTGGGCAGATATAGAAAAGGAGCTGCTGACATTTCCTCTTCTTGCAAAACCATTAAAGGTGCAAAAACCCTGCCCTCCATTGCCCTTGCATGTGCTCTTCTTGTCCAAAACCTGGCACAGGGAGATAATATTCAAAAAGGTGATGGCAATACTTCTAGGGGTTTCACTATATCTGATGCACAAACATGCACAAGGTTTGCCTTAGGGTTACCAGAAGTTGGAAATGATTTGAAGTCACACAACACCAAAGAGGAAGATGCAGCATAGGTTTGTAATGTCATTTTACCACCTTTCTCACACTTTTCCTTTTCTGTACAACTGTGGGCCAGCCAGCAGTCTTTGCATGAGGTTCTTATTTGTTGTCTATGGGGGCGTTCCCACTCGCTTATATACCGGTTTACAAAGCGAATCCAGGGTGTATCGTTCTCACTCAATCCCGAATTAACTCTAGAACAGTTCTAGATTTGCCCTCTACTGTTCCCACAGCGATTCGAATTTGATTCGAATCCAAACATTTAAACCGGATCAGAAGCCTATAAACCAGCGCAAAAAAATAGTAGGTTTTACCCCGGGTTATCCCTTGTGCCGATATAAGAATCACTGTATTTAAATGGGAACATTTCGGCGTCTGATTTGGGTTCCACAGGATGGGAGGAGTGGAGCGCGATGGGCTGGCTTGGGGGAGTCGCTCTTTCTTTGTCCCCATCCGTTGTTGCCACCACCATCTTTCCCTCCCTTGCCCCTTTGTGCACGGAGGTCTTTATGATAAGAGGTAAGTGTGTTAAATGCATAAGCGCTTAGGTGCTTAGACTCTTAAGAGCTTAAGTGCCTCCTCATTGGCTCTTTTTAAAAAAAACCGCGAAATTTAATACTAATTAAAAACGTCCCCATAGTGGGAACGCAGGTACTGGCTACATCGATGCAAGTTACTCCGAAGTATTGTGACGTCATAATAACGTCGCTTTGATTGACATGACATTCATAGCCGAAACAAGTGAATGTGAACGAAAAAGTAACAAAACCGGTTTAAATATACATCGATTCATCCATGAATGGGAACGATACTGTGTCAATTACAGTGAAATAAAATAAAACGTTACGTAAATGGAAACGATACAAATAAAGCGATTTGAAAAGCGGGATAACACTCGCTGTATTTTGAGTCTTTTTAAAACAAATCGCTGTATTTAAAATCATTTTAAATCGCAAGTGGAAATGCCCCCTATCAATAGTGGATATATCACCACAACCACCACACACCATTTTATCACATCAGAAAGATGGACCAGGTCAACTTGCAGTGCCACGGTAATGTCATAGAGCCATTGCATTCCAATCCTAACCTCTAATTCCTATTTTGTGGATCAAGCAGGGGGTTGTCCTTCCTTCATCACTTTGGGATGAGCCCCCCGCCCCCATCTCAGTGCATGAATTACCATACAATTTGATGATGCAATGGCTTAAAAGGAACTGGCCATTGGCCACCTCTCACTTACTCAAAGTCAAGGAGACAAAGTTGGCAACAGAGGGCACATTATCATTCCATCGTATCACCCTGTGAAGGCCACAAAGAGTGTTTGTTCATGCTGCCACTCAGATTTCAGTACTACCTGTATGACTGGTTTCGCTTTTGGCCACAAGCAGACACTCATGTTGCACGGGTCCATTAAGAAAAATCTGCACAGTGCTCTTAAATCCAAGGCTGGCTAGAATTTTCAGTGTCAGAGCTTCCTCTGCTCACAGAAACAGGTGGAGTCTTGTCACACAACTGGTTCAACGTTGGAAGGTTTAATTAGTCATTTTAACCTGTGTTCACCTGCACTAGTGATAGTAAATTATTCTACTTGCATCAAACATGATTTCTGGAAATTAAAAAGGACCAACTATCTGCTCCTTTTAGCTGTCTTTTGAACTGCCTCAGGCCATGGGCCACAATCATTCTATCCATCCATTCTATCCAAACACCCCATACACATATATAACCCATGTCTATATATCTGTCAATTTTGTACATATGCAAACATTGTCGTTGTTGTTGTTGTTGTGTGCCTTCAAACTGTTTCTGACTTCTGGCAACTCTAAGAAAAACCTATCACAGGGTTCTCTGGGGCTCGGAGTGTTTGACTTGGCTAAGGTCACACCACGGATTTCCATGGCCAAGTGGGGAATCGAACCCTGATTTCCAGAGACATAGTCCAGAGTTCAAAATACTATACCATGCTTGCTCTGTATGTACACATGCACACAAGCATACATACAACCGGCCTTTTATTGGCCAGCATCCTATTCATGTTACATACATACAATAGTGCCCTTAGAGAAACAGTTGGGCATTTTTATCCAATGTGGAGCACCTAGATTCAGTTCAAGTTTGCACAAGCAGAATTGCAATGTGGATACACACTGGGTTGCACATTCAGTGGCACAATATTGCCCTTCAGCACAAGGTCTGCATAGAGCAATTATTGCATTACGGGAGATATATACTATGTAACCCCAATCTAGGATCTTGGCCACTGTTTTATGGTTCTGTCTTTTTTAAACAATTGGAAAGGTAATCTCTCTCTCTCTCTCTCTCTCTCTGTGTGTGTGTGTGTGTGTGTGTGTGTGTGGGTATAAACACACCACACCAGTGCTTCTCATGCTATCTGCCAATTGCCTACAACCCTTTCCTTGGTGGTGTCTTCAAGGGACAGGATTATCTGGCAGCAGCCTGAAGTATCCTGGTCCTGGAACTGCCCTGACCTCCTCTCATTTCTTGGGGCCCTCAGTTGTGATGCCAGGTGGCTGTTCACATGCATGTCCCACTGTGCCACGTGGTACAGCTGCCACCACAGCGAATAGCACGCTATGAGGCCAGAATGAATTTTGAAAATGTTTTTCAGAATACCAAATTTTGTATTTCAATTATCATTTTTACAATTTGATTTTCAGAGTATTATTTTAAAAATAATAATCACATAATATTATTTTATACAGCAATGCTAATGAAATATTTTTTGCAAGTAATATGCCCTGTAGCATGAAAGGAGGAAAATAATTGGCTATCAGGTGTGTTGCTTGGTCTGAAGGCCTTCCCCCTATTCCCCCAGTTTTTGCACAGAAAGCTTGACAGGTGTAGATGTGTTGTCAGGGGAATTAGGTTTGTCAGGGGGATGTAGCAGATCATCAAAAACCTGTAGGATCCTAAGCTTTGTATTTCCCGACTGTTCCTCCTCCCAGTCTTCAACAACAATCAGTCTTGGAGCTATGTATAGTGATCTTGTAGCATCTTTGAAACTAACTGAGTGAAAGGGGTTGTAGCATAAGCTTTTGTAGAGTTGGTCTACTTCCTCCCATGACATCTTTTGCTCAGTTAGGCCCAGTATAGGCTGATGCTTTGCACCAGCCTGGGGCTGAAATTAGGGTTTTGTAGGGCTGGGCATCCGCACATTCCCAGCTCTACTATCGGCATGCGGGCACCATGATTTAGCGTACCTGTCCATATGGGGTGCGCAACGATGATGTCCGTGCAGTACAGTGCCCAAATAGTACATGCGACGCAGACATCATCTTTTGATGGGTTCAAGACTTTTGGTTGACTCAAGCTCTGGACAAGATGGCATCTCTGTCACACAGCACAGCATAGCATGGTATCATATCACAAAACAGGTTCCCCCAATTTTCTCCAGTACTTGTCAGGAAATAGGCTAGTCAGGTTAAGGATTGTTAAGGGATCCTGAGACATGCCATGTTGCATACTCAGCTCTGTCCTTTAGTACTGGAAGAGTAGTTGGGAAGTTGAAGAGGAATGGCTGGGAGCATGCCACCAGAGCAGCCCCTCTGGCATCTGCCACCTGAGGCTATCATTTAACTCTGTCTAATGGTAGGGCCAATCCTGATAGAAAGTGAACGTCCCAACAGAGATCATCCTGTAGGGATACTCACATGTCTTTCCCCATTCACCTTCAGCAACTCTGGAGAAACAATTGCAGTATTAAAGCAAAATTGACTTGGAAGTTCTTTGAGAGGTCCACACAGCAGAATGTCAGTAGGAGGGAGGCCAGCAGCCAATGTGATAAAAGAAGAATCAAGTGAGTAAGTAAATAAGAAAAGGAAAACTGGATGCTGTTACCAATATTGTGTCAGAAGAACCCACCTCCACCCTTTGTAGCACAACAGTGCTTCGTTAGTTCATGACGTACTGTATAAGCTTTCACTGTTAGTGCCACTGGAAGCACTTTCAAACCAAGCAGTTTGTGGGGCAAGGGATAATGGTAGTAACTATACAGTAATTATGGTGGCAGTGACTAGGAATGCAGTAGCTTGGAAGGAACATAACCTGGATTTTCACCAGTTAATGAGTGTGCAAAAGGTACCAGTAGCAAAGAGCATGGAAATACTGTATCTTCAGATAACTCTTTCAGTTTAATGCATTCCATCTTGTTTATTTGACAAGTACTGTACTGATATGCTCCAACATCTTTATCACTATCAGAAGTTGAACTGGGTACATATGAACCATAACATTTCTTTAAAAAGAAAAATATGATAGGATTAAAATAATATGAAAAATGCATAAAATTATCAGAGTAAAGATTACATTTGTTTAAAAGAAGCTACCTGAAAGATACAAGCAAGTCATTTTTGTCAATACACTTGAAAGGTTAATATACATACTCTCACAGACATGCCTACCTAGGTTAAAAACATATATTCCCATACCCCATTATCTGAAAATTTCCCTAAAGCAACAGAGCTATCTCTTGCATACTGTGGAAACAATTTTCATTACTGATGGTCATTTGTACAAGATTAGAAATTTTAGGCTTGACAGTTATGCCATTCAATGTATACATACAGGTAGTTTTTAAAAGAAATCTGCAGCTAGACAAAGGCGGCTAATTGTATTGCCTAGCCAAGGCAAGTGGCTCATTTGCAAATGTGAAGTCGAAAGCTTTCATGGCCGGTATCCATATTTTTTTGTGGGTTTTTCAAGCTATGTGGCCATGTTCTAGAAGAGTTTCTTCCTGACGTTTCACCAGCATCTGTGGCTGGCATCTTCAGAGAATGTTTGCCTGGAAAGGACTTAGCTATATATATATTGTGACAAACAATATACATGCAAATCACTCCTGCCTTTCCAGGTCACACAATATGTATAGCCAAGTCCTTTCCAGGCAAACATTCTCTGAAGATGCCAGCCACAGATGCTGGCAAAACGTCAGGAAGAAACTCTGCTAGAACATGGCCACATAGCCTGAAAAACCCACAAAAAACTATGGCTCCTTTTCTGTCTCTGCAAAAATATGCCACAACACTACTTGAGTTCATTAGCGAAGGCTTAAGACAGCCAAGAAGACAACTTTGTGATGCTAGAAACTGAATTATATACAGACACGATTTTCAAAAATGAAGTGTGACTTTGATGAGGAAATATCAGCTTATCCCATTTATGGTTTAGCCATACATGCTGCTTGTGCATCAGTAGGCTATAGCTTAACAGACATACATACATTTGAAGAAAAAGGAACCCAAATACAAAAATAGACCCACTGTGTTCAGAGTGGGAATGCAAAATTTCTTCCCCTAAGCCTGAGAGTTTGGCAATGCAATCCTACATAAGGGATGCAAAATATGTTGCTCTGGGATCTATAAACTGAAAGTTTCAAGCTCTGAAGAAGGGTGGAATGTTTCAGAACTAAAGGCCCATCTTTTACAACTTGAGCTAAAAGTGAGCCTCCAAGGGTGCTTGTCACAAATAGACAAGCTATTGCCAAGCTTGAGATGTACTAGGCTTTTGCAGCACATATGAATGCATATTTGAGTTAGGGTTAAAAGGCCACGAAACATGGCATTGACCATTGATATTGGTCTAGACTTTCTCCATAACCCCCCGAGGCAGGGTCTGTGGGGAATGCAGCTCCATTGATTGCCTCCGGCGGACTTCCCGATCCTCCCAGTCTTCTTCTGGTTCGTAGCCTTTGAAGATGGCCAGCCTCTCTGAGAGGGTCTTTGAATGGGGGAAGAGGGCATAGTTGTAGAGCAAGGAAGCCACCACTGCTCCAGCCATTGGACCCAGCCAGAAGATCTGAGGGAGGAAAATAGAAAGTGTGAGAGATTAGGGCCCTTTCACACCACACAGGTATAGCTCTTTGATTCCACTTTAACTGTCATGACAGATGCCTATGGAATCCTTGGATTTGCAGTTTAGGGAAAGACCTTTAGAATCCCCAGTCAGAAAGCTCCTCTGGCACCTTTCTGTTGTTGTTGTTGTTGTTGTTGGGAGGGATTCGAACCCTGGCCTCCCAGACTCTTAGTCCAATGCTCAAATCACTTCCCATGATTCCATAGGATGCAGCCAAAGCAGTTAAAGTGGAAGCATAGCGCTATAATTGTGCAATGTGAAAGGGCCCCATACTGCTGACAAACCAGGATGGACATTCTTGAGATGACTCATATTAAAACGCAACAGGTATGTCTCTATCTATCTATCTATCTATCTATCTATCTATCTATCTATCTATCTATCTATCTATATATCGTATTTTTTGCTAATGTAATAGGTAGATTTTTCAACTTCGTAATTCTATCACATTTCAGTCATGATGAGGGACAGAGGTAAAACTTAGCAGCTAATATAGGGGTGGGAAGGAAGGTTATGAGTGCAATAGCCAAATTCAAGGTTACTGACAGCTGTGTTATTATTATAAACCATGGAGGCTAATTAAATATCTCTCTTAAGATGACTGGAGGTTGACCCACAGTGCAAGAAATTGAGGAACCCATGGGTATCTGCCAAAGATATTCCACTCCCTCTATTCTTTTACCGTCTTGAATGCAACTGTTAAGTCATCTCTAAACATGCAAAACAGAAGAACAAAAAATAGTGATGTCTAGGGAGAAACTGCCCTGAAGCTGAATCAGACCAGAATCCAAAGAGTTCACACAGCTTTAATTGGAACTCAGATGGGTTTTTTAATTCACTGCCAAGTCACGGAGAGTAAACTATTTAAGCCTCTTCCTCTTGCAACCCAGCCCAGCTAGGCAGACAGTAATGGCGGCTGGTTCACCACTCCTGTTGGTGCCAGTTGTTACACCTCTCTTCCATTTGGCAGCTCTCACCTCTGTGTAATAACATACTGGTTATTCCACTAAACAGTAAAATACGAAACAGGTCTCTTGATTCGAGCAACAGTCAAAAGTGTTGCATATTTGGAGGTGTTCATCTGTGCTGGTCTATGTTCGCCCAGAGAAGTTCCCAACTGCTGTCTCTTGTTTTGTATATACTTTGGATTTGAAGGGTGTCTTTTCTTAAAAAATGTTTCTCTATGTTGCTAAAGTTGATATTTTTTTAACCATCCATTTCTCTGGACTATTACAAGCACAATCCTGCTCATCACTACCCAGGTGTAAGTCTTATTAAATATGGGGCCTCTTTCCAGGTAAGTGGGCATAGGGTTGTAGCCTGCAATTATCTCTCTTCAACTGGAAATGGTGAAATGTTGGTTGGACTGCACAGGCATGAACACACCTTATTGCACTACATATCTGCAGTATGAGGCCCACTGGTGATTCTTTCATCCCCCTCCTATTTATTTTGGTCAGCCCCAGAGGTGGGTACATGAACAAGTTTTATGAGGGAGAGGGAGGAATGACAAAAGCAGCACTCCTTTGATGTTCTCTGAACATCCAGGTTGACACTGTGTAGATCCCTTTCCAGAGAACAGCTCTTTTCCTTAAGGCATCCTCTCTTTGAAAGGCTTTCCTGTGCTAATTTGGTTTAAGGATAAAGTAATATATAAAAAATGAGAGCATAGGCCCTGAAGATGTCCATTTCTTATCGTCACTTGGGCAACCAACTGAGGTGGCATCTAAGTCACCAGGTTGCAGCTTGCCTACTGTGGTGGGATGTACAATGCATTGTGTTTTAACTGTGCATTTATACATTTTTTACAAATGTGATTCTCTTTTGTCTTTTTTATTGACGATGTGTAAATAACCACACTCTCCTCTATGTTCCAGAACAATATAGAGGTACTTTGGACATAGTGGCAGCTTCCTGGTACTCACTAGAAGGGCACCAAGGAAGGGGGCAAGGAAAAGACCTTGGCAATTGTGTCTGTTGATGCTGGGCCTGCAGAAAGTTCTCATGTGCTCTGTATTGCATGCTTTCTCATATACTGCAGCTGATAAGAGTTCTGTTCAACTGTTTCTAAGCTGTTTAATTTCTTTACATTGTCACATGTCTTGAACTGTAGGCATTCATCATTTAATAATCTGTGATCCCTGGAATAGCGGTATAGAAATAAATTAAATTATTATTATTATTATTATTATTATTATTATTATTATTAACAAGGCCTCTGACAAAGAAGTTCCCTTTTACACCTGCCAATCCACCTTCCCTTGGTCTAGCTGAAAAGTTTTTTTCAAGCAACATCCACATTGGGAAGGTAGTAAAGTAGGGCTGGAGAAACACAGATTTTCTATAGAGGTTTGCATCAGTATGTCTGCAGTAAACAATGCAATAAAGCTTGAGCTGGGAAAGAATGGGATTCTACTCTAGCCAACCCTACAGTAGCTGCCCATAACAGAAAAGCCTACCTCACTGGCTACACCCAGTATGTTAAAAATAATATAGATATTATGTTTGGCCACCAAAATAGAAATCATAATAAAAGTGGAAGCTGGCAAAATAAAAGATATCCCTAGATTATCTGTGAAGAAAGATAACACACGGAAGAAATGTTCAAGTGGTCTCTAAAAGGTTCATAATGTTAGTTTGCTTATTCAGGATTTACCTGACCATATGCACAATCTTTTGCATGTGCATATTGTTAGTTATGAATAAAATGCTTGCAGGAACATGTTGAACTACTCTTCTGTTTTGTGGTGTAGTAACCTATCCCTGTTCTTTCCAAGCTGTTTCTGCCTCTGGTACCCAGTTTTCTGTTAAAGATGCATGCCCAGGAATTCAGCTCTTTTTCAACAGAGATACACATGTATTCTGCTTTTAAACCAGTTCAGAACAGACTGTTATTGGATAAATGGACATGGAATACATGTGGAGGGAGAACTTTCAACAATGTGAAATACTGTGGGGGGAGGGGGAGGAAAGGGGACAAAATGTTATCTTGTGTTACATTCTAATCATAAGAAATTTCACAAGGGTGGAGAATGTGCAACCAAGATATTGCTGAGTGACAACTCCCATCATTCTTTGCCATTATGTTTAGACTTTGAGAGAGTTAAAATCCAACAGCATATGGAAGGCTATAGTTTCCTCACCCTTGTGTTAGAGGGTAAATTAGAGGAACAAACTGTTTGCAATGTTACTTACCCACTGGTTTTCAAAATCACCCACAACAACAGCAGGACCAAAAGACCTGGCAGGGTTCATGGAGCAGCCAGTGTAGTAGATCTAAGGTAGGGAAAGAAGATACATTTATTCTTATTCTTATTCATTATATATTCTGGTGCATGCTTTCCAACATTTCACAGATAAAAACTGGGACACGTATGGTCAAGCAGCATGATAATATGATCAAGAAGGCAAAAGTAATAATGAGGAAGAAAAGACACGCTACGAGAGGTTGCAGAAGTTTACTTTTGCCTGCGATGGTTGGGAAGGGCATGATTCTGCCTCTTTATCTCCAACTCTCCCATTCCATGTTAAGTGAGTGTAATCTACTTCTGTATTTTGAACTCAGTTTGCATCAACTGAGCCAAAGATGAAGGGGTGGGGGAATGGCACTCCTTTGGTGCTGTGTCTACATGATGCAGTGCCAAAAAGCCACAGCACTGGGGCTATGGCGCCCTTTTGGAAAGGTGAGATTGGGGCTGTAGCATGTAGTTGCTCCATCCCCGATCCAGTGCGAGAAGAGGTGGTCTGTACAGTCCCTCAGTGAAGAAGCAAGAAAGAGGGAGGAGCCTCCAGCATCAGACAACAGCCAAAGTGTGCCTGTGCAGACCTAATGTTCCACCAGTAGACTTAATAGATTTCTACCTCAGTGTTGTGTCAAAATTCTGTGTTAATCAGCTGGCAAATTTAAAGGGGGAGAAAGACCATCAGAAATGATGCCAAAACAGTTTTTGCAAAAACATCAAGGTCTGTTCAGTTTTCTGAAAGCTGATGAATCCCCCATACCTGAATGGGTGAGTGGTTCCTGCCCTTAGTCTAAATAGCTGTTGTTCATATTGCAACTTCATTTGCCAGATAAGAAAAACACATATTCACAGTTTGGATTCCTGTTTTCATGAATGTTTTAATTTCAGCTACAGGTTTCAACTGGCCCTAATGGCTAGAAGTTTCTAGGAGATACAGGTCCCAAAAGTAATTTCTCCAAGCTTGGCTCATAGCTTTCCCCCTAAATCTACTGAATGAGCTCCATTTTCAACTTAGTTTTGTGAACCCAAAGCCACAATTTTCCAATCCTTTTGTCTATTTGCATTTTTGCAAAAGTTTGCTACCATTTTAGAAATTTCCTCTTTTGCTTGACTGCCTCTCTCAGATTGTATCATGGGTTTTGAAAAATGAAGGTTGCATGAACTGCTGTCCCTGCATATCTAGAAAGTTTATCGCACACCATTTTCAGACCATTCTGGGCACGGGATGGGATCGGCATGGAACAGGTGAGAACGGGCGTAACCACACAGGAGAATGCTGCCAGGAGTCACAAAGCTTTTCCATATCCACGCTATGAATTATTTTGAAGAATAATTCAAAGACTTAGAGGACTATTTCTCCTGTGCAGTTACACCCGTTCTTGCCCATTTCTGTGCTGATCCCATCATGTGCCCAGAATGGTCTGGAAAGGGCGTGTGATAAATTTATGTTTCACTAAAAGTTGCAATGCACAGTGGGTTACAATAATGAAAGAACGAAGATAGTTTGGCACAAAAAGTTTGAAACAGTGGAAATATGAATATACTGTGGGCCTATGGAAGGTTTGTAATTTCACTGGCATGGACACTGAAGCCCCTGTCTTCATTTGCAGAGGAAGATACCCTCCAAAAATGTCACAGATGAAAACTGGGACAAGTGTGGCCAAACTGGGAAAAGGGAGCACATACAAGCTAGAAGAGACTGAAGCAGTTTGGTTTTTCTTGAACCTACTAAGAAGGTTCTTCTCTCCTCTCCACCCTCTTCTCTCCTTTGTCTTCTGCTGAGTTAACTGTGTGTAAACTACTTTTGCATTTTGAATTCAGTTTACGCCAGTTGAAATGATCTGAGGACAAAGGGGGAAGCTAGAAAAAGAAAAGTGAAACTGGAACAGATGAAAAGGTAGGATGACATAGGATCAATCTGGACTGTCCTGGCCAAATCAGGACATTTGAAAGGTATGAGATATTTTTTGTCTCACATTTTCTTAAAATAGGGAATCCCAATAGGACAAATCCTGTCACATGTGGGAGAAATGGACAGAAAGCAGTGGGACTGTCACATGTGAGAGTAGTGGCACCACCCAGTTGGATGGAATGACATGGAGGTCAAGCCAGTAGACCTTGGTGACAGAGATGTTAGGCCTCTTGAGTGGTTAAGTAGGACAGAGAACTACAGTTGTGGTCAAAGTTTCAAGAGTGAGATTGGGGTACATATATGGGTGGTGGTGGCTCCCCCTGTTTGATTTTTGAACAACTAAACACACATATTATCAGCCTGGCTGACTGGTTCTACATGGAAAGGAAGGCTATGGTGATAAATTGTGAAATGGGCCCATGTAATTGGTATGCTTACAAAAGCTTCAACTCCTCCTTTGCTTAAGAGAATTAACATTAGGGTCAGCTGATAACATTGCTCTTGTTTTTAAAGGTACAGGTTTCCCCTTTGATGAGATTGTTAAGTCATGCCTGACTGTAGGGGGGCAGTGCTCATCTCCATTACTAAGCAGAGGAAGTCAGCATTGTCAAAGATGACTCTGTGATCATGTGGCCAACTTGACTGCATGGAATGTTGTCACTTTCCCACCTAAGTGGTACCAATTTATCTACTTACATTTTTACATGCTTTCAAACTGCTAGGTTGGCGGAAGGTTGGACTAGTGAGAGAGTTCACTTTGTCACATGTCGCTTGGGTCTCAAACTGCTGACCTGGCGATCTTGTGATCATCAGAGTCAGCGTCTTAACTGCTCAGCTGCGACATACCGGTGGCTCTAGTCATTCATTACAAGGTATAAAAAGTAATCATAGCAGATCCCCTTGAAGACACTGCCGCTAAAACCTGTTTAATCTCGAAGAAGGAGCCTTTAAATCTTGCTGAGAATCCCCCCACCCCATGTTTCCTCTCACTACTACAACCAACAGGAACTACTGAAAGAGTCTGCTTTGAAATGGTCTCTGGAAAAGAGCTTGGAAGGGTTTCATTTTTGGACTAGTACTCTCAGAATGTTCCAGGCACAAGTGAATTCTGGAATTGGTAGTCCCTAAAAAGAAGTTTCCCAACATCTATACAGGTTGAGTCCCCCTTATCCGAAATTCCAAAATCAGAAATATTCCAAAAACCAAAATGTTATTCATGTTTAGCTGAGATAGCGACACCTCTGCTTTCTGATGGTTCAATGTATACAAACTTTGTTTCATGCACAAGATTATTTAAAATATGGTGTATAATGAATTTTAGCCTGTGTGTAAAGCGTAACTATGAAATATGATGTGGCCAAAGTATGACAGCCTCAATTTAATAATCTTGGCTTCCAGGAGAGTTCAGGTTCATCTGTTCAAGCACCCATTTGTTGCCTTTTTGGCCATCCACAGTATCCTCAGCACTCTTCTCCAGCATTGCATCTCAAATGAGTTGATTTTCTTTGTATCTGCTTTCTTCACTATTCATCTCTCACATCTATACAAGGTCATGGGGAATACAATTCAACCTTTATTTGAAATCAGCAATAGCATCCATTGACACACTACTCATTTGCTCACACCAAAACATACAGTCCAGGTGACGTGAGACTGTCATCAGCTCTTGACTCTTTCCCCATAGACCTTGGGCCTCTGATGAGAGCCATGAGGAAGAGACGCATGTGACTGGGCTCCCCTTGACTGTGTTACCTCTCTTCAACCAGGAAATCCCTACCCCTAAGGCTCTTTACCTGTAGAATCAGTTTCCCTTTCAGAGGCAAAGCAAGACTGTTGAGAAGTGCTTTCTGCAGATTTGTCTCATTCTACTTCCTTAAAAGCAAAAAGAAGCACACTTCCATGGGCTTTTCCTGCAGAACTGGCATATCTACACATGTAAGTGAGTAACATTTAAAGGTCATGGACTATTCTTAGAAAGAACCTCATTGATGGCCCACCAAACTCTTGGTCAAGTTCAAAAGCTTGCTGTTATTGCAGAAAATTATGGAACAGCCATAGTATGCCAGGCTAGGACTAGAGTAAATTGGATTAAAATCTCCACTTGCTCATCAAGATCAACTTGGGCCTATCATTATCTCTCAGTCTCACCACCTCATGAGGCTGTTCTGAAGATAGAAAAGGTGGATTGTGTTTTGTGTGCACAATAGCTATACTGAGATTATTGAATAAACAAACAAACAAACAAACAAACAAACACATTTTATTGGGTCTTTGTTTTTATGTTTTTGTAAAGTTTGATTCCGGGGTTGAAAGCATGCAAATTGAAATAATGTCTCCAGCTATTGTCAGACTATGCTAAAAATGGCACACTGTATACACCCATGGATTAAAAAGCATGACTAGAGCTTTAGAGTGATTCTAGAATATTTACCAGGAAATAAATACCATGGAAATCCAGCATTATGAACACAGTGGAAATTGCATAAGAGTGCAGTCAGTGACTGACAGAGGGCTAGCATCCTGTTAGTGACTTAGGATAGCTCAAATCTAATGTATGCCATTACAGCTCACTTTTTTTTGCTTGTGGAGGTCAGAATTTTGTACTGGCCACACAACCTCCAACCCACTTTTTCTCTTCTGCAGCCTCCCCTACACAACCATTTCTCTGATAGTGGAGGGTGTCACAGAGGTGTCAGACTCTTTTTCCTATAGCTGGATGCACAGCAAGGACTTGATCACCTGGGACTTTCAGAGGACTGGCAAGAAATTCTGTAAGAAGCCTGTCACTGTACCTAGGAAAGAGCTGGATTCTTTTCTGCTGCACCCCCGGTTTCCAATAGCCTGGAAATGGCAGTTTGTGTGCATGTGTGGCCATGAACAGTGAACTTTCACTTGTTGTGCTGCACCTCCCAGCATCCAATAGTACAAAGCACATACCCAAACATAACTAACAAGAATAACAGGATCTACGCTCCTGTTAGGGGGACAGCCTGCAGCAGGTAAAAGTGGGCTTTGGTGGGGTTTGATATAAGATCTTGTTGGAAGCAAAGAGGCATCTACACTACAGTGGTACCCCGGGATACGAATGCGCCGCCTTACGAAATTTCCGGGTTACGAAAAAAATCCATTTAAAAAAACTGTTCCGGGTTACGAAGGTTTTTTCGGGTTACGAAAATTTTTTTGGTGCTTTTCGGCGCTATTTCACACGAAATCGCGGCTTTTCCCCATTAGCGCCTATGGGTTTTTCGGCTTGCGAAGTATTTCGGGTTACGAAAGCGGCGGCGGAACGAATTAATTTCGTAACCCGGGGTACCACTGTACTATAAAGTGATTAGTGAGAGAAGGGACTCTAGAGAGCATATCTGTCCTTTTCTCTCACCTCTCTGTTTCTTTCTCTAATCCATGTACTCAAGCCTTTTCACTTCCTTCCTGCAGAGCTCACTTCCCCTTTCTCTGAAAAATATTTAGTTTTTTGTTGCCATTTCTCTGGGAAGGGAGCATCCATGAGCTCCCATCTTAGGATAGATGTTAGCTGAAATCCACACATAAGAGACAGTCTTATGAGCTCTTCTACTGAAGTCTTCTTCTGTCTATCTCCTTTCCTATTCCAAGATGGATTCCCTAAAACAATAAATCTAAGTTTCACATTAAAAAAAGATACCTTATAAAAGCATCCTGTTTGTTTTCTCCTATTTTCAGCCACAAGCTCATACAGTTAGTCCTCTGTATCCACAGAGTCTGCATCCACAGATTCAACCACTCATGGCTTAAAAATATTCCCATGTAAAAAAATCCCAAAAGTAAGCATGGAATTTGCCATTTGATATAAGCAACACCATTTCACTATGCCATTGTATATAATAGGACTTGAACATCCATGGATTTTAGTATTCACAGGGGGTGGGGGCAGGGATCCTGGAACCAAACCACAGTGGATACTAAGGGCTCAGAGTACTGCACTGGCTATGCTGCACTCTCATTCATATAGATACCAATTAATCCACATATGCAACAAGAGTCCTGATCCAAGATGACAGTTGGGTGTTCCCTGCATCTCCAGCTTGTGTGAAGCAATACTGTTGATGTGAATACATACCCCAAGCAGGTGACCCAAGGCAACGGAGAAACCAATGGATAGAGCTGGTGACCCCACGTTATCGTTCCTGCGGTCATCGGTGGAGGCAAAAATGCACAAGACTAGCTGGAAGGTGAGGAAGAGCTCCATGGTGACTGCCTGCCCTGATGATGTGTTATTGTGCACCTGAAAGAAAGCAGAGGGAATTCAGTGTTTTATCAAAGACTCTTATCTTTGGTGGTGGTGGGAAATGGCTAAAATCCACATCAGTGTAATGAGTTTAACAAGCCATCTGCAAGGTCTCAAATATATTTGGTTGATCTTTATGTTCTCGAGGTAGTGAAACAAAGCAACATGGATTGTGAAAGTAAGAAAGTCACTGATGTTTGAGCCATGGAATTTGGGTTACAGGAAGGGTACACAGCCATCATCCTCAAACATGTGAAAATGTGCAAAACATCCACACTCTATCCCCACAAATTCCCCAGAACCCCACATTACCCCATATGCCTCCATTTCCTTCTGCAGTCCCTCTCAAAATGGCTTTTGGAATTGATGCAACACAACTTCTTGTTGCTATTTTGAGAGGGACTTCTGTATTTGAGAGAAAGAAACACACGGAGGGGTGGGGGCACTGGTTCCCTACATTTTGCCCCTCCCTGGCAGTTGCCCATCCCTGGCCTACGAAAACACAGCCCCTGCATACTTAGTGGGAAGAACAAACAACAGTGAATCATTTTTTTCAAATTTAATAGCCAATAGTTTGCTCAAAATTGTCCCACCTTTAAAACAAAAAACAAAAGGATTCATTGCTCAAGGTAAACAAAGCAGAAGGAAACATGGGAAGTTTTATATTGAAAATTTCCAGAAGTTTCTTTTATTAGAAATGTTGACATTTTGAAAACTAAACATTTTAAAAAGTTTAAAATGTCTTAAACATGTGAAATTTTAAAATGACAAAAAAGACAAAAAATAATAAAAGAAAAGATATTTTAAGAATTTTTAAAAAACACATATCATTGCAGGCTTAAATCTTGCTGATTCATTTGAATAGTCGTAATTTGTTTTCATTGGGGCTAGCTGGGTCATTTTTAATGTTTGCACTACTGTTCATACAGCATATATTGTAAAATGTAACATAGAAATTCACCAAAGGAAGAAGAAGAATGGGTAATGAAAAGAAAAAGCAAAGCAATGCCATGTGTAGTTTCAGGTCCTTCTTTCAGGCTATAAAATGGGTGTTAGTAAAATACATTACACTTCACAGAGTGCTTGCAAGAAGGAAGGCCCTAGAACAGTAGTCCCCAAACTGCTACCACCCCCTTTATCCTAGCACCCCCTTGAACATATTTTTTTTACACTAGGTCTACTGTTCTACTGCAAATTCAAAACAAGCAATCTTTGTTGCTGCTCCCTTTGCACCCAGTCATTTTGAGAGCAGCAATCGAGCAGCTGATTGAGCAGTGACTAAGAAGCTTCTTGCCTGTGCCAGTCTTGCCACAAAGGCCAGCACAGGCAAGAGGCTGCTCAGTCACTGCTCCCTTTGCACCATGGGAGCAACAACTGAGCAGCTGACCAAGCAGCAACTGAGAAACCTCTCACCTGTGCCAGCCTTGTAGCAAAGGCCAGTGTGGACAAGAGGCCTCTTGGTTGCAGCTCAGGCAGTTGCTCAGTTGCTGCTCCCAGGGTGACCAGGTGCAAGGGAGAAGCTTCTCCCCAGAGAGGAGGGACTCTCAGTCCTTCACTGTGACAGAGAAAGGCACAGCCGGTGTGTATGTAGGGGGTTTACAGAGGCCACATGCTCTGGACTGGAGACTGGTGTGGACTGGGAAAGGGAGAGATTTAAGTACAGGAGCCACTCCAAGACAAAGGACGAGCACAGATACCCCTTCCCCAGAGACATGACAAAGCTTCACTATCCCACAAAAATATTGTTTCTTCTGCTACCTGTTCTCTCAGCCTGTCTGGTGAAAGAAAGCAGGAGCAG
>NC_056523.1:171905106-171932989 GCF_019175285.1 Sceloporus undulatus | reverse complement strand
CAGTGGCAACCTGCTTGCCACATCCCAGCAAAGCTCACAAAGCAGGACCCCAAATCTGAAAGCTCATTTCTTGCCACGACTTCTACCCTGCCACCATGTGCTCTAACTTTTTTTCCAATCTGTCCCAAAATGGTGCCACTCTTAGCCACAGAGGTGATGCCCTGTGTCCAAGCCTCACAAGAGTTTCCCAACTGCCACTTAGTGAAAGTCACCAGTAAGGGAATGAGCTCACATGGGCAAGCAAAGAGCGTGAGACAGCACCACACAAAAATGATCAGTGAGGCTGTATGGTGTTTTTTTGAGGACCCTGAAAAGATGTTTCATGCAATCCTCATTCACACTATGGTCCTAAAGGCCACTGGTTCCCCTTATCTTTCTTGCACACCAGTACTTTCACTGAAGGCCTCCTGCTGCCTCTCTTTTCCCCTCACCACCCCCCTACTCTCCCACTTTTCCTTCACTGCCCCCTTGGAACCTTCTACCACCTCCAGGGTGTGTGTACCATCCACTATGGAAATCACTGCTCTAGAAGAAAATATTTTGCCCAATATGGGACTTCATTGAAAGATGAGATTTAAACCTGAATTGTGTTGAATGTTGTCCAGTTTCAGCTTTGGAGACAAACTAGTACTTGAAGCAAAAAGACTCCCTCCTGTCCCAGTAAATAAAGCTTAGACTGTATAATATCCATTTTGCTTTAACAAATCTATTTAATGTGATACATTTTTTCTTTCCTAGTGCTTTATGGGCACTCCATGCCCACTATCACCTGGTGCTTAATTTTCCTGGACTAGTCACATGGATGCTATGTTTATATGGCACCTTTGTGCCAATAAAAATCTTCAGTCTGTAAAGGGAAAATTTGCACTTCACTACTATAGCCCTGAGATCTGGCAGTTTGAGATGGGCACAGGGCTTATCTGCATGGCCTAAAAGAAACATTCCCACCTAATTCCCGCACTGACATGTTCAGATGATGCACAGGGCCAAAACTGGTGCATCACAGGCCCAATCTGTACTTCAGGGTGATTGTCTGGAGTAAAAAGAGTCCCCTTTTACTCCAGATCAGGATGAAGACCCCAGATAATTCCCTGGGTGTACATACTGCATACTGTGGTGTGGGGTCAGTGGGGGAGCATTGGTGGGTGGGTGAGCCACAACTTCTTCCTGCCATAACCTCTTCCAACTCACCACAATACTTTCAATTTTGTGTTTGTGCAGTTTCTCCAGCACCATTCTTTTGCAGATGTGTGAATTGATTGGAAAAGTGCACATTATCATAACAATACCATCAGCACAGCACATTGACACAAATTGATTACACAACTGCACATATGCACAACAATGTGTGCAGATTGCCCTGCCAGTGTTGGCTCATAGTGGGTGCTGGATATACAGAATGTTCAGGCTCCCCACTGATCCAAATGCCCCAATGGTAAGCTGTTTTTTCTATCAGTACAGACGCAACCAAAGAAGGCAATTGATAGGCATTGTAAGTGGGTTGCAACAAACAAACAAACAAACAAACATTTTTGAAGGAATAATTGAAAAAGAAGAGAGATTTTCAGTATTACTGAAAATATCCATAGAATAGTGTGCCTAGTTTTGGTTCAGCAATCTTATTAAGTTTAACCAAAACAAAATACAATATAATAATATCAGAAGAATTGGATGCCCTGGACTTGGATGAACTTTTACCTCCTCTTTGGCACTGAGACGCTGTAGTTATATGACTATACCTGTGGGGTGGGGGGGGAGTTGAATGAGCATGGAGATAACATCTCAATTCTTTGCCTCTTTTGCAACTTCAGCTGCCATTTGATTCACTTGGGATGGCTCGGTGCCACTGGGTAAATATCCTACTCCTCATGCCACTAGTGGCATTCAAGTGATCACGAGGATTTAAATCTGTGACGCATTTATGCTTCCGGACGCAATAAAAATATGCTTAAATATTGAAATTTTGAATACTTGAATGGTCAGATTTTTGATATAGTCATGCCTGGCTTGCAAGTAGACAGGCCTGAAAAAGTTGTGATCTGCCAAGCTGAACACAACTCACTGGTCATGATTTACCAGCTGCTAAGGAACCTCCTGTTTTTATGCTTTCCCAAGCAAGAGTGGTGGGAATGACAGATTTATTGCTCCCTTCGTGAACTACTGCTTGTGTTGGCTGATTGACTGTATTTGTCTAAGAGCTCAGAAGTGCTACCTTTCAGGGCTAGAACTACCAGAATCTCCCAGTCAGCAATTCTGAATAGAGGATTCTGAAGGTTCTCACCTTCAAAAGTAACTTTTATGAGCTCTGGTTGATCTTGAAGGGGTGTCACCAGTTGTGGAAGCCTGATATAAGTCCACTCCACAAGTTTACTATAGGAATTGCCCTAAGACACATGCCTGGGAACAAATCTTCAATACCAAGGTCATCCAAAATCTGCACCAAGGTCAACCAAAATATTGAGCCCTTGGATTTTGCTACCTGAAAACATTTCCCACATTGGTTACATAACTTGTGATTGTGCCTGTCGTGGACAAAGCTTGGAAAAATTCCCTTTGGACTAAAACCCCTTCAGCCAACATAATGTGGCTCATATATATGTTCAGATGAAGAAAGGATATCGAACTGTGAATTCAGACATTTAGGGCAGGATGGGGAAGGTGGGAACAGAATTTGGAAATGTGACAATAAGAAAAGACACAAAGAAACAACCTGGTAGTAAAGGTTGAGTATCCCTTATCCAAAATGCTTGGGACCAGAAGGGTTTTGGATTTTAGTTTAGTTTTATTTTGCTTGGATTTTGGCATACTTATATTTGCATATATCACATAATGAAATATCTTGGAAATGGGGCCCAAGTCTAAACCCCAAATCCATTTATGTTTCATATGCAATTTATACACATGATCTGAAGGTAATTTTATACATTAATTTTGTGCATGAAGCAAAGTGTCACTATCTCAGCCATTCATGAAAAAAGTTTTCGTTTTGGACCATTTTTGATTTCATCATTCCAGATAAGAGAGAACCAACCTGTATTGAGCAAATGATAGGTAGTTCTCTATTTTCCATGCCATTTGTTCCATACCTGAAGTCTGAAAAGTATTGAGAGGTGAAAGAGGAAGGGGAGGAGGTGGCCAGATTGACTCCCTAGGAAGTCCAAACCAGCCCTTCTGATACAACCTGCAACAGGATGCAGGAAAATAAATAAATAAATAAATAAATAATATAAAATAAAATGTTTTCTTCTCAAAGAGCACCCCCCCCCGGTGGTCCCCCCACTTGCTTTGAGAAGTGTGAACAGAACCTGATATCTGAAAAAACTGTGGCTTGGGATTTGGGAAGCTGTAGTCCAACAAGTGAGAGTCAGAATATTGTAGTGGTTTGAGTGTTGAACTAGGACACTGGGAAACCAGGGTCTAAATCGCCATTCCAGTATGGAAACCCATTGGGTGACTTTGAGCAAATCAGACCTTCTCGGCCTCTGAGGAAGGAAAGGATAAACTGCCTTGGAACAAATTCTGCCCAAGAAAACCCTGTGATAGGTTTCCTTTAGGGTCATCATAAGTCAGAAATGGCTTGCAGGCACACAACAAGATGTTCAACAAGTAGCTTCATCATGTTCTAGACAAAAAATACACAGAATATGTAAGGGCTATGTTATGAGTTATGACTATTTCCCTGACTCATGCTAATAAATTGTAATATACTTTTCACATTATTCACCTACCCCCTAAGGAATATTCAACCAGCTGTGGATGGTGGCCCACCAGAGGCTCTTGGGATGGGACAAAAACAGGGAAGTTTGCCAGCACTTGAAAGACCACAATACTTGGCTAGTGAGTTGTGTTCAGCTTGGTGGGTTGCGTGTTATGCAGGCTGGAGTCATGTACCCATGGTTGCTGGCAAGCCAAGCATGACTGTATGAAGTCTCTGACCATTTGGATATTCACAATTTCCGAATTCAAGTATGTTTTTATTTTGTCCAGCAGAACGAGTGCGTCAACAGATAAAAATCTTAGTTATTGCTACAACACTAGTAGAATTGCTAATGGTTCTGTTACCCAATGACCTATAGCCATTCTACACCATCTTACACAAGATTAAGGCAAATTAAAATGCAATTAGAAGTTGCAAAAGTTTGCAAAGTTGTGAGTCACTTCCACTCTTTTAGAACACCCATCAAAACATTTGACTGGATCTGCACATATAGCATCCCTGAAGTCTAACTGTATATAATTATAAAAATTAATACCAAAATCTATTTTCTCTCTGAGTGCAGTAAAATCAGTATGTTAACAGTTAGGAAAGTGAAGTCCCACTAGTGGGGACATTTGGACCAAGCATGAGGTAACATGTCACCCCAAAATGACAGAGGAGGCACTCCCCACTTACTCCTCAACCTTCTTGTGATTCACACCATCCTTTTACAAGTCAACATTGATTTAAAAGGGATGGTCTAGTAACTCATGCTATTTTGAGTTACCTTTTTAAAATAAAGAAAATCTAAAAACCCATATAAAAATAGGAAAATGGCTAAAAATACCCCAGATCACCTCCCCAAACAATGCTTTGATCAAAGTTGGAAAAGCGGGATAAAAATAAACTTTTTATTATATTATTATTATTTGGAAGTGGTGAATAAATGATGCTTGCTACATCAAAAAGTTAGTCATGTTTCCACTGCTGCCTTGTTTAAAGTAATGGTGCCATGCCTCTAAATTCTCTTCCTCCTTTGCTCTTTCTTGCCACTTGCCAAGGCAAGTTCCTTTCCACCTGCTTACTTGGACACCTGTGGCAACTTCCATGTCCATAAAGCAGTGAATTTGGTCTGGGTTTTATTTTTAACATTAAGGATCTACACAAGGTGCTGGACTTATTGTGGGCATGGGTGAGATTCAGATTTGGATATCTTCTTTAAAGTTTAGTCTAAAACCTAGAATGTACACATGCCCCACTGACTGGGCCCAAGGACATCATACAGGGAGTGCAAGGTGTGCAGACTGTACCAGGTGACACCCTAAGGATGTGTGTGACACCACTTTTTCCCAAACATTTGCCTTTGGGCAGAAATGGGCTGTGGAGTTCACCTGCATCCCTTTAAAACACCAAAGAGATGGTGTGAGTGTGATAAGGCTCAGTAGGAGGAGAAAGGAGGGGCCCAAGGGAGGTGACACCATGAGCTGCTGCACTGGGTGACACCAGTCCTAGTGATGCTATGTGTCTGGGCCCACCAGCTGCTGCTCTCTCTGCTCCACTGGCAGCTGCACAATTATGCAGAGATACCAGTGAAGAAAATGTCTTTCTCCCCTTCATCACCCAGCAACTGGCATGGTGCCATATGGTTTACCAGTTGCAAGTAATCTTAGGCAACCTAGTGACCCCAAGGGCTTCTGACGAGATCAGTAGTTTTGGACAAATCTGCATTCTCCAGTTCTACAAGTGGATAACACCATGCCAGTTCATCAGAGAACATCAGCAACCTTCCTACCTTCTTCCTTTCTTTCCAGTTGCCCCATTTCTGGAGCAACACAAAACTGGGCACCATTATAATCTGAATTGCATAAGAAATTAACCTCATATTTCTCATATTGTTGTTGAGGCAATTATCATAAGCCCTCAAGTTTGTATTTCTGAGTCAGGAATGTTTGGGTAATGCAACAGATTTTCATGCTGCTTTTAGTTAATTAAAAAGGATTAAAAGGGTGTTGTATATTGTATAGGTTGGGCCCTGTGTGCCAGAGATTGGACTGGAACAGATATCTTCATATCCCCCCTCCCCAATGCTTATAAGGCACTGTCTGCACAGGCCAAACCCCAGTTCTGGTGTGGGCAATCTGGATGATGTCTAGCATATTTCACAATAGAAGCAGGGTATAACAGCCTTAAAATGCATTTTAAAAACTTATCTTTTTCTTTGGATCTTCTGGGAAGATCTGGAGCCCTCTGTTCCTGGCGCATCTGCTTGCATGGGCATCCTGTTAGGCCACCTGATGCATCTGCCACTAGTCATTATTTCTGAGGTCAGAATGAGGTGCTCAGCCATGTGATCATCACTTGGTGCCTCGTTCTGACCTCAGAAGTGAGCAACCTGCAACAGAAGTGAATGCACCTGGATAGCCCCTAAAGTATCCAGGTCCATGCAGACAGCGCCTAAATCAAAGCACTGAAGTTCCTCCCTTCCCCCAGAATGAATGAACTTTTGTTCTTTGTTGGTCTTCCATCCACATTTATACTTATGCCTGTTCTGGATTTGGACAGTAAGAGCTTGCAAAGCCAATGCCATGGTAGTGGGAAGAGATTAGACAGTTGAATATGCTGTCTGAATTCAAAACAGCATTGAAGACCAATTTTTAAACCGTGAATTTATTGTAAATAATTAATTGTAAATTTGGATTGTTTTAATATGTGCCAAATGCTCTCTTCATTGCAGCATCCTAAGCTCCTGTCAATAGTGGCTGCTCTATCTGCTTCACTTGACATTTTTCAGCTGAGCATCACTGACCATCCCTAGAATTATTATGCACTGTCACTCACATAAATCAGCCAAACAGCTACAGGGACAGTGACGCTCAGCAGAGACATGCTGGACAAAGTGACTTCAGTGGCTGTCACCCTCATTAACTGGAACATATCTGGGCCACAATGTATGCCATAGAATATGATCCTTTGAGGCTGACAGTGTGGGACTTGCCCAAGGACACCCAGTGGCAGAGCAGGGATTCAAACCTCCAGAATCATAGTTCAATGCTCAAACCACTATTCCATGTTGTCTGCCTCGCCTCCCCTCCCCCAATTCACAAAACTAAAAATAGAATATTAGGTTGGGGAAATGGGGAGGAGCAGGATTGGACCATGTCTGGCAGGCCCTCTGGCATCTTATTTCTCCCATGTCTGACTTCCTTCACAGCCATTACAACTGTTGTCTTTATCCCTCCTGCTGTTTCCACCTCTGCCAGTTTATTTGTGCCACCGATAGGATTCCAGCCATGTTTGCTAGCATTTGGGCTATCTTGCCATGTCATGATGCTAGGCTTTAACGCTGCTGAAACTGGTAAATGAACATTCATGATGCCAAGAGAAGGATAGTTGTTAGAAGGCTTAGCAGCACCTTTCAAAGATTGTATTATAGGGCTGAAAAAGCAGCAATTATGCAAAAAGATGTCTTGTGCCAGCACAGATGCCTAGCAGCCTGGATTTGGCAGGAGAGTTGAAACATAGCCTGGAAACAGGTTTATTTTTAATCCCAAACTAAGCCTGGCTCATTTACTTAAAATGAGGTTGCTGTTGTGATTGTGGGAGAACAAAACCCACAAAGGTCAAGAAAGTTCCAGAGAAGGATTAAGCCTCCAGTTCTAGGAACATGGAAACTAGTTGGTGTCATCACTGACACAGTCATCATCATCCTTACTATGGCTGGCATGGCCTGAAAGAGACTGAAGTGTCTATTGTAAGATCTCCCCCCCCCCTCCTTTTTGTGGCTAGGCTTTAGTGTCTTCCACACCTTCAAGGCATCCAGGAAGATATGCAATCGATGCAGATTTCCCCAGCACAGATATAGAATAATGGAGAAAACTGCACGGGTGGAATTTCTATGGGTCCTTTCACACTATGGAATTATAGCACTATGATTCCACCTTAACTGACAATACTCCAGCCATTGGAATCCTGGGATTTGTGTGAGTGTGTGTGTGTGTGTGTGTGGGGGGGGGCTTTAGAATCCTCAGCCTCAGAACTCCTCTGGTGCCTTTGACCAAATGACAAGCCCTAGAGTCCATAGGATGCAGCCATGGCAGTTCCAAATGAATAGAAGTACTTCGACAATGTGGTGTGAAAGGACTCTTTCTGTTTTCCTACTGTTCAAGATACTCACGATGAGGTTGCTGGTGGCTTCCATGTCAGTAGGGTGTTGAAGCAGGTTGGCGTTTTAGTTTAAACCTTAAAGGAGTGATCCAAAATGCTGAACCCATTTTGGGCACAATGTTCATCACCTTGGACAGTTCATACTTAAACCCAAAGTGGATTCAACTCCTTGCTGACATGACCACTAGCCACCAGTGGATCTAGTACTGATAGGTGATTGACAGGAGATTGTTAAGGATTTTCATCATCTAGTGGTCTGACAGCAGTGGAGACAAACCCCTCCCCTGTTACCTCCTAAATTAAGCTGGAAAAAGAAAAAATGGGCTAGGAATTAGGAGTGGATCTCTGTGAAAGGAGCTGTCTGCAAAAACTACAGAGGTAGGTGCTTCCACAGTACTTTGTGTTCCACCTCCTCAGCCAATTTTCCACCTAGTTCCAAGTTATGGGCCTGAAATTCTAATGCAAAACAAAGCAGACCTCACAAGGCTAAAGTATGCTCTGCTTCCCCCAGGTTTAGTGGTAGTGTCCATGATTGCATGTAAAAGGTTACAGGTTTCTTCCCTGCTGTCTCCAATTAAATGTTTCTCAGGTGGAGAGCAGGGCTGGAAAAGAGAAGATTTTTGCCTGAGAACTTTGGAGAGCAAGTGAGAGGCCATATTAATTTGTCATTTCTAGGTTCAGTATGTGAATATCTTCTGCACAGACTAAAACTGGGAGTAGATTCATCAACCCTACTGGCATGGATTCCATAAGCCATCACCTCCTACAATCTAGATGGAACATTGACTTGACCCACTCCAAGCTCCAGAGTCCAGAAATGCAGTGTGGTCTTCTTCTATCTAAGAAATTTAGAAGCAACTTGCATCTCTATCGCAGTTTCCTCATCTATACAATAAGAATCACAGCAACCTTACACAACATGCCAGCTCATTTAATTAATAGCATCAAGGAGCCCTAACCCCTGGAAGCTATATTACCAAGAACCAGAGCATTACTATATCCAGCATCCTGTTCCAAAGGAACCATGCTGTGGCTTTCATTTTCACATCTCAAGTCAAAACAAGAGCAATAAGTCTTTAAGGTGCCTGAAAAGCTGCTGATTTCACTAGTTGTGTGCAAAACAGTTCTTGCCAAGTGTTCTGAGAATTAAATCCTGCAATATCCTTTATTGTCACAATGGATTCTGGGGCACACCTCTCAGCTAAGGTGTCATAGCTACAAAGTTCTCTCCCCTTGTTCTTGCCAAGGTGGAGGTGTGCCCTTAATTTCCACTTACCGTTTCCAACATAATAAGATGGATTTGTGTCATTTCATTCAGGGCCACACTTCTGAGTTGAATTCCTGAAATGTTTGTCAATAAGGAACTATTGTGGTATGATGATGTGAGTATTGGATTATGTAGAATCAAAATCTTCAATTATTTGATTCTTGAAAAAAAGCAGCAAGTAATTTTAGCCATTTTCTCCAAACTGCAAGACTACTTCACAAGTTGGGATTTATTGTGCACAATTCACACTTTTTTTTTTTGCACAGAAAACACTACTGTCAGTAGTGCAAGAAATAGCATTTCTTTGCACAGAAAATAATATTTTTGTGCAGAAGTATTATTTTCTGTACAAAAAATGCTGTAGTTTAGAAGATATACTATGTGAAATCCACATGTGGGTTTTTGAGGGGGGGGGATTTCATGGGAGAGCAAAAAGTATTTTCTGTTCAGGAAACAACATAATTTATGAACAGAAAGTGCTGTTTCCTCTGCGGGAAAAAACAAACAAAACAAAAACCCACCATATGCAAATTTTGCACAGAATAAGTCCTGAATTGAAAAGATTCTCATTAGCCCAAGATGCTGTTTGACCATATTTAGGATATTTTAAAATATTATTTCAATCCTTACAGCTCTAGGAGTGAAGAGATGCCATCCATCCATCAATCCATCCATGAAATCCATGGGGTAATCTTTGGCTGGTCATGGACTATTGTTGTCCTAACATATCTCACAGGGTGCTTATGAAGATAAAATGGGCAGGGGAAGAATAATGAATGCTGTTCCCAAGCTCCCGTGGAAGAAAATGAAAAAATGAAAATAGGTAATGGGAAAACTAGGATCCTTGCCTTCTTTTAAAATTGAGTTAAGTTAATTTTTTGACCTAGTAGAGGGTATTTGGAACATCTTTGTACCAATGCATCCTCCCACCATTCCTACATCCCTCCCACTTTAATGGATAGTTTCCTTACCCTGTTGATGGCCAAGCTCCCCCGGATATGGGGTGGTGTGAGCTGATGCAGGAGGGCAGCCCCTGTCACCGCTCCCAGGATCTGTGCCACCACATAGAAGACAGCCCTCAAGAAGGACACCTGAGAGCCCACCAGGCATGCCACAGTCACAGCAGGGTTAATATGGGCACCACTGATGTGGCCCACAGCCTGAACCAATGTTGCGATGGCCAAGCCAAATGCTAGTGAGATCTGAAGGACGTTTGGTGGGGAAGCAGGCCAGTTCATAGCAGAGCCCAGGCCAAAAAAAATGAAGATCAGTGTGGCTATGAATTCAGCAAGGACAGCACGGGTGAAGGCCACAGAGCGGAGTTCCCACATCATGGGTGATGGATGTGCAGGAGAGTGGAGGCTGATCCCTCCTCAATTCAATTCTCTTGCTTGGTGATATTGCTAATAGATATATATATATTTATGCATGTAGAACAGCTAGAGATCTTTAGGTGGAGGTGGGGTTTGGAAACCTAATGCTTTTTTCTTCCCTGTTCCAGCTGAGAAATTTTCAGAGCCTGCCTTCTTCTCTGATAACCTAGGAGATTAACATTTGCCTTTCCAGTACTTGGTTACTGTATGTACATAATGGTCCTGAATGAGTCAAACGTGCAAACACTGGACCACAAGTTGAGCTGCAGTTCCTACCACTACCATTGCCATACAGTGCATCTAGCAGTTTTCTTTACCTCTGTTCTTCTTTGTTTTAGGCTTGTGCCTTTAACAGCTGTTTGCATTTATTTCTTTGTTTTATACTTAGTTTTGAGTAGCTGCAGGGACCCACATGCCTCAGCAAAGGTGAGATGCCCAGATATCTACCCTGGCTGGTACCACACCACCAATCAGGCCCTTGCTGACTAGCTTACCTCTTTCCATCTATCTGTTTCTGATAGGAACATAATGGATGTTTCACTGCTTTCATCATCTGGCAGCTACCATTTGAGATTTTCCACAGTGCAGTGCCACATAGCATTGGTGGCAGCAGGAGCTAGAATGACTAAGGAGGATTATAAGGATCTTTTCCAGGAGCCCCTTAAACCTGGTGGCAAGTCTGCTCTACTTCACATAAAATAGGGAGTTAAATAGGTCTTCAGCACCCTTCCCCATCCCAATCATGCACTCCATCATGAGTCTTGTCTGCTATGATTGATTTTAGTTTTAGCAGTATAGTTTTGCCAGTTGACCACTAGGTATAAGCAAGTTAGAAAGAAAGGATGAATGTGTTTAGTTAATCATTAACAAGGTAAGAAACCCCACCTAAATCAATTACATTTACATAGGAAGAGGAATGTCCCACGTGGCCATGGCTGGGTTGGACCTGGAAGGCAGACACCCGCCTCCCCCCCTTGGATATACTACCCCGCTGGGGGGCCCCCCCCCCCCCGTGGTGTCACCCAGTGCAGTCCACACCACCGCATCTCCCCTAGTGAAGCCACTGGGACTGATCAGTTTCTTCTTTGTTTTGGGGCATTGTGATCTTCATTTGTTGTCACTGGAACATGACTTCCAGCTAGCTTTGGACTGTGTCATAGGTTCCCCCCCCCCCCCAGAGCTTGACTTTAGGCTTGGATTTTATACTCACTGCTTGAATCTGGCTCTAACACTTACCTCCTTGCCTCTCCACTAAATCTGGAATCCTGACAAGCTGAGGCTGAACCACCAACAATTTCTGATAGCCCAGGGACCTACATTCTGTTTCACCTTTCATTATTTTTGCTAATAAGGTAGGATAATGCTATGTGGAGGAAGGAAAAGAAGTGTGCTAGAATATTTTCCAGAAATGGAATGGTATTTATTTCCAAAATACCTGAAGCTCACTAGGCAGACCCTTAGCTGGAGAGTACAAACACAATTCTAATACTTCAATGATGCTTGAGGATCTGTGATTTCTTTGGTGCAGACAGTATCTACCCTGACACAGATCATAAGTAATTCACATCATGATGGTAATCACAGTTGCTGTGGCCAGTTCCTTATCTTCTAGCAACAAAGGCTGCATCTTCACTGCAGAATGAATGCAGTTTGACACCAGGCCCGTTTAACTGTCCAGGCCCGTAGCTAGGCTGGGGCAACCGTGGCATCACCCTGGGGGCCCCAACCAAATGGGGCCCCAAATGGTGGTGTGCTGAGATGGCGCCCGCGGCACGCAGTAGGACTTGGGAGCGTGTGAACGCTCTGCCCTACCGAGTCCTACTTTCTGTGCCAAGACCCCTAAAGGCCTAGCTACATGTATCTGCTGTGACTCAATGCTATGAAATTCTAGGATTTGTAATTTTGTGAGATATTTAGCCTTCTCTGTCAGACAGCTCTGTGCCATAACAAACTAAAAATGCTAGGATCCCATAGGATGGAGCCATGGCATTGAAAACAGTGTCAAACTGCATTAAATTTGCAGTATGGCAGCAGTCAAAACCTTTCTCTACATAGCTAAGCAACTCCTCAGATGGCAAAAGTAGTCTGCAGCTAGGGCCATCCCCAAAACCTTATCAGCTTGGTAGAAAGAGCTTCCATTGTGCCAGCTTGGAGAGTCCACAGTCACCCCCACATCATAAGCAGGACTTTGTAGAGGCCACTACTAGTAAAGCATTTCCAGAGGTGTGAATTCAGAAGGTAAACATCATAGGTTAGCTATGGCTGTACATCTTGGTTTCCAGTCCCATGTAGCAAGTCATCAGGCTCATAGCACAACTAAAGTCATCTCACATATTCCAGAGCTTCTAATGAATGCAATTATTTTCATTCTACTTTCCACAGAGATAGATATATTGCTTGCCATGTAATTGCTGAGATTATTTAAATCGGCCAAAGTATGAATTAAACCATAACAAATAGGTACTGTGGCAATAACCCAGTTAGCACCTGAGAGCCCAGTTTAGCCACAGTTTGCGCATGAATCCTAGAATCATAGACACCCAAGGGCCATCCAGTCCAACCCCATTTTGCCATACCGGAAAACACAATCAAAGCAATCACGACAGATAGCCATCTAGCCTCTGTTTAAAACCTCAAAAGAAGGAGGCACCACAACACTCCAAGACAGCATGCTCCACTCTGGAAAAGCTTGTACTGTCAGGAAGTTTTTCCTAATGTTTAGGCAAAATCTCTTTATTATAGCTTTTTACATTTGTAATTACACAATAATATACCAGCTGGTATCTCCCTAATATTCCTACTCAAGGTCCATGAGGGGTTTTTATTTATTTACTTACTTTTTTGCCTCCCTTGTTTGATTCCCCCCCCCCCCTACAGGAGACCTTTATCCACCACCTTCTCAGTTTACCCATTTCATACATCTGAGAAAAGCAACTTTGCCCTACCTCAACTCAGCTTACAAAAACGTAGTTACTGTTTAAGCAAACATATCACTTTTCAGTTTTTGAATGAGAAAGCATAGCCATGACAATACCGAGTGTCCAATTAGCAATATGGGTAACAGTCATATAAACAGCAGTTACTGTAATATAATAAACACTGATGCACTATTCACACAGGATTAGCCTCACCCACAGATGGGTCATGAAACTAACAAATTTGTTTCCGTATCTTTTCCTTCAGAACATAGTATTTATTTAGCAGAATTTGTGTCACCCTGGTACATTGTCCTTCTCTGTGGAGCCAAAGAAGAAAGACAAAATACCTTTCAAACTAGACTGAAAAATAAAATATTTTTATACCTCCCGAAACTCTCTCTCTTTTTTACATCAGATTCACTGGATATTTCCAGTTTCTTCCATTTCTTTTCTTAAAGTACTGCCTGTTGTTTCATTTAAAAAACAACAGGGGGTTATATGTGGATAGATGATACCAAGCTCTGTTTCTTCTTGTTATTTCAGTGATGTGAGGTCAGGGAACATCTTAACACTAGTTAGATTTCCTAATGGTCTAGATGAGCAGCAGTTAATGGAGACATAGTAATACTGAAAAGACAGATCTCCTGTTGGTGAGCATTTCTCTAGTTGATGGTGTTCAGTCATTTCTGGATGATGTAACACTTTCCCCTAAAGAATATATAGGTGTCTCTGAGTACAATTTTGTTTTTTGAGGTTCTGGTGATCTCTGAACCATGGAGTGCCATCTGGTGTCAGTTGTGACCCCTCCTGATCAGAGGCATGTTAATAATAATAATAATAATAATAATAATATATTTATAAACCGCCCTGTGGCGAACCAATCCGGGCGGTTTACAACATTAAAATAACATACAGCATAAAAACAATATATTTCCCTCCCCCCTTAAAAAGTTATTAAACTACATATTTAATTTAAAACCACAATAACTAGTTAAAATAACAATAAATTAAACAAAATAATACCAACCAACAAACCACTGCAACTTCAGTTATAAAGAAAAGAAAAGGGGGCTTTGGAGACATTACTGAGGAGGGGGGAGATCCTGAGATCCTGAGGCCGGGATATTTCAGTCTGGGAAGGCCTGCCTGAAGAGATCCGTCTTGACAGCCTTTTTGAAGCTGTCCAAAGATGTTAATTGACGGATCTCGTCCGGCAGGTCATTCCAGAGCCTGGGGGCGACAGCAGAGAAAGCCCTCCAGGAGGTCGCTGCAAACCTTGATTTTTGAGGCTGCAACAAGTTCCTCCCAGAGGACCAGAGAGCGTGGGGAGGATTGTATGGGAAGAGGCGGTCTCTGAGATAGCTTGATTGTAGTTACCAATGCTCTGCTAACATGCTCATGCAATTGTTTATTCCCCATTTGAAAGTTTAACATTGCTTGGTATTCTGCTTGGGAGTCTTCATAAAAGGTCATGCTTGTGTGTAAAATTGAACTGACTGGTTTTGCAATATCCATATTCACCTAGGAGCTGCTGTGATGTAATAAAGACAAGGAGTGACTGATGTGCAATCGACAAATGTGAAATGGCCACTGGTGTTCATTGAGGTGCCTCTTGATACATATCTGTACAAAAGCTAAGAAGTGTTGAATCACAACAGGAATGGCTAATGCACATGAGAAGGATCCTACCGGATTTCAGAACTGCCTGATGTGCATCAGATGTGTGCATTGGAGCACCCTTGACAGTGCTTCACGATTCACTAACAAGCTTTCATTGTGTTTTTGCAACATAAATCTAATACAGACTGCCAAAATAAAGCTGCTTCGGGTCTCTTTGGAGGTATGCTGTTTAAATGATGCATGGGTCCTAAGAATCCGGAAGCTGCACCAAAGCTTCACTCCGGTGCTTAGGAATGGAGTGTGGCTTTGGCGCGACCTCCGGACTCTTAGGACCCATGCATCATTTAAATAGCATACCTCCAAAGAGACCCGAAGCAGCTTTATTTTGGCAGTCTGTAACAGGCCATAGTTATGGATTTGTAAAGTTACAAATGTAAACTATGATGTAGGATCTTAGTTGCTTTTATTTGATGGTTTTATGGATGATGGTGATGATGATGATGATGATGATGATGATGATGACGACAATGTTGACAATGATTTTGTTGAGAACTCAGGGACCTCATTTTATGGGGTCAGTGCACTTCAAAAATACAGTTTATAAATTCTCCATAAATTAATACATTAGTAATAATGGTATAATCATGAGGTGATGTTGTACTTAATTATATCTGGGCTGAGTTAGGAGTTTCCTGTTACTGTTTTGTTGTTGTTGGGAAGAGTTAGAATAATCATCTGGATTCCTGATTTGAGTGTCCACTAAGGCTTTCAAGACAGCTCTCATGATTCAGGAATTGATCTGGTGATCTGCGTTCCATCTTTCTTTCTCCCAAGGCAGTAGGAAGACTTAGATGCAGAGGTACCAGCAGAGGCGAAAAGAAGAGGAAACACTGGGATAGGCCAAGACATCATCTTGAAAGGAGGAGATTCTCTTGGCATTTTACAAGGCCTATTATCCTGGATTGTAACTTGTAGGCAGAGTGTTCATACTTAACCAACAAAAAAACCAGGAGAGGCCAGGAATGTGCACAAAATCTGCATGTGCTAGTCAGTAAATGCAAATCTAGAAATGATTTATAATATAAATACAGGGTATCCCTCTAAAGTTAGAAAGGCTATCCTCAGCCAGGTAACCCATGTGGCTGCCAGCTCAGTGTTCTGGCTTGGTGTTAACTGTTGATTAGTAGCTTCTAGCCCCTGATCATTTCTATCAAACTAGACTTAAACAGCCTTTCAAGCATAGCACTGTCCTCTGACAGTCTTTCAAATAGAGAAAGGCTGAACAAGAGCATCCAGTGGGCCTTGGGTGTAGGCTCTGAAACCCCTCACAAGCCCCGCTTTGGGGGAAAGCAGACTTGCAATATGTGCTGGTTTGGAGGTAGTGTGGGGGCATGGTGATTGCATGCTGCACACCCCAACTCCACCTTCAAGCCAGAGTCATGCTGCCTGCCTGACCAGATGGTGGGCAGCATGGGAACACTCCTGCAGCGCAGCTATTAGACACCCCCCATCCCCTGCCATCCTGAGTGCCAGGATAGAAAAGAGAGCATAAAGACTTTATAAATATCTATAGGGACATTATGGCCCTGATCCTGTTAGTAAGCTGGGAGAGCATAATTCTTATCTGAATCCTGAACATTTTGATGGTACTCAGAAATAGATGCCTTATCTGGTCTGGCCAGGATATTCTGGGGGCAGGCCAGAATATCCTGGCCTCACAGCTTCCCCAACCTGGCCCCATTAATCTAACTTCCCTTTCCACATCACAGAGGCTGTCTGCACAAACATCCTGCAAGCCCGCCCAGTATGTCTGCTGCTCCCATGGGTCACTTGCTTCTGAGGTCAGAAAAAGGCACCCAATGATGGTCACATGCTGGGAGCCATGTTCTGACCAAAGAATGAGCAACCCATGACAGGGGTGGATACCTGTGCAGACAACCACCACAGCACATAAATGGAGGAATTTAGATTTTCCAGGAAGATCCAGAACAACAGATAACTTTAAAAACATAATTTTAATGTAGTTATAATCTGGTACTGCTGTGGAACGTGCCAAACGTCATCTGGACTGCTTGTATCATAACCAGGGTATGGAAAGTGCATTGTTCAAACAGGATGATGCCAGAATGGGGTAGGGATGGAGGAACGGGCCCTTTGACTCATCCAAACAAGGCAGGGGAAGCAAATGATGCTTCGGGATGTAGCATTCTGTGCAAGCTCCCATTTCTGCCTCAAGTGGAATTAAGGCCCAGTACACACCGGCAGGATGTGATGTCCTGGTGGCAATAGTAGGGCTCGGGACTGCGCACCAACCACACGGTCCCGAGCCCTACTATGTGCAAGCAGCACCATTATAGCGCCGCCCTGCCCACATGGGGGACGCATGCATGACGTGTCCTGTGCGACGTGTCCAAATGGCGTGTCAAACAGGGCACATAACCACACTACTGAAGGGTGCTTATTGCGCCTTGCCAGTGGCATGAAAAGGAGCACCATTTTTGGTGCATACATCATTGGTGTGGCAACCAAACAGCCATGCCAAGATGCAGAGGAGAAAGGGGCCGTCTCTTTCTCCTCTTTATCGCCTGGGTGCCCAGGGGCATGAAGCCCCAAGGACACCCCTTTTCTGGGCCACAGAGAAGCAGCATTGTGCTGCTTCTCCATAGCCCAGAAAAACGCTGGATTGGAGCCACAGGGCTGCTGGTGAGGCTGTCCTGGCCCTAATCTAGCACAAAAAGGGGTGGGTGCAGGCTGCCCTTTGGGGCGGTCTGTACCAGGCCTAAGTGTGGTAGTTAGTTTTCAAGTTATAAAATCCATATCCAAGATTTTGTTTTCCCATTTAAGAGTCAACACCTTCAGCTTGGTCACGTGAAGGCCTTTTGACCATTTAATAAGTGAACTACAGTACCTATGAGCTCCTGGAGCATGACGACAGTAGCAGCATTCAACAGTAATAAAAAATTATTGGTTGTTTGCGAAGCTTCTGTTCCTGGCAAAATGTCAGGAATAAACTCTTCTAGAACACAGGCTCATAGCCTAAAAAAACCACAAAAAGCCTTCTGTTCTCCACTGTTTGAAAGGACACAGCGCTGGTTTGTTGCTTCCTTTATCTGCAAGAAATAAAGGAAATGATCCAGTAATGCGCTTTTGATAGCTGTGTCTCAACACTTGCTGTGACTTAGATAATGGAGGTATTCTTGTCTCACTGTATCTAAAGAAAACATAAACATTTGCTGCCACTAACTGCATTCCACATTAACAGAGTCCACTGAGCTTGGCTATTTTTGCAAGAGGTTCACTAAGGAATGGAATTAGTTTGCTTTCCATGCATTCAGTCATCCAGTTAACAGGAAGTGTGTAAAGGAACTCACTCTCCCTATAGCCTTTCTCAAATGGGTACCATCCAGATGTGTTGGATGGGAAGTACTATTATTTCCAGTCATCATATCCAGTGACCATGTTGGATAAGGGTTATGCGTGACAGTCCAATACATAGAAAATTGGGGGCATGGCTTCTCCAAGATCCATGCCCCAACTCTGCCCTGACGCCGGCATCACGCTGTGTGCCTGACCACACGATGGGTGGCACCATGGCATTCCTTTGGCATGGCATCCATATGACACATGCCAAAAGGAGCACAGGAAAGTGCCACCATGGTAAAAAAAGTGCCCTTTTTGTGGCTCCAAAAGGAGTGGTATTTTTGCCGACCTTTTTAGGCCAGAAAAAGACTGGATTGGGGCCATGGTGTGCAGTTGCTGTGGCCCTGTTCCGGTGAGGAAAGGGGTGGCAGCAGGCCGCTCCAAAGGAGTGGTGTGTTTAGCTCCTCAGAGACATAGCCATGTTAGTCTGGAATATCAGTATGTAAAGGGATCTTGTAGTACCTTTGAGACTAAGGAGCTTATTGCATTAACAAAAAAGCTGGTTTACCTGTTCCGGCTTGCACTTCAGGATCTGGGATGTCCCCAGATGTTATCATACCTATATCACTGCTGATCTAGGTGGGATGCCATCCCCAGATGCATCCCGGGTTGAAGCCTTGCTCAGACAGCACTTTTGAAGTCGGGGAGTTTCCAACTTCAAAAATTAACCGGATAACTGAGGCTTTGACTTGGGATGCATCCGAGTGGTGGCATCCTGGCTCGATTGTTTTATTACAAAAAGTGGGGTATAAATAAAAGTTTTATTACTTATTTTATTATTATTATTGGTGGTGATTTAGGTATGATAACATCGGGGGGCATCCCGGATCCTGAATTCAAGCTGGAAGAGATAAGCCAGCTTATTTGTTAATGTGATAAGCTCCTATCTGAAAGAAAGAAGTTGTAGCATAAGATTTTGTAGACTTGGTCTACTTCAAATGCATCTATGAAAAATCTACAAAAGCTTATGCTACAACTTCTTTCACACAGTTAGTCTCAAAAGTGCTACAAGATCCCTTTTCATACACTAGGAAAGTGGTGGGCTGGGGTAATCATTTTTCTGTGTTTTAGACTGGATGCCCCTTGTGACAGGAACTTGTCATTCCTGTTCTTTTGAAGGCACCATGTACAGGACATAGTTGCTCCTATGTTGTATTTGTTTCTTTGATAACTTTTAAAATATCATTTTTCTTGTTTTTTTTTTAAAATCCCTATTGACAATATCTTGGTGGGCTGACAATGATGAGGCTGAAATATCTCTCATTATTTCATAGAGAATTATTCTTAAATCAAAATTATGACTGAGAGGATCTGCACTACCAATTTCCTACTATTCCATATGCTGGACCTGCATAATATCATTTTGTTCTTTTGGACTATGTTTCTGTCCTGTGTGCTTGCTAATAAACATCATTTCCTAGTGAAGAAAACCTGAAATGAGTGTGAATGTAATTAATTGTATCTTCCTCCACATTAATGCCTTTTGCTTCTCATCTGTGCCTAGGATATTACCACATGAACCCCATACTCTCTGAAATCACGTTAGTTAAAGAAAATGGAAACATACCAGTTTGAGAGCAGCCAGTATCACATGTTTCCACAATAGCGTGACTGAGGCTGTTTCTGCCACTGATGGTCCCTCGCACTCTCTTCTGCACTCCCCCCTTAACCTTGCTTTCCTGCCTTATGCCCTACCCAGCATGCTTTCCAGTTTTTTAAAATTTACATTTAGATTTCTAATGCAATTAAAAACTGGAGTTATGTGAATGCAATTTAAGCTAAAAAAAAAAGGGGGGGGGGGGGGGAATAGAAAAAAACATATATAAAGGAAATCATGTAAGAGACCATAGCATGAATGCATTGAGATTTTCACCACTTGTGCAAGGCATCCAAATCCAAGTGGAGACCACATCTCTGGGGATTACTGTGGATGCAGTGACAAGTGGGGTTGGTCCCATATTATTCAGCTGATGGTTTTCCTCCACTGGCCTTCAACGGGATCTTGGCTGTAGTTTCCATTCCCTGCTTAATTCCATGACACCGCCCAGTTCCTGTTCCAAAGCCTTCTGACTGCAGATACTTTTTTGCCCTTTTGAGAAAGCTATAATACTTGGAAAGGAAATTTGGTCTGTCCAGGTATTGCTCAATGTTCCTGGCAACACTCCTGTCACCATCACATAAAGCAAGCAACATATTTATAATTGATTGCCACAAGTTCAACAGGTAACAGCATTGTCTGTCCTCCTGATTTCCGCCTTGGCAGGTAGGAGTACACAGTCTTCTCTTGAGAACCTGCTGCTAGCTTACTGGAGCCAGAAACATAAAGTGCAGCCAGTTACTAATAATCAGTTCCCACCATTGCATGCCAATTTTATTTTATTTGTTTTAATCCATGCCAGATCTCTTAGAGCATAGTTGTGTCTGTGGATGTGTGGTGTGTGATGTTACCCAAAAGGAAATCGGGCAGCTTGGGGTGACAGCGCCTCCTTGATATTTGGGAGAATTAACAGGAGGCCTGTGAGAGGCTGAGTAACTTTAAGGGATCTTTTACACCTATGTATGTGAGTACTACCTACAGAGAGAGTCCAGTTTTGTTTAGAAATGTACAAATGTACCCACAAACATACAAAACCAATATAACTTTAAGAACCATACAGGGATAAGAGAAAGAAAGGTGTGAAGGATTGGATGGCAAGAAATCAGGGGTTACAGAACGTGATAGTTACCAGTCCTGAAAAGGAGGATCCACAGAAAATGGAGTAGGGCTCAGACTGTGTCTGAGGGAAACACAGGAAGCACACAGGGTCCAGGGGCAAACTGTAAGTGCAAACTTTGTTTGAGGAGGCTATGTCTGGGGCTGATACTTATATCTGATTCCCTATCCTTGAGGTGCTTGGTGTTATTCTCCAGTGGAAGAAAGACCCGATAGTCTTCTCAGGCATCTACAATGGGATTCCAAAATGACTGATGACTTTAACTCTGGAGTAATAAAACATTGATTGGATTTGAGACAACCAACCCCTGAATGGTTGGATAGGACAGGTGAATAGGGACATAGCCTGGGGTGAGAAGGAACTATGGTCTTTAACTATAGTTAAAGATATGACTTTGAGATGTGACTTGCTTAAGTCCTATTGGAAGAGGATATGTGAAAAGGCTGGGGAAGGATGGGGTGATCAGCAAACCCATTTAACTTTTATTTAGTGCTATATAGATCCTCCACATATCTCTAGGTCATTGTGCCTTTCCATTGTAAAACTTTATAAGGTCCATTGTGACCTTTTAAAAACATGCCTGGCTCTAGATATCAAAATAAGAAAATATGGAGAGAAAAAACATTCATTACGGGGGTTGTAGGGTGTACTAACAGTAGATGGTTGTTAGTAATATCTGGCATGATTTTAAATTGTATTTTGTAACTGACATTATTCACAAGAACTACAGTGAGGCCTTGTAATCCACTGGGGTTTAGTTTCAGGATCCCCCATGGGTAACAAAACCGGTGGATGCTCAAGTCCCATTAAATATAATGGCAGAGCAAAATGGTGTCCCTTATATAAAATGGAAAATCAAAGTTTGCTATTTGCAATTTATACTTTTTAAAAGAAATATTTCCAAGCCGTGGATGCTTGAATCCATGGATAAAAAATCCGTAGATAAGGAGGGCCGACTGTATAAATAATTTTTGATTTGTTTAAAAATGAGCAGAGTTTTGTTCATTTCAGCCCTTTTCATCTAGGGAAATAACCAAATATTCTCTGATATATTTTGATTAGCTTATTATCTCCCTATCTACTAGGTCATACCCTTCAGCTATGCCAATTTGGCAGGGATTAATTCACTGTCATGCCACTTTTTTAGCTGCTTTTTAAAATGTTTGAGTTTCTCTGTCTTCCACTTTCTCCCTTTGTTCTCGGCTTATTTCACTTGCTGCAAACTGAGTTCAAAGTGCAGAAGTAGTGAACTCGAGAGGGGGAGAGGAGAGGAGAGGAGAGGAGGAATCCTTCCCTGGAGGCTCAGAAAAAAAACAAACTACTGCACCTCTCCCAGTTTGTGTGTTCTTTCTCATTTCCCATCTTGACCACACTCTGATGTTGCTTGGCCATACATGTCCTGGTTTTCCTCTGTGAAATGTTAAGGAGCCAGCATGGCTTTGTGGTTTGAGCCTTAGACTATGAGCTTTATCAGACAAGGGACATCCCGTCCCTGTCCCGTCATGTTCCCGTCCTTCCCGTGTGATCATAGGAAGGACTTTTAGAAGGGATTCACACTTATCCTGTCCAGGGAACGTGAATGACAGTGATCGCGAAAAAAGCTTTCAGATGAAGTTGCTCAGGTCCCGTCATTATCTCATCATTAATCTGTCACTAAAGCAACATTGGCTGGCATTTTGCATTAACAGAAGTTCTTGTAAATGCAATGCTGCTTTAATGACAGGTTAACGGTGGGATCAGCACTACGATTTGAAAGCCTTTCATGCCATCATAGTCATGGATGGGTTAAGGACAGGATCAGGATGAGGGAGAGATCCTGTCCCTATCCTGTCACCATGTGAACATCTCCTATGACTCTGGGGACCAGGGTTCAAATCTCCACTCAGCCATGGAAAGCCACTGGGTGATCATGGACAAGTCACACACTCTCAGCCTCAGAACACCCTGTGACAGTTTCACCTTAGGGTTGCCATAAGTCAGAAATGACTTGAAAGAACACAACAACAATGCTAGGCATGTTCCGAGACATTCTCTGGACTGTATACAATTTCAAACTCATCTGATTGCATGTTCTTTCATACTGCCTCCCCTTTTCCACAAATAAAACTAGTTTCCAAGGAAAGATTGCTCTAGCTTGCCCTTATCCTATCCTAACATTTTTTCCCATTTTGGAATCAGTGGGAATTGGGGAGGATATGGAAAAATCCCTATCTACAGTTTGAATTGGCAAAGCCCAGGTATAAATTTGCAAGCTCTGTGAGACCTGCAACAGAGTTTGGAAATGCTACTTTTTATACTAGAATCTCTAGAATTCCTAAGACAATACTGACAGTATTTGATCAGAGGCTATGCTTTTTGTGTAGTATGAGAAAATAATGTTTCCAAGTTCTGGTTAGAAAAATATACACATATGTATCGTGCCTTGTAAACCCATGTGATAAAAGCTGTGGTGTGCTTTGCCATCTGCTACAGATACGTTCCCACCTTCCCCCTGTAGTCATTGCCCTCAGTGGAAATATTTCTTGCTTTCCATATATTCAGACAGAATGGGAAAGAACTTTTTGTGCTTTTCAATCTATGCACTTAGAGTTTGTCCATGTAGTGAGAAACCCTGATTAGCCAGAGTCCCTGCTTGGATAAATAAGTTCTATGTGTTTATATACATGAGTATGCATGGACATCTTTCTGCTATTGCCTGAACATATGGTGAGCTGGGGTTTCGATTGCTGGCACTGGGTGTGGTCACAGTGTGTGATGCCAAAGGCAGGGCTAACGTACACAACATTGTCACCCCCTCTGTCCTGCTTACTTCTACTGAGGGCAGCCCAGCAGGGGAGTATATCAAGGAATAGGCCAGAGTCCAGTCCAAAGGTCACACAATACCAGTCAGTCACAGCAAAAGGCAGAGGCAAGAGCGAAGTCACAAGGCAATTTCAGGAGTCAGATAACCAGAGTCATGAATCAAGAGCAAGGGATACAGGAACAAGGCTGAAAGACTGGTTGTCAGCTGCAAAGAACCTCTGCAGCTGTGCAGCTGAAGATCTTTTCAAAAGGCCTCTGCTTCTCTCAGCTATTAGCTCTTTTCTTGGTTTCTAGCCTGGAAGAACGCCTCAAAGACTCCTTGACCTGTCTTCGCTCCACAGGTCCTAGCACCTGCACCCTAGAGTCCGTAGAGTCTGTTTCTCCCTCAGCAGCTTCCTGAGCCTGCTCTGGGACTGCTCATCCAGGCAGCCTCAGATCTGCCCCTGTCTCAGCCTCCTCCATGTCTTTAGAGTCTGAGTCCTCCAACTGTGCCTCTAAGTTGGGCCCACGGCAGTCCATGACACCCTCTCCCATTTTTTTTTTGGAGGGGGGGTGGGAGGGTTCTGTGAACCTCCCTTTTGTCATGCAAGGAAGCCTGAAGTTCTCTTAATTTCATGCAAAGAAAAATAACTCAGAAGGAGAATATGCAGATCCAATGAAGACAGAGGAGTTGTAAGCCACTTTGAAGAAAGAAAGAAAGAAAGAAAGAAAGAAAGAAAGAAAGAAAGAGGAATATAGGCAAGTTCTCTTTCTTAACAATTCTGAGAATGCTCTCATCTTTTATGGTCATTGGCCATACATATTGGGAGTTGTAGCAGCAGCAGTCCATAAAGACAAAGAAAAGAAAGAAGACTTGTTCAAATTCTGTTCAAAAGGATGTTCTCTGGAGAATCAGGGCCAGATCAAACAACATTGCATATGGCAGTAAAGCACAACCCTGAATCAAAACATCCTGGTCCTCATGTCATAATGAATGTCAAGCTGGAGAGCATTTCCTTGGCAAGGCAAAGATGTTCAGAGGCAGTGTCTGTCACTACAATGGTCGATTCTGTGCCAGGGCTATTGGACATGGTTAATAAGGGGCATTGTTCTCCTCAGCCTGTCTCTTTGGTTGAGAAGAGGGAGCAAGATTACACAACTTAGAGATCTATAAAGGCAATAGATTGCATCCCTTTGATGGTTTTTAAAGTCTGTTGTTAACTGCCCTCAAGTTGGTCTCAACTCATGGTGACCCTGTGGATGAAACATCTCCAGGTTCCTCTATCCTCCACTGCTCAGCTTAGGTCCTGAATAGGACTTGGAAGGGTAGCTATGAAGGAACTAGACAAGTTCCTCACATGTCAAAGTATATTTTTGAATATGAAAGTCAGGATTGTCCATGCTATCATATTTCCCATTTCTATGTATGGATGTGAAAGCTGGACAGCGGAGCAAGGGGACAGGAAGAGGATCAACTAATTGAAATGTGGTATTGGAGAAGAGTTACAGTATACAGATCCTGTGGATGATAAAAAGATTTTAAAAATGGACCCTGGAGCAAATCTGGCCTGAACTCTCCTTAGAAGTGATGATGACTAAACTGAGGCAGTCATACTTTGGCCATATTATGGGAAGACATGACTCTGTAGAAAATACAATAATGCTTGGCAAGAAAGAAGGCAGCAGAAAAGAGGAAGATCACACTGCACCTGGATAGATTCAGGAAGCCATGGTCCTGAGTCTGCAAGACCTGAGCAGACTTGGAGGTTTCTTATTCAGAGGGTCGCCATAAGTTGAAGTGGACCTAATGGCAGCTAATAAAAGGGAGAGCCACACTGGTGAAAGTTAGTGTGGCATAGTGGTTTCAATACTGAACTGTGACTCTGGAGACCAGGCTTTGATTCCTTGCTCAGCCATGGAAATGCCCTGTGTGAATTTTGGCAAGTCATGTGCTCTCAGCCTCAGTGGATGGCAATGGTAAACCCCATCTGAACAAATCTTGCCAAGAAAACTCCATGATAGGGTAGCCTTAGGTTCGCAATAAGTCGAAAATGACTTGAAGGCACTCAACAACAACAATAAAAGGAGTTCCATTAGCTGCTGCTCTTTCCATGTCCATGTTCCATGCTCTAGAACAGCTAAGCACAATATGACTCACTTTTTAGGTAGATAGTCTGACGTCTCTTCTGGAAGAATAGTTCAAAAGCAACATCTTCTTGACTCAGTTGTATCCAGAGCTGCATATAGACTGCAAAGAATAAGAAGACTAGTGTTTCTAAAGCAGCTAGAATGCCAGAAAGAAAGCATATCTAATTAAGGGTAAGGACACAAACAGCCCTCGCTGTCATCTGGCATGTATGCTGGACTGCAATTCCCATCATCACCAAATGTCATCTCCTCTTCATGTCCAGCATATCAGGAGAAGACAGAACACATCCACTTCATCCCATGCTTGGGTTCCCAGGATGCAAGGGGAAGACAAAATGGATTCCACCAGTTCCTGGATTTCACAGCTGCTCTGAATATTTCTTGACAAGGCTGTGGGTGATACCGACACAGCCACAATATTGATGAGTGGCTATTTGAAGCATTGGCTGAGTCTTGGATTGACATTGGTTTTCCTTCACTTTCCCTAGCTGGGGAAACAACGTAAGTGTAGCCATGGCAGAATTGTGTTCTCATCCCTCTCCTTTCTTAGAAGGAATGGTCTTTCAGGGAGGTGCCTCATCCAAGTCTTCTGTTAGCTGAATGGGTGGCCTGGTGGGCCAAAATGGGCCTACAGATCACAGTGTTTCCTTATCCCTGGAGAAATGTATCAGCAGGAAAGCTATGTAACAGACATTATGGGATAGCTTTTTTGAGTAAACATGGGCAAAGTGCAACCTTCCAGATACTGCCAAAATGAAAATTCCAGCAGCTCTGGACTGTATAAGTAGTAGTAAGGAATGCCGGGAGCTGTAATTCAACATCTAAATGGACATACTTTGGGCACCTCTAAGTATGCTGCTAAGAGATAGAGCAGGACGAATGGTGGAACAGGCTAGTGCACAAAGAACTGCACATGAGGTGCACAATGGACATAAGCATGAGAACAAACTACCCATTAACTTATCAGGAAGTGGAAAGTATGAGCAAACATTGTCAGAGATCAAATCCCTTTGCTTTTGCTTGGTGCTTCTCTCTAGGTAGACACTAGCATGCTGAATATTCACTTTCTCATGTTGCCATTTATCATACTGAGCACAGTAAGTATGTCATCAGCTGCTAAGGTAGAGGTGCAATAGGTCAAGCACACTGGTCTTCCTAGGGGCCATTCAGGCTACCTTTTGTACTGAATTGTAACCTGGATTAAAAGTTGGAAGTTCCCATTGGCACTGGTTTAAACACATCAGAATTAGGGTTTTATACACCCGAATCAGGGCAAATCCCCCTTAGAGCAGTTTTTCCAAAAGTGGATTATTTCCTGTGTCTTTTAGGAAAACCCGTTTCTTCCCTGCTGTCGGCAAATGTGAAGGCAGAAGGCGGAACATGCCTCCCTCTCGCAGGCAGCTTTCTCTCTCTCTCTCTCTCTCTCTCTTTCTGCAATTTTATTTTTGACAGATTATGCGAATGCTTGTGCTACAGGTTGATACATATTGATAGAATGTGCCTGCTTGTGCTACATTTCCCTTTCGATTGCTTGCTGCCAGCACGGCACCTCAGTTTGTAAGTGGCATTTTTTAAAAAATTATTTTTGTGTGTGTATTATGCGAATGTTACAATGCGAATGTTACATTGTTTCCTTTTCAATTTGGAAAAGTGATACAATGTGTGCATGCTTGTGCTACATGTGTGTATGTAAGGAGAGGTGGCATTCTGGGGTGCCAGTCGGAGGGAAAACAGATGCAGAGATGGCATTCAGGTGGCCTCCCCTACAAGCAACATTTATT
>NC_056523.1:171814867-171905096 GCF_019175285.1 Sceloporus undulatus | reverse complement strand
ATTATTATTATTATTATTATTATTATTATTATTATTATTATTATTATTATGACAGTTTATGCGAATGCTTTGGGCTGGAAGGGAAGGGAAGGGAAGAGGTTCCAAAGAGGAGGAAATGCTGGACTGGAAGCAAAGGGGAAGCTAGAGGCTGGTATTCAGAGGGAAGGCTGTAGAAACCTATGACTTTGGGGGAGTCACACTCTCTCATCCTCAGGACAAAGGCAGTGGCAAATCTCCTCGGAACCAATCTTGCCAACAAAACCCCAGGATGGGGTCATTTTAGGGTAATACACACAAACACAGACACACACCTGGAGGTTTTTAAATTTGACAAGTTGACAGAATATGTACACACTGTCTCCAGTTTTTTTAAAAAAAAAGGAGGGGGGAAAGCACCCATTCAGTTGGCCAATGATTGTAGGATACGTCACCTTTTACGAAAGCAGAAGTAAATTTGATTGACAACAAAGGTGGCTCCATTTTAAAGCGGTACTGCCCCGATCAAGGTAAAGGGTAGTGGGCACTTGTAACTGGGCTGATTCGGTATGGGGGCAACCAGATTTACCCAGTTCTATCCAGAGCAAATGGGCTAGGGAGAATGGGGCCCTAGTGGGATGTTTCTGTTTGACTCCTTGTGATTCTAAAGGGATTTCTAATGTTGCAGGGCAGTGTCAGGCCTGTTTAACTCTCATATCTTTGTGGAAGGAGGAGAAGTGAGGATGACTATATTGCTCATCTACCAAAGTGGTGGTACAATTGGGTTAAAGGGAACTCTTTAAGGGGAAATGAGTTAAAGCAATGGTTTTTAACATTTGGCAGGTGTCGGGAACACCTCTGAGATATGGACCCTTTCCCCAGAAAAATACATGTGAGCCCATACACATCTGTGTAATTCTTTTTTTTTGGGGGGGGGTTTACATTTCTGCTATTGTATGCATATCTGGGCATTAATTCCTGCTTTCTGTACATTAATTTTCCTAATTCTTTTAAAAAGATGAGGAAAACTGCATGAATTTACCTGTGTGCAATCATAAAATGGAGGCTCACAACCTGATCTGAAACAAAAGCCCCATATAGACTGCCAAAATATAGCTACTTCGGGTCACTTTGGAGGTATGCTGTTTAAATGATGCATGCATCCTATGAGTCTGGAAGCTGTGCCAAAGCTGTGCTCCAGTCCTTAGGACTAGATCATGTCTTTGGTGCGTCTTCCAGACTCTTAGGATGCATGCATCATTTAAACAGCATACCTCCAAAGTGACCCAAAGCAGCTTTATTTGGCCTGTCTGTATAGGGCCAAAGACAGGAAGAAAATGATGGTGGGATTTAGAGAAACATAACAAAGTGATGACTGACCATTAGTTTCGGCAATGTGGAGAAGGTACCGGGAAAAGAGAATGTTCTGAAGCCACAGTTCTATACCATTGCCATCATGTTTGATGAGATGGTTCAGGTTGTCAGGAATGTGACTGACTGGTGAAATGCCTAATGTACACAGTATTCTCCCATTTTAATTAAGAGATCTACTTCCTCAAGCAGAAATCCTACTCTCTTTCTGGTATCAACTCTGAGATGGGAGAAGATGTTCAGCTAGACAGCCAGAGATGACTAAGGCACAAGACTTGTTCTCCCTCAATAACCAGACTAGACAAAATGTGCAGGTTGGTATTCTTTGATTGGGTGTCTGGAACGAATAAGCCAATGCCCATTTTGGCGCTTCATCAGAAGGAATGTGATGAAATGTGTCACAGTTTATATGGTAGGTAAAATGGGAATTCCCTCTCAGATATACCATGGGAGCCTGGCCTGATGTTTTCAATGTTAGTAATGAAGCTCTTGCAACCTTATAAAGTTAAATTTACCACAAAGGAAGGAACATGGCCCTTGGGGGAAAGTTGAAAAAGGAGGGAGTAGTTCAAATTGAACTTATTACAGGAGGAGTGACCTTTGATTTCAGGTCAAGCACAGTAACACATAGTTTTCCAAATGCAGGCATGCAAGGTAGTGCTGGATTGAGTCATTTCTGTCCTTGTGGTAGAGGTTTTAGTTATCAGGCTTTCTTCCCACTTCCTCTAATATCCAGCAAGTTAAAACTGCTTATTATGAACTTTTAAAGATTTTAAAGATTCTGGTCCTGAAATTCCATATCTTTACTAATCAGACAAATTGCTCCTGCTCAGAAGCTGTGTCGTGATGCACAAACACAGACTTCTAGTGGCTGTTGCTGTTATCCATTAGCATCTATTATGTATCTACCTGCATCCCACCTTTTTCGAAAAGAGTCCAAGGCATGCCTTCTGGGACACAGTAGGAGATATGCAACTGCACTCTGCAGCCAGTTGAAGATTCCAAGTCATCTTCAAGAGCAGCCCTGTGTAGAGCACCCTGCCATCAGCATGTCTGGAGGGGAACAGAACCTCCAAAGTAGCTGCAAGGTAATAGGAGGGAAAGCACTTAAAACAAGTTCTGCTGGAAGAGATCAAAGAGCCTATCCAGGCCTGGCTCCTGTATTTCCCACAATGGCCAGCCAGATGCCTCTAGGAAGCCCACAGGCTCTCTCCTGCTATTGTCTGATCTCATTTCGAAGCCATTAGATTCCAGGCCAGCCACTTTTGATACCTATACAGGCACCCCATCATAATAGAAGACATGCACCATTGCTGACAAAAGGGTACACTGAGGACATGTTTACAAGGTCCACATTTATTTATTTATTTACTTATGGGATTTGACCACTTTAACTGCCATGGTGCCATCGTGTGGAATCCTGGGATTTGTAGTTTTACAAATACTATAGCCTTCTCTGCCACAGAGTGTTGGTGCCTCACCAAACAACAAATCCCAGGATTCTGTAGGATAATAATAATAATAAATTATTTATTTATAGCCCGCCAATCACAAGGAATCTGGGCAGGTTACAGCAATAAAAATATATACAGAATACAATTACAAATTAAAAATTAGCCCCTTTCCAATCCCCAATCCCTTTCACTCCCTCCAGGATGGAAGATGGCAGTTGTTGCCATGGAGGGAGGGCTCAGTCTCTTGCGGGCAGACCGATGTCATTGGGTCCGCCCCCTCTCCCTCCAGGATGGAGCCATGGCAGTTAAATTGGTGCCAAACTGCATTATCTCTACAGTGTAGATGCACTCTCTGTATCTTGATCCTATTACAACTCACTGGTGCACTGCATTTCACTGTCAGGAGTGGACTATATGCATCCTCCTTCAGCACCCTCCTTGTCAGCACCACAGAACTCCATCTCTTGGTGCACTCTCCACCCCTCAAATGTTAAAGTGGATTTGGGAGGCATTCACCATCTTGGCAAAGGTACCACGATTGTGATTATGACTAGGAAACAGTTACAAGGTCCAAAATCTAACTTATGATATCCGAAAAGGCTGTTGCAGTTGATGCCTGCATCAAAAGCATCCTTCCCCTTGTTCCACCCACCCATCTTACTTCACTTGGGAGCAGCCCTCAGAGTAGGGGACTTTGCAGAGAATCTTATGTTTGGGTAGATAGTATTGAAAGAAGATGATCTTCCAGGTAGGTTGGTCCTATGCCCTTGAGGCAGGGATGGGGAACACTTCCAACCCAGTGGTCCTTCCCCCAACTTGTGCAGAATAAAATGTGGCCCCAACAGAGGGGCAAGGTGGAAAGATCTAACACTAAAGGATGTGACTCCATCCCTTATGATTTCCAGCGGGGTCTAAGAGGAGTTATGAGCTTATGTGTTAAAGGCCTTACCTTTATGACCAGGACTTGATAGGATACTGAAACTTTAAATGCCTTTAAATCCTATGGACTCTAATCAGACTAAAATCAGTGTTGTCCTGAAAAGCTGGAGACCACAAAGTATAAAGCAGCTTGCTATTCCAATTCAATATCTGTCATAGTCCTGCATCCTGAGTTGCTCTTGGATCATAAATTCTGGGTGCTCCTGGACTCTATCTCTTGGTTTATCATTTGATTCTGGTTTGTCTTCTTTGTAGTCCAGTCTCAAACCACTACACCATGCTGGTTCTCTATGTCCCCATAGCCAGATGTAAATTTCAGCAACATTAAGATCTGCAGAGGACCCAGATGATCTTAGTGTTGATATCATAATTTCACACCTGGCTACAGGGACATAGGTAGATGCTTTTTAAATTCTGTCTGGTATATTTTATAGAGCTGCCATGTGTGGTGGCGGGCAGTGGCTCAGGGGTGCTCAGTACGTCCAAGAGTGTGTGCTTAGGGCACTGTGGAAAGAAGAAGGGAATACCAACCTCCACAATGTTCAAAAAAGGACATGCACACTCATAAGAGAAACTTGCACAGATGTATGTCCCTAACAGGGTGCCACTCAGAGTGTGTTTTTCTTAACCATCATTAATAGGATTGTGATCCCTCAGGCCACCAGCTGAAGTTTCAGGTAACTGCTGTGCTTCTTGAGGTCTCCAGGAAGGCAGATAAATGTTAGGGTTAGCAGCACTCAAGAAGGCAGGAGATTGATTTTTGCATGTGAGCAGCTTTAAACCTGGGATGTGGCAAGTGTGGTCCATGGGCTTTAGGCCACTGTGAAGTCCCCAGGGCCGTGAAACACCTCCCTCTATATTTTTTTTTCAAATTGGAGGTGTCTTTTCCCTTCCATGCCTCCTTTAGCATTACTTTTAAAACTCTTTTCTTTTGCTAGGGGGTATCTATTATCATAGTTTAGTCCCAGTAGATGCTTTTCTAACCAGGAAATCGCCTATTACTCCTTGTTTAGAACAAAAGACCTCTTCTGGGCTCAAAACAGCTCAGGATGGGCCAGAATGTGATGAAAATTTCCCTCTTGCACATAGACTGTTTCTCCTAAACCAAACAAAAGTGAAAAAGATTGGGCCGGGGGTGGAGAGTCATGTGCAGGGTACATAAAGCTGCATGGAATGCAAGCTCTAGTGGGAACTTTACCAACTGCAGCAGAATATGTTGCACTCTGAATATTTTGCTCTATGCAAAGCCTCTGAAAAATGCTTTTTGGGGGGATGGGGTTCCTGCCTCTTGGTTGTCATACTAACTGGTTGGCTGTGTTTTACCTAAATTCTGGACCCATTTGCCTGAATGTCCCTCATGGCTATTTCCACCCTCAACTGACCCAGAAGCAGTTCTGTCCCACCACCCAAACCTTGGCAACTCACCCCTGTGATGTCAGAAGCACCCATCTTAGGAAATGGCATGCTACTGACCTGGTAGCCCTATCCCTTCCAGAATTAGGCTTTAATTCAGCAACCTAAACCATAGTTACACTGCACACTTATCATCTCAACTAGGGTTAAAGCAATCAACCAAGCCTTAAGTTATCATTATGTGATGCTTTGCATATACAACTGAATTATCTATGATCAAGAATCAGAAATATTACTTTCCTGTCACCTTACTTCTGCTCTAGAGATGTGAAGAACCAGGAAAGAAATATTTTTAGAAAATATAAGGAAAAAAACTGTTTCCTATTTTGGAGGATTAGGAAAAGCCTCCTCCCTCAGCTTTTTCTGACCCCACACCTCAGTTTTCATATCTCTACCTGCCACACAATATTTATTTTCATGGAATCTATTCATGCACCAAAGCTGTGAGTCACCAAGGGATGGGTAACCAGATGATAGAAGTGCATGTGTAAACCAGCCTTAAGGTGTGCCAAGATCACTGTTTCTGTCCTTTCCAATTTTGTTTTAAATCAGCCCTTGTTGATTCTGCACTACCCTTTCAGGGATTATGGGAGCTGTTGTAGTCCACATTCTCAACCACACACACTCAGACATCACCACAAATGATACAATGGGATGGAGAGAGATAACAATGAGAGATATACGATCTGCTGGAAAGCTTCCTTAGAAGTAGACCCACTGTCATGGGGCATGTCTACGCTGACAGTAAAGCCCAGTTTACCCCAATCTGCAGCTACTATGGGCTTGTCCACATGTACTGAGGCAAATTTGGGAGAACTGTCCACACACAGGTTCTCCCTTTTGAATGCATTCTGGTCTGATGAATTGCAGTATGCTCCAATTTCCCCCACTTCACCCCATGCATGCAAATGTATGTATTTCTGAAACCCACCAACCCCCTCTGGGGAGCCTCATACTTTGCTATGGACATATGCAAAACAGTCAACAAAGATATGCAAAAATCTAGATTTTCCAATCAAAACCATGAAAAAAATTCCCCATTTTCCTCTAGATTAAAGCTCCGAAGCAACAAAAAGGCCCAGAGTCAGTCTCAATCCTCCCCTATGTCATTTGGACAGCTTTCTGTGCAAACGGGTGAAACCATTTCGTTTGGCCCGTGTACACGCACCCATGGAGAAACCATGGTTTATTACTGTAGACCGGTGTATTGTTTTTGAGGTACAATATATTCATTGGTGGACAATTGAAGAAGGTCAAATTCATGACAAGCTTTCAATACTCCTGAGGGCACATTTACAAGGGGATTTTAAGTAAGTCTTCCCATCCCATTTTTCAATCACTCATTTTGCAGTTATATGTTAGTAAAGTACTGAATATATACTGAATAAAAATTAACAGGTCTACTCTTTAGCTAAACAGGAGAGGTCTTGCTATGAACCAATCATCTAGGAAAAATAGTACAAATTCTTGAAGGGACATCTGGCTGTAACAACCCCTGGCTCCTACAATGAAAGAACCAACAGTTTAAACAGAAATGGATTTCAGACAGCATGCAAAAAATGCAGCCCATGGGCAGCATGCTGTGCTTGGGAGGCCATTTTACATTTCTCCAAGCCCCACAAAAAATCCCAGAGTTCCTATGTCCCCATTTTGGGGGGGCTAAAAAAAGACCAAAAGCTTTCCAAACCCATCTACATCACCAGAAAAGGGGCAGTCTTACACCATTTGCCCCCATTACCTCCCAACCTACCCAACCGTGAAGATTGGCTGTTTTTCAGCCGATTCCCAGAACTCATTTATATCCTGCCTTTCTCCAACAATGGGACTCAAGATGGCTAACAGCATTTCAAAACAATACAGATTAAAAACACTACAAAATTTAAATGAAAGTATAAAATATGCAGTTAAACAATCATATACTAAAATGATTAAAATATTAAAATACATTAAAACAATAAGAATTAAAAAAAACTATATATAGAACCTTAAAACAGCACCACACAGCATTATGAACCCAACTCAACAGTATGTAAAGGCCTGGTGGCACAAAAATATTTTAACCTGCTGCCAGAAGGAGAGCAAGGATGGGACCAGCATGGCCTCTCTGGAAAAGGAGTTTCAAATCTGGCAACAGCCACTGAAAAGACCTCTCCCTTGTAACCACCAAACTAGCCTGAGAAGGTGGTGAGACAGAGAGGAGGTTCTCTCCAAATCATCTTCAAACCCGAATGGACTAATACAGGTCCTTCAGGTAGCCTGGACCCAAGCCCTATAGGGCTTTATAAGTCAAAATCAACACTTGCCCAGTGCAACAAAGCAGTTGTGTGCTCCCTGTAGCCAGAACCAGTTAACGACATGACTGCAGCTCTTTGGGCCAGCTGAAGTTTCTGAGGTATGTAGAGTGCATTACAGTTATCCAAATGGCATGTAAACAAGTACAGCTATGGCCAGATCTGCCTTCTTCAGGAACCGGCACAGTTGGTGCACTAGCTTTAACTGTGCAAAAGCAGGGTCAGCATTGAATTCAGGATTACTCCCAAATTGTGAAACTGCATTTTTAGGAGGAGTGTAACCCCATCTGACTCAATCCCTATTCCCAGATTTGTCTTTCAACTGACATGAGGCAGTTCTGTCTTCAATTTGTGTGCCCTCATCCAGTCTATCACAATTCCCAGGCACCAGTTTACCATCCTTGGAATTAGGTGGAAAGGAGTGATAGAGCTGGGTATCATCAGCATAATGGTGGTACCAGACTCTAGAACTCTGGACAACCTCACCCAGTAGTTTCATGTAGATGTCAAATAACATAGGGGACAACACTGAACCCTGAGGGACCCCACAGGCCAATGGCCAAAGAGTTATGCAGGGATCCCCCAGCACCACCCTCTGAGATCTCCTTTCCAAGGAAGAGTGGGCCCACTGTAGAACAGTATCTCCAAGCCCCATATCAGAGAGATAAATCAGAAGGATACAATGGTTGATGGTATCAAAAACTGCTGAAATTAACAGCAGAATCAACATGAAACACTATCCTTGCCAAGTTCCTTGTGTAGATCATCCACCACCACAACAAGAGCTATTTTCCCCATACCAGGCCTGAAACCAGACTGAAATGGATCACAATAAATCAGCTTCATCCAGGAACCTCTGAAGTCATGTCAGTTCTGGTTAAGTTGGGAGCAGACAGGTAGCTCATAGGGGGAGGTCATGGGGAAATAGCCCTTATCCTCACAACCTTTGCCCACCCTTGTTTTAAGCCCCATCATTATTGTAAACAACATCGCAAGATAGCTTTGCTTCAATTTCATATTTTTGACTGTTGTCTCTTTAAAGCCTCAGGTCAGCTGTTCCTTCAACTGACAAACAGAAAGATCGCCTGCTCAGATCTTCTTATATAAGAAGGGCTGCCTAATAACATGGGAATTTCTTTCTCCGTTGAAATGCACCTTCAGTCTGTTGAGCTTTTGAACCAACTCCCCCACCCAGTCTCAGTGGCGCAGTTTTGCATAGCTGTGCACCAGCCCTTGGTTAATTGCCTCTAATTTCATGCTATCCTGGCCTGGCAGAAACATGTTCTCCAAGAGGTGGTGACCCAACCATCCTCCCAAATGGCAGAATAATTTAATCCCAGGGAGTGTCTCACTTTTTAGAATGAGCTGACACCCTTGAAAACTCATTGCCACACCCTAAAGTTTTGTTTTGTTTAAATCTCCTGGAGGTAAGCATAGTTTGGTATTTATCTTCATTTCTAATTGGACCATTGAATGGGAACTGATATTATATGAGTGTTTTAAAATCCAGATGAAACTGGACACCACATTGCACCTACAAAAGGAATTTCTAGACAAAGCTTTGAAAGGGAGGAATCTGGATGGGAAGTAAGAATAGATCTGCTGTGTTGTGTAGAGCATCTGCTTCAGTTCTCACTAGCAGCAACAGATGTCTTCTTGGGAGTTCAAGCCTTGGTAGGGGAAAAAATCTCCATGGTGTTCAGCAAACAAACCTGATAAGGCCTGGGGCTAGAATTGCTATTGAATATTACCTGAAGCACATTTTACTTTTAGTTTGAAGCAACACTGCTCCTCTCAAAGTCCCTAAAATGAAGGATAGTTTGTGTTAAACAAAACATCTAGAAATGCAAATGTTCTTATTGCTTCCCATTTGCCTCAGCATCAGGCTCTGCATTTTAAACTGTGTTCTGAGAGGGAAATACACATGTTAGGCAACATTTTCCAGGCTGGAAATGTAGTGGCAAACTTCACTAGTTGATTTTCTGCTTGCTATCTGGATATTGAAAGGATAGAGCCTTCATATTTTAAAAACAAGAAGTCTTTCAGTAAAGCGTCATGCTTATTCTAGGCTGGCATTTTTAATAATAATAATAATAATAATAATAATAATAATAATAATAATAATAATAATAATAATATAGATTTATTTGTATCCCGCCCACTCACAGGGAATCCGGGCAGCTAACAGCAGGAAGAAAATACAATAAGATACAAATAATCCCTTCCCAGCCCCCTGACCAATACTTAAACAAAACAAAATCATTAAACAATATAAATACAATAGCAATCATATGAAAATATAAAAGCATTACAAATCAATGAAGTTCATAAATAATCCCTTTCCCAGTTCCTCAACACAGGTTCAAATCAAAACAACAATTAACAAATTAAATATCAACATAACATAATACCCATAATATTTCTTTTTTGGCAAAAAAATTTCCATGCCATTCACAATGCTATTTCCACATTTCATGTAGGATTCCAGCTACACTGGAAGTATAAATTTAGCACTAAATTCTAAGTAAGATAGGACCTAATTATCCTAAGCATACCAGAGCCTGTCTGATCTTGGAAGCTAAGCAGGGTTAGCCCTAGTGAGTACCTGGATAGGTGACCACCAACAAATGCCAAGTGCTATACTCTAGATTTCAGAGGAAGGTATCAGTGAAAATCACTTCTGAGTATTCATTGCCTAAGAAAACCCTAAGAAATTTGTAGAGTTACCATAAGTTGACAGGTAACTTGCAGGCACATACATATCCACACACTAAGCAAGATAGCTCTTTCTGGCATCTTGGTGCTTGTTTGGAGTAAAAAAAAAAAGAAGCAACACTAGAACATCCTGTGTGTGTTTGTGTGTATGAGAGAAGGGAGAGATTGCCAGGTACCTAACCTAGAACAACTGCAAGCCACACCATGGGTCTACTCTGCTCTGGCAGCATGAATTACCAAATTATTCTACTAATGCCTTATATAGACTGTAATTGAGCCTGACATCTTTTGGCCTGGGCAGAGGTGGTAATGTGGCCAATAAAACAACAAACGGCAAGCCAGGAAACATATTCAGTGGTACCTGTGTTGGCCATGCAGCAAAATACAACAAAATCTAAAAACTACAAAACAGTGATACCTTTATTGTCAACTAAAATACTGAAAATATATCATGCAGTTTTTTGAAGCTTCACTGGCTTCTTCATCAGGCAAAGATATTAAAAATGATACAGGAGAAGAAAAGTGACCATGTTAAGAGTCACAAGCCTATATTTTGTCTCAGATGAAATTTCTGTTGTCATTTATGATGGTTTTGAGGGAGATGGTACTCCACAGACACAGTCCACACATTTCCAGTTGGCTATCCTGACCCTAATTCTTATTTGCAGGGTACATTATTTTCTTGATGTAGAAAGGTATCTATGGTGTTTTTCAAAGACATTGTTTAGTGGAAGGGTATAGAGGACTTAACTGCTAGTAGCAAGATTACTATACATTTTCTCTAGTTTCACTACAGTTGGGCTTTCAGTCCCAAATTTAATTCAGAACGGAACTGCTTTTTTGTTAAACTAGAACAGTAGCACTTACACAGATAGCTGTGTACACAAAATATCACCCACTCTTGGGAGGGCAACACTGCAATTCAAGCTCCTATTTTCAAGAACAAGTGCTGTCTAGGTTAGCACTGTCTAGCACTGGATCATCTATACCAGGACTGACAGTCTCAGACTGACTTCTAAAAGAATTAAGAGACCTAGTGTGGACCAAGGTGGTGTCAATACTGACAGGAAAATCCATTTTATTTTTGGATTACACTGATCCGCAATTACCATGGACTTTGCCACCATGAAAGGTGGGGGACCTAAGGTCCCCCCCCCCCCCCCCCCACAGTGAGTTATTTAGGGGAATTTATTAGCTCGGCAAGAGGCCTGCAAGAGGTTGGGTAACCATGAGGATCATTTCACCTGTGTACCAGTACCAACTGTGAGAAGACTCACAGTTTAATGAATAAAGAAAGTTGTCTTTAGAAATATGCAAAAGAGCATACAAACACACAGTAACAATTTGTGTGAGACACCATACGAGGCTAACCAAAATAGAGGTATGGAAATTGGATAGCTGAGGCTATCCGCCTCTCAAAGTGGTGTGTGGCTCAGACAGCATCTGAGCGTGATACAAGAACAGAAAGCTCTGGACAGATGGACAGAGCTGCAGTGGGCAGCAGTTGTATGCACAGTAGCCACTGTATATGCTATAGTCACACATTGGACATGTGCAGGTTTATACTGTTAGGTACCCTTGAGGGGTGACTAACATTCCCACATGAACTACAAAGCGTTTGAGTGCTTTCCCATAGAACTGACAAAAAGGGCAGTTTTGGTAGAAGGTCTTATTTCAGGATTAAAATAAAAATGATTGGATGTAGGACAACCCCAAGATAGATGGATAAAAAAGGTGGCTGGGAGCACAGCAGGGGATAGGTAGGAGATATGTTCTTTCTTACATGAGTGCAATGGGACTGCTTTTGTCTCCAGTGCAAGAGGAAATGCAGAAAGCATTTCTCTGCATCAACGTGACTTTCCAATGGAAAACCTCCTAGTATTTCAAAGGTCATTGTGACCTCTCAAGATCATGCCTGGCTCTGGATATGAAACTATTTATCACACATGAGGGCTCCCGTCATGCTCCTGTTGCCCAAATGTCACCAAACTGTGATGGAATCACAGTAGGATCGCGCCTGGCGCTATTAAAGGGGAACGCTTCCATTTTCATCATGGAAGCATTCTCGTAATTGTTAGAAAAAGGGCCCTTTTAAATAACGGATCAAATAGTTATTAGAAAAGGGCCCTTTTCCTAACAATTATGAGAATGCTTCCATGACGAAAATGGAAGCGTTCCCCTTTAATAGCACCAGGCGCTATTCCACCAGGAGGCTCCCATTACAGTTTGGTGACGTTTGAGCGACAAGAGCATGACAGGAGCCCTCGCATGTGATAAACTCCTATAAAACCCCATACGCAGTATGAGAGGTGTAGGGTATGCTAACAGTTTTGTCTACACACACTAGGTCCAATAAATCACAGTATGTACAGCCACATGGCTATGGCCATTCTGGGTTTTATTTCTCCATCCCAACCCACCCGCCCCATGCATGCAAATGTACAGTCATCCCTCCATATTTTCAGCTTTGATATTTGCGGATTTGATTATTCACGGATTTCATTAATATGTTCTCTCTAGGACTGTCTAGGTCCTCCAGTGCAACTCTGTGGTCAACTTTAACTAAAAGTTGCACTGAAAGACCATTTGTAGCTACTCCATTGCCGTTCTATGGTCAGTGTATGTTGGACATTGACCACAGAGTTGCACTGGAGGACCTAGACATTCCTAGAGAGGTGTCCTCTCAGGTAAAAACAGTGTTTTTTTTATTTGCAGTTTTTCCATATTCACGGGGGTCTTGTTCCCCTAACCCTAGCGAATATGGAGGGACAACTGTATATATTTTTGCATTTCTCTGCATATACACTAACTTTGCTATGGAGCACAGTCCACACATTTATGTCAATATCTGGAATTTCCATTCAAAATCCCCACTATTTTTCCCTCAGGATTAAAGCCCTGAGGTGATGAAAAGGCCTGAATTTGGTCCTAGTCATTGCATATGTAATTTGGGCAGATCACTGTGAAAACTAGGTGAGACTGTTTTATTTGGCCCTTGTAGACACACTCCCAGTCACAAAATTGCATTTTGAGGTAGATCCAAGCTGACAGCAGATGGGAAAGGGTTAATGTAGATACAAAGGAGTTTATCAGACAAGGGAAATTGGAAGTATAATCCAATGGCAATCCGAACGCAATCATGGGGTTTAACGTTATTGCATGATAGACTACCACATGCAATTTCGGGCAATGGCAAGCTATTTTCGGGCAATGGGAAGTCAGTTCAAACACAATTCGAATTCACGTAAATTAGCTGAACTAGCGAATTCACATGAATGCGTTCTGGCCCCACTTTCTTTTCTTTTGAAATTAAGAGAAATTCCTCCCGTATGATAAACTCCAGAGTCTTTTTGTTCATACAGCCTCCTGTATATGCTAAAAAGCCTACTGCTTTCAAGAACTACCATCCATTCATGATATGATTTTAGGTTGCCACACATCAGCCAGACACAATTCTGTTTCCAGTTCTGTCACATGCACAGTGACAGAACATACATGTGAAGTAGAAAACAGCAGGCATGTTTACCTGTAGGCTACACATCAAGTCACACATTATAACGTAAATACACTTAGCATTGGCTAAGGCTGTGTAGCTGTTTCAGATGAATCCTGAACCAACTCAGCTGGCCTGAAATGATTTAGGCTGATTTGCTGCTTCAGGACTTGCTGAATATGGTACTAGAGCAATACTGGCCTGTGGTTTTCCTACCTTGTTGTTAATTTTTCCAGTTCTGATTCCAGCTTCCTCATCCAACCCTGAAAGGTTGAAGCTGAAGCACATTACCTTTCTTGGTCTGAGTCATACATGTGTTGCACTTTTGTTTGCAAAAAGCATAATATGAATGTCTTTCTTCCTTGGCTGTATATAGCACTTGATTCCTTAATCTTACAATTCTTGATCCTACATTTTAATCTCTTTTTCTCTTTCTCAGTCTCCTTTTCTTCCCTCTTCTCCTCTTCCCCTTCCTACAAGGCCTGGCTAAATGCCTCTTCTTTCTCTTCTCGCTCTTCTTCTTTCTCCTTCTTCTCTCCCTAATTCCTGCCTACATTTGTCTTCTCTCTCATTCTGTAGTCTTTTTTCTCCAGTTTCCCCACTTCTCACAGCTCCTGGATAAATGTCTTCTCCTTCCCTTTTCTCTTCATCTCTTTTTCTCTTTCTCCTTTCCCTTGCTCATAATTCCTTTGCTCCACATCTTCCCTTCTTTCTCTTTCACCTTCTCTTGCTCCCCATCTTCTACTTGCACTCAACTTCCCCACTTCACTCGTTCCCTCCCTTACTGCCAATCTCTTTCTCCATCTCTCGCTCCACTATTCTCTTGGCTTTATCTGTCTTATTTCACTCTCTTGCATTCTCCTACTCTCCCCCTTCTTTTGGCTACATTTATCTTTTTTCTATCCCTCTCTCAACCTATATCTCCTTTTAGCTTGACTTTTCCAAGCTATGCTCACTGCCTTCTTTCTCCGTCTGTCTCTTCAATTCTTTCTCATTTGTCCTCTTCTCAAGACAACCTTGAAACCATGACTGGAATATATTAGATCCTCAGCATTTTAAAGCTGTAAGCTTTAGTAAACTTGGTAAGGCTTGCTTCTGTATAGACATGCATAGCTAGGATAGCTTTCTTGGGGTGTACACAGTAGAAACAATGCAGTTTGACATCATTGTAAGTACTGTAGCTCCAGCCTATGGAATCTTGGGATTTGTAGTTTCACAAGTTCTTTAGCCTTTGCTTCCAAAGACTGCTGGTGCTTCACCAAACTACAAATCCCACGAGTTTGTAGGATGGGCCATGGCAGTTAAAGTCATATCAAACTGCATTGTTTCTATAGGGTAGATGTACCCTCAATCTCTCTTGACATGTATGCCTGTTACCATCATCGCCTTAGTGATGATCTCTGTCTGGGCATTGACAGGGGAAGTGTGACCCTGCTGGTGCTCTTAGACATCTCAGCAGCTTTCGATACCATAGACCATGGTATCCTTCTGGAACACCTGAGGGAGCTGGGTATCAAGGGCACTGCTTTGCAATGATTCAGATCCTACCTCTCGGGCAGAGACCAGATGGTATCTCTTGGTGACAGTTACTCGTCCGAAAGGGAGTTCACATTGGGTATCCCTCAGGGTGCCGTACTGTGGCCAATGCTATTCAACATTTACATGAAGCCGCTGGGAGAGATCATCCGGAGACATGAGGCGCAGTGTTATCAGTACGCTGATGACACCCAGATTTGTTTCTCGATGTTTCCGACTGTTGCAGTGACTAAGGATGACATCTCTCCCCAGATGCCTGCCTTGAGTCGGTAATGGGCTGGATGAGGGAAAACAAACTCAGACTGAATCCAGAGAAAACAGAGGTACTTGCGATAGGTACCTCAAGTTCAAGGATGGAGATTTGTCAACCAGTCCTGGATGGGGTCACACTTCCCCTAAAGGATGAAGTTCGCAGTTGGAGAGTACTCCTGGATCCGTCCCTGCAGTTGTCATCTCATATAGATGCGACGGTTAGGAGTGCTTGGTATCAGCTTTGGCTGATATGCCAACTGTGTCCCTACCTGGACCGAAAGGACCTTGAAGCAATGGTACTTGCACTGGTAATCTCTCGTTTAGATTTCTGTAATGCGCTTTCCTTGGGGCTATTCTTGTATCAAGTCCGGAAGCTTCAATTAGTTCAAAATGCGGCAGCCAGATTGGTCACTGGTACATCTAGATTTGACCACACAACACCAGTGCTAAAATCTCTTCACTGGCTGCCAATTAGCTTCCGGGCACAATACAAGGTGTTGGTTATCACCTTTAAAACCCTACATGGCTTGGGCCCAAGTTACTTACTGGAATGCCTCTCCCTACACAATCCGCCTCGCACTCTCAGAACATCAGGAAAGTATTTATTAGAACACCATAACACTAGATTAATGATAACTTCCCACAGAGAGTTTACAGCCGCAGCCCCAAAATTATGGAATAGCCTTCTGGAAGAGATCAGTTGTATCACTACTCTAGAGGCCTTCAAGAAGGCACTCATAACGGATCTCTTCTGGCAGGCTTATCCATCAGACATGGCATAAAAATCTTATAACAACTTTCTACTTTTGACTATCTTCACTGATTACTGATAAATTGATTTTAGAGAGCTAATAGGAATTGCTAAATTCAAAATTAGTATTGTATTGATTGTAGTAATATTTTATATTGACGGCATTATTATTATTATTATTATTATTATTATTATGTATTACCTGTACTATTTTGTATTATCTTTTGCTGTAATCATGCTTCGATCTTTGGAGAGGTGGGAAATACAAATCATCATCATCATCATCATCATCATCATCTCAACCACCACCATAATCACTACCATCACCAGACTCGGTCCAGAAAATGGAGACACTATCAGGTTGAGTCAATTAAACATTTGCCATGAAAGAGACAAATTATTACACCAGGATGTCTTAGCCTCTTCAGGGTAAGGAGCAACATAATGTGCATTGATGGGGTGGCATTTATTTCACCAAATATCTTTCCTCCCCCCTTTCCTCGCATTTCACAGCCTTTGATAGTTGTTTTCATAGTTGACATAACTCTCCACCCCAGTTTTCCAGATCTTCATGGGTATGGTGTGCCAAGTCTTACCTGTGTACAAATTATTTATGTGTAGTTATGTAAAAACAAAAATAAAATTCCTTCCACACATTCATGCACATTCCAGCTAGAGTGGCATGGCTTTTTGAATGCCAGGCAGTCCATTTTAAACTCTGAAACTGTCTAGAATTTTCTCTGCCTCCACAGTAACATTCATATCCCAAGTCTAGAATCTATGCAACCAGGAAAGGCCAAGAAAAATGACCATGATCCCCCCACCATCGCACATGTCAAAATTCATAATATACAAAACCAGTCAAGGGGTTTTGGCTGGGTTGCTGATGCTGTAGATCATTTTGGTACAGGAATCAGACAGACCCACCACCAGCTCTCCTCCTCTGTGGCAGTAAAAATACAACAATAAATTTAAATTAACCACTTTCTGCCCTTTCATGACATTTGAAATCTGTTGTCCCATGTGATCAACACACTCTGCCTAAGGAAAGTTGTAGCTGGTGGCTCTCATGCAGGGTGACCAGACATCCTCCTTTCCCAGGACATGTCCTACATTTCAACCTTCTGTCCAGGAGGAATTTCAAAATATCCGTCATTTTGACCATGACTAAGAAGCATGGATTTACATATATACAGTAGCCCCTCCCAATTTGCGGGGTATCTGTTCCACCCCCTTCCCCCGCAAAAATGACAAGTTGCAAATATCTGAGTCCCGTTGAAAATAATGGTGCACACTCCCATGGCACGCATGCAGGGCCGCATGCAGGTGCACGTCCCATTTTATCCCCCTCCTTGCCACTTCCGAATGGGCGAAGGATGCAGATTCCAAGTCCACGAAAGTGGAGGAGCGAGTGTATTAGTGTTTTTAGCTTTTATTTTGTAATGTTCTACATTTTTCTTGAATATCCTACATTTTGTGATGCCTTGTCCTCCATAAATCAGAAAAGACTTGAAGGCACACAACAGGTGGGTTTGCAGCATAGGATTAGCTTTCCTGGATCCACTTGTCATGAATTATGCCCACCACCACCACCATGCACATTGCCCCAAGCTTGGCATTAAAGTCCATGCTTACAGAATATCAATCATGCCTTTATTCATTTGCAGACATTTGTAATTTGATCGTCAATGCTGATTCTAAATAAATATGAGACCTTTTGTTGTTGTTTTTGACAGGCATTAAATATTGTTTATATTTATGTAAACAAAATAGTACTAATCTATGTACAAGACACACCATACTCTTGTGGGTTGTGGGATTAAATCATTAGCACTCTTCTACTTGCTGGAGACTGGAAGTGGTTATAGGTGACGCCGTGTTGTGAGTGAAGTTTGTTGGGTTCTGCGGTTAGTTGGCTGCTGGCTTTCTCCTTCTTACCCTGCACTTTGCAGTCTGGCCTTGGATTACTGTGGCTTGTGGTTGCTTATCTGACTCTTCATCTAGAGTCATCTCCTTATGGAGAACTTTTCTTGATGGAACTTGTCACGCTTGACGCTGGAAGGAGGAATGAAAGTGCTATTGCTAAAGCACAACATTGTTCTTGTGAATGATATGCAAACATATAGTACATTTCCTGAGGGACCTATACATCCCCGCCCGCCAAAACTAGATACATAATCCTTAGGCCCATCTTAATATGTCCTTTTTGCAATTTTTTTGCTGGAAGTCAAGTGGCACACAATAAAACAAAGCAAAGCTTTCTCAAGAGGTCAGCAATTACCGTAAGAAAAGTACATTTCTCTACAGAGAATTAAAATGTGTATTGCTTGTTGTTTATAGAGTCTCCTTCTTTGGAGGTCTTTAAGCAGAGGCTGGATGGTCATCTGTTGGGGGTGCTTTGATTGTGATTTCCTGCATGGCAGAATGGGGTTGGACTGGATGCCCTTGGGGTCCCTTCCAACTCTACAATTCCAGTGTGTCTAAGGGATGGTCCATGGACCAGTCCAGGTCTGTGAGTGGCTACTGGCCTGCAGTGAGTTTCCAGGAAGCTGTGGGTGCATCCACACTACAGAAATCATGCAGTTTGACACCACTTGAAGCGCGGTAGCTCCATCCTATTGTCATCTTACAAGGTCTTTAGTCTTCTCTGCCAAAGAGGGCTGCTGCATCATGAAACTGCAAATCCCCAGACTCTGCAAGACAGAACCATGGCAGCTAAAGCGGTGTCAAGCGGCATTCTTTCTACAGGCTAGAATCACTCTGGATGGCTACAAGAAATTTTATTTTTATTTTTCTTCTTCTTAAAGCTTTATTAACATAAGGAAACAGCCTTTCATAACATTCACATATTAATTCCCACCACCTATAGCTCCATATCCAAAAGTACAGTTACATTTTCCCATTTCTTCCGAAATTGTTGGTCCGATTTCCCATTAATTAATGTCGTTCATTTGTCCATTATAACGAGCTCATTATCATCCAGTCTTCTAAGTTCAGTATTTCTCTACCCCCCCCCCCCAAGTTTAGTGTATAAGATGTGTGCCGCTGTGATCTAGTAAAATACTCTTCTCATCTCTATCAAACTTGCCTTCCATTTCCTCTGTTACACTGAGTAGGAAGAGTTTTAGACTTAGTTTAAATTTTATTTGTAATATCTTTGATATGACAGCAGCTTTCACAACGTATTATTGGTATTAATTTATATTTTATAGTATTGTTTTAACTTTGTTACAGTTATATTTTTATTAACTTTATCATCTTGTTTGTGGTTTTAGATTGTGCACCGTAGGCAGGCTTTGGTTTCTATTTTGGATTGTTGTTTTCTCTCCTTCGTAAAGCCCTATGCGAAGCCTATGGCGCTATAGAAATAAATGTAATAATAATAATAATAATAATAACAATAATAATAATCTCATGTATTCCTTCCCCCCCCAAATAAATTTTATTAGCTGCCTTCTGGTCAACCCCGACCTATGGCAACCCTGTGGGTGAGGTATCTCTAAAGTCGTGCCATGCTTCATTTCTTTTGCTCAGGTCCTGCAGATTCAGTCCTGTGGCCTCTCAGTCGGAGCCTGCTGCGGTTTCCCTCAATTTGCTCTGGTGCCACAATCAACCACAGTTCCTATAGCAGTTAAAGTGGTGTCAAGCTGGATTATTTCTGCAGTGGGGATGCAGCCAAGGGGTGCCTCTCAGCAGGGCATCTTATTCCCAGCTGCATCCTTCCTCTCCCTGCTTCCCTGGTCCCCTGGTTTTGCAGTCTCCTGGGCCTTGGGCTGCCTGCTGGCTTTGGCTGGCTTGCTCTCTCTCGCCTTGTGACTCTGGCTGGCTGTTGTGCTGTGCTGTTGCGGCATCAGGCTGCTGGGCGCGCGCACTGCGGGTCCCCCTGGCCTGCCCTGCTAGCAGCATCCTCCAACACATTCTCTCCCTCCCTCCCCCCGCAGTTGGAAATGGTACAGCCCCCCTCCCAGAGACCTGGATGCTGCTAGAAAGCGGAGCGCATCATCAGAGGCTGGCAGCGGGGGGAGAAGCTTGGACCAGAGACCCCGAAACAAGGCATCTCTCTCTTTGGGAGTGGAACTGGGAAGGACAGGTGGGCCAGTAGCCCTCTCTCTTCCCTCGCCCACCCCTGGCCCTTTCTGCAGTGCCACCGTCGCCCAGGGCCCCTCCAGACTAGGAAAAGATGACGCAGGGCAAGGTAGGTCCAGCAAGGCTTTTGCAAAGTCAAGCCTCTCTCTCTCTCTCTCTCTCTCTCTCTGTGTGTGTGTGTGTGTGTGTGTGGTGTGTGTGTATGTGTGTAGCATCAAAGGATGCCAACATTCCTGTCTTGGAGATGCTGTGTGAAGCATCTCTCTGCCTGGGAGGAAAGGCCCATCATCGTCATCATCATCCTCATCATCATCAACATCATCCATTATTATTCAAGGCATTTCTGACTTGCATGGACCGATCCTGCGATTTTCCTGGCTCAGAGGGGGTTTGCCTTTGCCTTCACCTGAGGCTGAGAGTGTGTGACTCCCCCAAGGTCCCCCAGTGGGTTTGTATGGCTGAAAGTGGATTTGAACCCATCTCCCCACTCAGACCACTAAGACACTCTGGCTCCCATTCTTTATTATTAGTGTGTGTCATCATCAGGCCAATGCAGTGATGCCGTGGCTGTGAAAAGCACACAGCGACAACGACAATGGTGACATATGCTAATAATAAAGAATGAGAGCCAGTTTCAAGTCACTTCCTTCTTATGGCAACCCTAAGGCAACCCTACAATGCAGTTTACTGGGGCTGAGAGTGTGTGACTCACCCAGTGGGTTTCCATGGCTGAGCCAGGGAGTCAAACTTTGGTCTCCAGGGATATATTCCCAGGCTCAAGCTGGCTCATGTCAACCACACTGCCTTAGCTCATAGCGTTCCCAGCTAGGGCTCCTACTGGTTCTTTACAAGTAACACTGAGTATTTGGCTGTCCATGAGAAATCACCATCTTATTTCTAAAGGGCAGAAAAGTTGGACTGTAAGAGACCATCCCTCATGGTCCTCATACAAGAAATCTGTTGCCTTGGGTTAAAGAGCAGCAGTGCCTAGATTAACAACTCCAGGGCTTGAATTGTTAGGTTTGGGGCCATCTATTAAGTTTTGGGACCTTGGATTGCTGATTCCAAGGAATCTGGGGAGGCTTACTGTGGTTTGCATGGTCTCTTCCATAATTCTGGGCCTGTTGTTGTTGTTGTTGTTGTGTGCCTTCAAGTCATTTCCCAAAGACAACCCTATCATGGAGTTTTCTGGGCTGAGAGTGTGTGACTCACTCAAGGTCACCCAGTGGGTTTCCATGGCCATGCGGGGAATCAAACCCTGGTCTCCAGAGTCATTTATAGTCCAGCGCTCAAACCACTACACCACTCTGGCTCTCTGGGCCTTACCTGTGTGTTGGGTTGAGGACTTAATGGGATGGTTTCCACTAAATGTCCTCTTGCTTGTAGAACAGAGTGTGGCCAATGGGTCCTGATATTATGGGTGCAGCTTACATCCCTCTGCCTACCATACTATGAATGGAACAGGTAGGGAATGCTAAAAAAAAACACAACCCACTAAATACTTGGGCTTTTCTCTTAGTAAGCTCTTAGTAAGCAAACAAAAAACTCCTTTTTCTCCCTGCCCCCATGTGCTCCTCTCCACCATCACTTTCTAGGTGCTTCCTTCCTTTGAATTAGGTCATCACCAAATCCAGATGGTACCATGGTGATGCAATGCCAGGATTAACTCTTTGCCTTTCTCACTTTGGGGGTGGCCGTGGGGGGTGGCATGGTGTCACGGCTTCTGATTGGCTCAAGTTATTTTGCTGCCATGTATTGAGTTATAATAATCCAAGCAGCATTTGTAGTGTGGCTGCTTAGAGGGGTGATAAGGAGGCTTTTACTGGTTCAGAATAGATAGATGGGCTTTCATTTGCATTGTCTTTGCATTGCAGCCCCTGGACGCCCTGTGATTCAAAAAAAGTGTGGGGTGTGGAAACTTCCAGGGGCGGTAATGCACCTTTCAAATTGTTTGCAGCCTCACTTTGCATGGTTTAATATCAAACATATAGGGGTTCCCCCTCCTAAAAATTAGAAGTGGGCTTCCAGCCATTCTTTATTTTCATTTCATTTTGGGGGGGGGAATTTTTGGGACACAAAAATAGGTCCCTAAATGGATCCCAGAGAGTCTCACAAGACAGAAATAGGTCCATGCATGCACCTTGAGACTGCCCATTCATGATGCAGCTGCTCCATGTAGGACAATAATGGATATCCATATTAGCATAATACCTTGATTAGACCAAGTGAAAGGTCACCAAAATGGCTTTCAAGATTGTCAGATCTCTCCATCACAAAAGATGTTTTGCAAAGCAAGTTTATTTGCAGAGTGGTTGGTGGGAGGGTGGAGTTAGAAATCTGGAAGCCAAGAAGTCTGCATGGTTTTCAGATGAAATGGGAGAGGAGGAAGCTGAAGAAATCCCTTCCCCTGCTTCAGATTTGACCATGTCATCTTCTTGACTTCAGCATAAACTCTGCTTCTGCTCCCCCTTTCACCCCCACAATCCCCACCTTCCCTTCTGTTCTGACGAAGACAGGAGCTGAATATCTCAAAGGCTTTCCAATTTTGGGATCTTTAACTTTGTCTAATCAAAATATTATACTAATATAGATTTATTTGGACTTTCCCTGTGGCCAACACATGACTTCTTGGGTGATAACGATTTAAACCAAACTGGGAGTCAGGTTATACAGTATTATTAAAGAGTTGCTAGGGCTTAATTCCACAGTAAGGTTAGCAGGGCACTTTACTCCCCTCTGTTATTTAAGAGAGTCCAAGGTGTCAAATAATATTGGATCACCTACTCTGCATTGGCAGTGTTTTAACTGTCTTCATGATAGTTTTAAATTTCTTCATCGTGTTTCCTACCTAGTGTGTGTGTGCCTTCAAGTCGCCTTTTGATTTATGGTGAGCTCATGAAATTTCACAGGGTTATGTTTTAAGAAGAAATAACCGAGGGGTGGTTTGCCGTGGCCTTCCTCTGAAATGGCACCTACGGCAACTGGTATTTCTTAGGAGTCTCCCATCCAAGTACTTATCAGAGCTGATCCTGCTTAGCTTCCAAGATTAGACAGGATCTGGTGCCTTCAGGGTATTTCAGCCTCTCTCCTACCTTTCATACTTTTAGCTAAATACAAGTCCATGTTAGCATCTGCTCTTGTTTGTTACCAGGAGAGAAGAAACAAAATTTGCAGTATTGACTTTCCCCCATAATCTAGACAGTGAACCTGTTTGGTCTTTTATGAAGCTATTGATAATTGGAAAGCACCAGGGGATATGTCTAGAAAAATATGGGGGATGTAAATCTGAACATGCTTATTTTTAATTCACTTCATTTGTATCCCACCCTTCCTCCATCCTCTAGAACAGGGACTCAAGGTGCCTAACAAACCAAAAGAGCATGTGCCAACCTTTCTGCAAATTGGTGGATTCATGTTATCATTTACATTATAGAAATAATGAAGTTTGATACTATTTTAACTGCCATGGCTCCATCCAACAGAATCTTGGGCTTTGCAGTTTTGTGAGATTTTCCCCTCCTTAAAGACATAAAAACTCAATGAACTTAAGTTTCTGGGCTCGGATTCCCACCTTCAATACTATATTAAAGTGCAGCCTCCCTGAATGATTGAGAATGAGATCTTTTGCAAAAGCCCATTCCCAGATTCTTGATTTGATACATGGGGCAGGGGGGATATGTATATTTGAAGCCTTTACTTAGGGATAAATGCAGATAGCAACATGAGTAATAACCCCACTTACCTAAAACAAATCTGTAAAACCCATTCCAGCTTGAGTCTGCAAATGGCTGTGTGGTTGGATGTCTCTTTGAGATACAGTATAGCTTCCCCTGTAAGCCTTTTCAAATAGAGAAAGATTTATAGAAATCAGGAAGGGTTCAAGACTTTTTGCTGCCTGAATCTATGGACAAGCTGGCACCCCTGTCCCATATTTGCTACCTTGGTTTACTTACTCCATGTATCTGAGGAAGTAGAACAAGGCCTGAAGTGGATGGGCCAAAAGCATTGCGTCAGGACCATGCTGGTGCCATTCGGGCCAGGACTGCAACGGCTGCATGTGTCTGATCCTGATCTGGGTTGTTGTCCACAGTTCTTGGCCTGGTTCTTTCCAGATGGTTCAGTGTCGGTGTGGCTTTCAACCACATTTAGGGCATGAGGCATCTAAACACCATGCCTGCAACATAGCCTGAAACTGGTGCTTTTGGCTCATCTGCTTCAGGCCCAAGTCTATGAAAGCTTATGCTACAACCTCTTTCACTTAATTAGATTGAAAGGTGCTACAATATCCTTTTGCAGACTCAGTTAAGTCTTTTGGGCTTCTAGGGAGAATGCAGGCTTGATTTGCTCTAAGACCTATTCACTGTCTTTTAATGATATTTTCAGAGCTCTCCTCCACAATTCAAATGAGTTGATATTCTTCCTGTCAGCTTTCTTCATTATCCAGTTTTCACAACCATATTCCTTCCCTGTCCCCCAAATCCTGTAGCTGTCATTGTACTGGAGAGAGCAGTTGCAATTCTTTTTCTCTTAACCTTTCCTTTTCTCTTTTGCCCTGCAGCTCTCTGTGAATAACAAGCCTGCCAACTCTGAAGGGCAACAGGGGGGCATAGAAAAAAAGGACAACACCACTGTCCCCTCAGCACCTCCAACCTATGAAGAGGCAACTTCTGCAGAAGGGCTGAAAGCAGGGGCTTTTCCTCCCCCCTTGAATGTTCCTCTCCACCCCACATGGGCATATGTGGATCCCAGTGAGTTTAACAATTTTTTTAAAAAATATATATATATTCTAAACTGTAGTGACAATAGCCAGACACGAATCAATATGGTGGGATTAGGACAGACCTGAAAAAAAAATCAGAACCCATGGTTTGTTGGAGACAACAATTTCTCTTCCTTTAAGGTTATACTTCTTCAGGTAGCCTGTTCTCATTGCATTTTTAAAGAACAGGTGGTAGCAAACATTGCTTCTGAGTTTGACAACACTGGATGCTATTGGTATGCTGGTCCTTTCAAGTCCTGTCCTAATCTGGGGACTAGATGTAATAATTCTCCCATCCATGTTGGCCACATGTAGGACAAACGTAAAGGTTGGTTTAGCAGTAACACCAACAAACCTTGGCTTTTATTAACTGTAGTTTAGATTCTTCAGAATGATTTGTGTTGCTCACTCTGCTTTCCCAGGAATCATCTCAAATAGTGGCCTGCTTCTGTGGGTGGAGTATCAAATCAAGCTGTAGTCTCTTAAGTCAGATGTCACATCAATAGCAATAGCGATAGCAGGTACATTTCTATACTGCTTATCAGTGCACTTAAGCACTCCTTAAGCAGTTTACAAAGTGTAAGCTAATTGCCCCCAACAATCTGGGGACTCATTTTAGTGACCTTGGAAGGATGCAAGCCTGAGTCGAGCCTGAGCCCTTTTGCTGGTATTGAACTCGCAACCTTATGGTTTGTGAGTGAGTGGCTGCAGTACAGGCATTTAACCACTGTGCCACCAGGGCATCAACCAAACTTCAAGCTATGACTTCTGATCCTAGTTGGAAGCTGATTGTACCGCATGGTTTCTGGGAGAGCTTTGGTACAGGCATCATGAAACCATGGTTTGGCATTACATTGAACTGCTCTGGAATATCTCCTTTTATTTTCATAGGTATATTGAGGAATAACACAGTGTTAGCCCATGAAGGTTTATCATTTCCATGACTCATTCTGTGCCAGACAAATGTCCCTTTACCCCTTTGCTTTTGCTTTAATAAAAGCATCTGTAAGATTATCACACTTACATTGTATGGCATTTTTCAAAGGCTGATGTTCATCTAACCTCCAGCAAGGGATCACTTAAACAGTCCAGAATGTTATACAAATGCAACATTTCCAGTCTCCTCACCATGGTTAAGGAAGTGGAAATATCTCATGCAGTTCTTTCCCATTTGTTTCTCTCCCTTGCATCAGAATTCCCTACTCCTTTGCCTTTTTTTGAGGGGGTGGGGAGGAATACCATAATAGAGCATTACATTTGAACCAATATTAATATGATCTATGGTTAGTATTAATATCAGGGCACAATAATATTGAGCCACCATAGTTAATGCCTCCAAAGCCCAAGGAGGGCAATACTTACGTGAGAACTGAGGAAAGAAGGACAAAAGGAGTATGCAAGTCACATGACACTCCTGCTCTCCTAACCATGGTGACGAATCTGGATCAAGCTGCAAGACAATCTTGCTGATGGATCAAAGGCCCAGGAGGGTGAGGAAGGATGCATCTCCCACCTGAAAGTTCCGGACCAGCGCCATCACAATGATGTGACTATGGAGGATCATGCAAGCCTTTCAGAGCGTTTGCTCTCTTAGTATTTGTTGACACGTTCCCTTGTGCTGCCAGAGCCTTCAGAAGACAATGGAAAAGTTTTACCTGCGTAAAAGCAACATAAAGAAGGAATCTCTGTCAAAATACAGTAAAGACAAATTAAAATTAAAGCTTAGCATAGATTTTAGTACAGAAATGGGCATTTGGAAAGAGGATTTAAGATAAGGTCACATGGAGTGGGCAGCTGAAAGGGGAGCCAATGATAAGATACCTGTGAATGTTGTTGCTGAAGTGACAACTACAATGCAGGTGCATCCAAATTGAACTGTACAGTATATTATTGAATTGTTTTATATTAAATATAATAATAGATTATGATTGATGATGAATTGATGATAGTGATGGTGTTGTTGATGATGATTGTACACAACAATAATCTATACAGTAGGATGCATGACCACCTTAGTAGTTGCCACTATTAGAAACAGTGATAAAATGATGGTGGTGGGGGAATACCAGGAAGCCATCATACATTCATGACCACTGGAACCAACCGCTGTTGACAGTAGCATCTTGAGAATGTTGCCACAATCCATGAAAATTAATGAAATGATTCGCCCGCCTCATTGGATAGCTTCCATCAGAGTGGTGAATTTTGTAAATCCATTTCATTAGGCCTCTAGCTTGGAGGACTGCCTAAACTTCATAGTCAGGGGAAGGTCTCTAGGTTACTATTTATGCCAGAGAGGAGGGGATTGACAATATTTATCACTGCTACCTTTGGACGTGTCATGATTTGTGTTGGGAATCAGTGAACATGCACCTTAAGCTTTTGCTCACTTCCAAGCATGGCCTGTGTTCCAAGGCTCTGGAAAGTGTGCAAATGCATACTCTCCAACTGTTTGGCAGAAACAGTCCCAATTAATCCTCTCTCTTGCCCCTTTCCAGTTATTTTAAAAATGTATTGGTTTCTCTCTCCTTCTCCCAAAGGTCCTCATTGACTCAGATTTTACAACAGCTTTTCAACACCTAGGGCCCTCCAGACACCCCCTGTTAGTATTCACAGGCTAATTGTCCTTGCCCTCACAACCGTGGATGCATAGCCACCAACTATCCTAGTTTGGCAGGGACAGTCTTAATGAATCCTCTGCCATCCTACCTATTCGCCTGTTTTTCGGAATGCCTAAGTTTCTCTCTCCTCCCTGCACTTACACCATTTGTCCTTGGCTTACTTCCATTGAGTTCAATGTGCAGAGGTAGTTTGCAGTTATTTAATTCAGCAGTGGGGAAAGGAGAGAAGGGGATAGAACCTTCCCTTCCCAGGAGGCTCTGGCTAAAGCTAACTGCTGCAGCCTCCCCTAGCTTATATATTTTTTTTCATTAATAACTCTTGCCATGTTGAGCATACTCTGATCTTGCTTAGCCACACTTGTCCTGCTTTTCATCTGTAAAATGTTGGCGGACAAGCACATGCACACATCAAAAGTGTACAGAGACATGTTTGTGGGGAATGTACCCTCACCAAGAAATATGGGATGCTTTTCTACTGTACATGTCCATCAAATTAAACAGCCATTCACTTTTCATAGATCTCATTTGTGGTGGCTTTGAGGGAACATCATGAAGCTGTTGTAGTGAAATCATAGTGCTGGACCAAGTCATTTTGGTGGCTGTTGGCTCCAATGGTTTACTATGAAACAGGACAATTTGTTGCTGATACTTTGCTGCATTAACCTTTAATTGTTTAAGCTGAATGGCATCATAAAACTTTCAGTTTGAAGTGGTGTGCCTCAGTGTTCCTAATCCTAGGCCTAAATTGGAGTATATATTTTTGATGTGTTACAGTTCAAAGACATAGCTGTGTTAGTCTGGATAATCAGTATGCACAGGGATGTTATAGCACCTTGAGACTAACTGAAAAGAAGAAGCTGATAGCGTGAGCTTTTGTAGATTTGAGCCTACTTCCAAGTAGGCTCAAGTCTACAAAACCTCATGCTACAAGATTTTTGATGTGTTGTTATTTGTTTTTTAGCCATGGATTTTTAAAAAATCAACCTAAGGACTAAATAAACCTCTTTTTTAAAACTCTGCCCCCAAGCCCCACAAATCCCGATAGCCAGAGTTATGAATAAGCAGAGCTTGGCAAACTTATTTTCGGAGTTCATTTCCCAGAATCTCCCAATTGTCATAGCCAGTGGCCAATGTTCATTGCGGGAAGTTGTAGTCCAGAAAGCAGCTTTTTCAAGCCCCAGTCATACTCTTTGACCAATAGTAGACACCAAGTGACTCAGTTTCTATGTTCTCCAATCTTCTTTGATGACAAAAGCTTAGTTTAGGACCAGATTAAACATAAGGCAAACTATACAAAGCCTTTTGGATAACCTCTAAGATGTCTCTTAACTATATATGTATATAGTTAAGCATATATGGCACCTTGGGGATGAACAAAGGAGGGGATTCTGTCCATCTTCCTGTAAAATGGGAGTTCCAGAGCCCCAGTGACGTTGGCAAAACATCCCTGGTGTCTGCCCACAAGCTGGAAAGGGTGTTTTAGAATTAATCAGCCCCTGAGCTCCTTATTTACAGCTCCCTGAAGACACTTAAACCTCAGCCTGCCACTTCATAGTAGTTAAGTATTTGTCTAGAAATAAAATCGGGTAAAGTAACAGAGAGTGGGAAGGGGGAAGGTTTTCTTATCAACTCTGAAGTCCACTTTTCTACCAAAGGGACCCTCAAGAGCTGTAAAGGATGAAAGAAATGTCAAAAACAAAACCACTCAAAAACAAGGAGCCAGATGTCCTTATTTGGTATGAAACAAAAACTGAACAAACAACCAAAAAGGAGGGGGTAATGTTAAACAGTTTGGAGCTTGCAATCCATTTAAATGGTGAACTGGCACTCCTGTGGGCTTCTAGACAAGGCAGTGCCTCCTTGAGGAGAGGGTGGCAAATGAACAGCAAGGAGAGGTTCAGGGCTGCATAAACAGCCATTGAGGGGTCACAAGCAGCCAGTATATGCACTTCCAGAGGACATATAAAATGAAAATGATAAAAATATATCCGAACGTGTTTTGACTGAAAGTCTTCTTCAGTGGAAAATAAAGCTAAAAAAATGGGAAATATAATGTAGTTAGTATATTTATTCACAAATAAAGACCATATTGTAAAATATTGATCTGGCAGATGGACCTGTTGTAACAGAATAATAATTATCTTATTTCCAGGGATAATTAACTCCAGTATAAGTAAGGAGTTAATCAGGCAATAAATTCCTGTAGAAAATATATATAAATATATAAATATAATATATTTTCTGTATATAAAAACATATGTATATGTTTTTGGTTTGAAAAAAATATTCAAAATTATTAAAGATGTTATTTCCTCATACTTATTGTATCCTGGATGTTCCAGTAAATTGCAATGCTACTGGGGATATTTCAAATGGAGGGCTTTATCTTTCCCTCCAAATTTGCAATCTACCCCACTTGTTACAGAATAATTAAGGTTGCTTTGCAAGGAGTGCATATCCTGCAAAGCATTACACAAGCTACAGCCTCAGTGCTACCAAAATAATATAAAAGATTAGAGGGATAAAGGGGAAAAAATTATAACACCTCTGCCAAATTACAGCTCTCATTCAGTCCAATAGGTTTATGGGTTTGTAAGGTGAAGATCCAAAAAAGTTCTCGTCTTTTCAATTTTCTCTCCAGGTTCTCCCCAGTACCAGCCACTTTCTCAATTGTCCAAAACTTGACATCCTTCTCTGTATGTTTATATTGTAGGAAATGCTGGACGATTGGTTCAGTGGTTCTTCGATTTCTTATACAGCTCTACAGATGGTCCAGCACTTCCGACAGTATAAGTGGATTACAAACAAGTCGGGTACTAATTTTAGTGACCTACAGAAGGATGCAAGGCTGAATCACCCTGGAGCTGGTATTCAACTCACACTGAGTGGCTGCAGTACAGGCATTTAACCACTGTGCCACCAGGGCTCCATGATGAGAGGTGGCGAGGGATTTGGGGAGTGTTGGGCAGAACATTTGGATGACCAACAGTTCCCTGATCCCTGCTTAAGAAAATCCTGCACTCCAGGCTTGTTTGCATTTGCAGATGGAATTGCATCTTTGGAGAGGAGCATCCTCTGTTCCACTAGCCTGGTTCTAGAGGAAAGTTTGCCCCCCTTGGAACATAACTAGCTCCCCACTGTAAAGTCAGCTGTAATGGGTGTCTTGGATGGAATATTTACATCAGTTTAAGAGTCAGGTTCTCTCTGACTCAGATTTGCTTTTGAATGTTTAGGTGACAGCTGTAGCTAGCTTCAGTTAACATACCTGCTGTTCCCCTTCTTAGAAAAGATATATTTGGGTACTGTTACCATTGCCATGGTTACATCCAAGCTGGTTTAATGTAGTGTGTTCTGTAGGAGGCTGCCTTTGAAGAATGTTCTGAAATTTCAGCTGGTGTCTTACAGGGCATATTGTATACTGATAGGGATTGGTTGTTTTGGTCATGTTATGTTGATTTTATATCATTTGCACAAATTGCTGGAACATTTCTAAATGCAGTACAAAGTTCTGTGGCTGACCTTCAGAGGTCTGGGTGTCTTCAAGGCTTCTTTTTGCACTATTATCCTAAATGGTCCTGCATGGTCCTGCACTGTTTTCCAACACTGGCTGAGATATGACTTGTAGATACATGGTATAGAGTCTTCTCAGTGATGGCACCAAACTTATGCAGGGTGACCGGATGTCCTAACCACAAAGGAGAACAAGACACCTCAAATGTAGGACAGACATTCAAGAAAAATGGAGGACATTACAAAACAAAACCCAAAAATTCTGATATAAATATAAATTCATGTTTCTTAGTTATGCTTAAAATGGAGGGCATTTTGAAATTCCTCCTGGACAGAAGTTTGAAATGTAGGACAGGTCCTGGAAAAGGAGGATGTCTGGTCACCCTGAGATGTAATTTGTTGCTTCAGAGGCTGCTGCCACACTGCAGAATTAATGCTATTTGGCACCACTTTAACTGTCATAGCTCTTTCCTATTGAATTCTGGCATTTGTAGTTTGTTGTGGCACTAGAGCTCTCTGGCTGTGTGGGCTAGATCTTTCACAAAACTATCAGTCCTGGAAATCCATAACATTGACCCATGACATTTAAAGCAATGTGAAATTGCATTAATTCTACATGCAGATGCAGCCAAAATATCCATTATCTCATTCCCCATTCACTTTTAGATAGCAAGCTATTCTGCTAACATTTCAGCATTCTTTTGACCAGATGGCATATCCAGCGTTAGCTGTGTTGGCAGTATAGCAAAGTTCAATAATATTCAAAATCCACAAAACAGCTATACCTTTATTGGCAAATCAAAATGCACAAAATATATGTTGCAAGCTTTTGAAGCTCCATTGACTTCTGCATCAGACAAAAGTGTTAATAGTCATATGGTGTGTGTGTGTGTGTGGTGATGATGATGATGATGATGATGATGATGATGATGATGATGATGTTAGTCACAGGCCTGTATTTTGTCAAGATGCTGCTTTGTTGTTCTGAGCTATGATTGGTATGATTAGTTTTTATTCCCCTATGTGGTCTTTTTTGGTTTTGCTGCTGCTGCTGATTTTATTTGAATTTTGTTGGTGAGAAAACCCAGAGGTGCAAACGGGGATCAGGAAAGGCAGAGGCACTAGGGACCACATAGCAAATATACACTAGCTAATAGAGCGCATCATGGAATTCCAAAAGAAAATCAGCATGGGCTTTATAAAGCCTTTGATTGCATAGATCACAAAATGCTGTGGAACGCTCTTAAAGACATGGGTTGTCATGAGTCAAGGTCGACTAGAGGGCAGCTAACAACAAAAGCTGTTTTATTCGTGATGAAGAAAACCCCTTTAACTAGTTTTTTAAAGGTTGGGTGGATTGCCTCAGGGTAAAATAATAAAGTTAATTGTTTGTCTGGAATATAGAGCAAATACCAGGCCAGAATACAGAACTTCCAGAGAATGTAACAATAGAAGTTAGAGAAAGCCAGGAACACATAAATGACTGTCACTAATGTAAAGGGGGAGCATTTATTTGACTGTGAGGACTGAGGACAGTCCTCTTTTTGAAGGTTGTCAGAGGACAGTGTTCTCCTTGAAAGTGTCTTCTGTTGGAAGGTTTGACCAGTCCACATCTGTTTTAAAGATAAAGGTCCATAATAAAAGAAAGTCCTGTTATTACCTGTAAGATAGCCTAAGCAAGCACTTGGGTCACCTGGCCAGTCTTCCCCTCTGTGGTGTGCTATATTTCTGTTTGAGTACTAGAAGTGGTTTCTAAATTTTATTTACACATTCATGGTACTCTGTGTTACTTTTATGCAGCAATTCCTCCTCTATTTCTTCCATTTTGGCTGCAGTATTCCTTCTTTTTTAGAGAAACATGAGTGACCACTCCTAATTTTAAAATCCAGAATGTGGTGTTAGCTAGTGCAGAAGTATGGATTTAATGTTTTCATTACCAAAAGTCAAATTGTGCTACATGACACATATAGTATGCAGCTAAAAATCATTTTCTGTTTTTTGTGAGGTTTGTTTGTTTGTTTTTTACTCTGAAATAAGCATGTGGGACCTTGTTCCATAGAATCATAGAATTGAAAGACACCTCAAGGGTCATCCATTCCAACCCTCTACCATGGAGGAAGACACAGTCAAAGCACCCCTGGCAGATGGCCATCCAGCCTCTATTGAACTGTGGTGCCTAGAATTGTATACATCTTCATTATCAGACCAGTGCATGTGGAAGAGGTTTAAATATTCTTCCTAATTCTGGTTTTTGTCTAAAAATCAGGTCCCTCGGGGCCAATTAAGGACTTTCTTTTTTAAAATCCTTTTGCAGGGAGGGAGATAATGTTTTATGATAAAAAACAGATGGGCAAAAGCTTAAACCTCCCCGACCCTCACATGTTGGTGGTGATCTGAATCAGGGCCAAACAAGTAAAAAGAAAACCATATTGACCATAAGATGTGTGTCTGATTTGCCAGCTGTTATGACTTTGAAGGCACACAACAACAACAAGGGCAAACTCTAGGCATGGTGCCAACTTTTAAAAAGAAGCCAGTTGTTGTATTTGTGACAAGTTGGTCTCTTGGGTGGGGTGGACGACAGCGTTGTCATAATACATGGTGCTAAAGTAGGTTAATTGACGATAATGAAATGGATCTGAGGGATTGCTCTGCCCTAGAGCAAAAAGAGAAATATTCCCTGGGAGATGTATCTCACATGCTGATAAGAACACCCAGTTTTCAGTAAAAGGGAAAACCTCTGGCCCCAGGCTGGCAGAGAAAGGTACAGTCTGAAACCTAATGGCAGTCTTTAAATAGTTCATGGCATGATGAACAAGATATCGGTAGCCACATTCCAGGCAGCTCTATTACTAGGAAAATGCCTGTCATTATGCACTGCAGGGTTTCTGGCAGGTCTGTATCATCAGTGCACAGGTACATATTGGTATTCACTTCCGGCCTTCCCTCCTTCCCATGAGGTTCCTTTCAGTGAAAAATCTATTTCATAGTAACATTTTTGAAATTTCACTAATTATATTTATTTATTTATTTTAAAGAAATAAACCATATAGACTTGAGTGTGAAATCATTAAAAACTTTCCTGGGTGTTCTCCCTCTTCTGCTGAAATGGCCACAACTGTGAGCAGTGCAATTTTTTTTTAGAAGGACCCACTCTCTTACCCTCAGAGGATGGCATCCTAGGATATGTAGTTTGGTGAGGTACTTAGAATTCTGTATTCTTATGCCATAGTTCAAGAGTAGTGAACTAGAGAAATTTAACTTCCTCATCAAACTACAAATTCTAGGTTTCCATAGGACAGAGCCATGGCAGTTTAATTGGCACCAGACTACTATAAATTTGCATACAGCCCTCCAGGTGCTGTTGGACAGCAGTACCAAATATTCCTCATGATAGGCTATGCTGGGGTTTTTCTCTGAGACATAAGACTTTATCACACCAGGCTTGAAAAGTGGAATTATAGCAAGATTGTAGTGTCCTTATCACATGACAGTGTCTGTCTAGCATCTGGTCTGTAGTCCAGCTCCTGCTGGAGTGCTTCATCTCATTGATGGGCAAAACCGATCAGTGTCTCCCAATCTCCCTGCTTTTCCACTATTGAGAGAGTGTGATAAGTTCCTCCTGAAGTAGTTCGACATGCTGGCTGTCATGTGGTGTGAGTGGTTGTGATTCTGCTCCTTTCTCCCTCTCCTGCTCCTCCTTGCTATTCCCAACCAGGCTATTTTTATTTTATTTTCTCCTCCAATTTCTTTTCTTTTTACTTAATGTATTGTACTGTGTTTTAATACTGTACTGTGCTTTTAAATTGTAAGCCACTTTGAGTCCCAATTTTGGGAGAAAAGCAGGACAGCAATAAGTAGAAGGACCTAACTGATTACTATTATCATGTAATTGTGCTAAAAATAAAAACAAATGAACAAATAAATAAATACAGACTAATAGGCATGCTGGGAAGGGGCTTGGGCAGGGAAGCAGGGCTGTGGAGGCCAGCATTCAAGAGACAGAGGCCAGGATAGAAGTAGCACCATGGCGATTTGGAAGAGTTGTATGATAATGATAATGATTATCTCAACGCAGTATGTCTGGACAGTTGCATGTATCCCACCTGTGCAATGATCAAAACAGATTCTGCAGTCCTGTTATAGATAGTTCAATGAAAAGGGCAGCTCAGTACAAATTAAAGTCCAGATATTGTTAGGAAACAGATTGAAAATAACATGGTGAATACAGTAACATCTTTATATCAATCTGTGGAAACTGTGTCTCATACTGGTTGCTTCATCTCAAAGAGTTACCATTGCCCAGTTGCCCATCTGGAAAAGGGCACAAACTAGGAAGAAAGCTCAAAGTATTTGTAGGTTTTTTTGGGGGGGGGGGGAGGATTAGTAAGCAATAAAAATGTTTATATAAACTGTAACTCCGATAATCTCTGACCCTTGACCTTTCTGGCTGGGCGTAATGGGTCTAGAGTCCGACAACATCTGGAGGACACTAGACTGGGAACCACTGCCCCAGATTCAGTCCAGGCAATTGTTCTTACTCATTCTGAAATTGTGGAGGAATGTCTGCTACTAGCTACCTAACAATGTGAATTTTCATCCTCCTGGGTGCTAAGGTCATCACCAGCTTCATCCTCTTTTGTGATCTTCCTTCTGAACTGGCAAGAATGCTCACTTCCAACTTCTTGCATTGTGAGTGTCACGTCTAGGGAGAGTTCAGACTTGGTTTGCCCTTGGACCCATTTACTGGTCATTTTAGCATTCCACGATATCTATAGAACTCTTCTTCAGCACCACATTTCAAATGAGCTGATTTTCTTCCTATCAGCATTCTTGACTGTCCAGCTTTCCAAGGTACTGAACCCCAAATCAGTTTCAGCACCTGGGCTAGCTCCTTTATTCAATCTAAAACTTAAGGTGGATTTACTGACCACTTGCGTGGGAACCACTAGCCACAAATTCCTTGGTCCAAGGGCAAACCAAGTCTGAACTCTCTCTAGAAAACCAGCTGGCTAAACTGAGACTGTCATAGTTTGGATATATCATGAGAAGAGATAGTCACTAGAATAGGGAATAATGCTTGATGGGGTAGAAGGCAACAGACAAAGAGGAAGACCATGTTTCAGATTGACAATAAAGAAGGTCATGTGGTGGAGGACAGGGTGACTTGGAGGTCTCTCATTCATAGAGTGCTTATTTAATTTCCTGTTGAAGGATTTGGGAGCCTATTTAATATTTACAAACAATAAACACTGTTCATACTTTTCATTTAATTATACTGGCCATCCTGTATTGGTGATCCCTCAACTCGAAATTTCTGGCAATGTACCTGATTATACATTTTTATATCTCACTTTTAATTCAGAACTGAGAAGTCATGAGCTTGTTCCTTCATGGGACATTCTCCTAGTCCCAAGAGAGTATAAAGTTTGCCCCGGTTCTCCAAACCCTGGGGCCTTTTTATTCTCCTTTGCGGTCCTTTGGTCAAGTCTGTTTCACCAGAACTGGAACATACAATTTTCACATTTTTCTTTTTCATGATATATCTTTGATCTCTGAAGCAGTCACTCGTGACATCGTTTTAACTCTCTGTGTAAAGAGACTGGAATTTTCCATCCACTTCAACCTCCAAATTGGATCAAACTTATTTCTTTCTCCTGCACCCCAACACAATTCCTTTTTCATGTGGTGAATTCTTACTGTTTTCCATTGGCCATGCCCCTATTCCAGCAGAAGAGTCCTTTCTGTATATGTCTTGGTCCTTTTGGTGTGGTGGATCATTGTGTTTTCATTTGTGGTGATTTGAATATGCCAATGCTGATCTGGAGCAGAAAAAAGAAAACAACAACAACAACACAACCTTATCTGGCTTACTGAAAACCAAGAGGAGGCCTTGTATTATCCAATCACCTTGCCTCCTTCAGGGAAACTTACAGCAGGGATCTCTGTGCAGAAGTAATCATTAAGTTGCAACCTGTTTCCTGACTGCTTTTATTTATTTATTTTTTTAAAAAATTCCCCATCTTGGTGTAACAGATTTTCTCAGGAAATGGAGGAAGTCCTCTGAAGTGACTTCCAGCAGCCTTGCCCATCTCTCAAGAAAATAATAATGAGTTTCTCAGACTGCAAATAAATTGCGTCTGCAAGCAACAGTTGCTACTTTGGTGCAATGAGTCTTTGAAATTGTTGGATCCACCTAAGCCCTCCCTTCAGCCTGTTTTCTTAGAGATGGACATTAGTTGTTCCTGGAAGAATCACGAATGAGGTGTGATTTGGTTTCCCCTTCTTTTCAGGTACCAGCCCTAACTATGGCAGTGGATACTCAGGGGATACTGAGACCCTCACAACATTCAGCTGGGATGACAGCAATGTACGCAGAGTGTTCATCAGGAAGGTAATGTCTGAAAACAGGTAACATCTACTGAGGCAGATGGTAAGGAGAGCCCTTGTCCTTACCTTACCTAAGAGTTTTATGTGTGCCAAAGTACTGACTATATCAGTTGGAGAAGATATCAGGGAGGCTTAGATACACTGGCCATTGAAACCCAACAGATACCATTAGTGTGGATAATAATGATGTACTTAAAAAAAATATAGACACACAGGAGTTTATCACATGGGTGGGATCCTGTGCAAAAATGGGATTTAAGCTGGGGGGAAAACTGACAAAAGCGGATTGATTTTAAGATGATGTCTGTTATTAAACAGGACAGAAAGTGGAAAATCCTGAAAGTAAAAAGCAACATGTTTTGTTGACTTTCTGTCTGGGTTTTAGATTGTAAGCCCGAGGGCAGGGAACCGTCTAACTAAAAAGATTGCATGTACACGCTGTGTAAATTTACAGCGCTTCATAAATAAAGGTTAATAATAATAATTAATGTTGCATTAATGCTCATTAACCCCGATGTGTCTGAAAAACAACCTGCTTTTGCAGGTTTTTTTTCCTGGGTTTTGGACTGCTTTAAATTTTGTTAGCTGCCTTGAGTCCCTATACCTGAGGAAGGTGGGATATAACAATAACAATAACAATAACAATAACAATAATAATGGTTGACAGACTAGACTCAGCATTCAGAACTTCCCCAGAAGAAGAATTTATTTCTAAATGTGTTGGACTCAATAAACCTGGAGGCCTTGTTCCTTTAATACTTGTCCATTTGACTCCTGCATGCATTCACAAACAGGTGAAGAGTGGGAGTAGTATTGTGTCCGTCAGCTATAAGGCATGTGCGATAATATCCACATCATCATGTCCCCTGCCCTACGCTCACAGGCTCCCACAACCCTGGCCTTTTGGGCATACATCTATACATGTACTGTATATACAGACTCTTCACAAAGATGTTGAATGCACAGTCAACAGGGGCACAGTTAGCATATGTATTTGCATGCTGGGGTTGATCCTCCATGGCTCTCATGAGTTGGTGAGGTTCAAGGAGCGATTTGTCAGACTCAGGATTAGAGACTCAGCTATTCTGATAATATTGCTCCTGTTTTCTTGGTTTTAGGTTTACAGCATCATTTTGCTACAGCTGCTTGTTACAGTTGCCATTGTGGCTCTCTTCACCTTCTGGTAAGTCTCTGGCCTAGCAAGAAGTCTTTTCCTTTGGGGTTCTTTCTTATTTTGGTTAAATTTGTCTTAGTGGTATTGCTTTTCCTTATATTTTCCCCACTCTGTGCATATGGAACAAGAATGGTCGACAAGAGCTCTCTGGATATTGGTTCAAGCTCATTCCCACTTACATTTAAATTGGTTTGGGCTTCGCCGTCGCTCTGTGTTGGTAAATCGATTCCAAAAGGTTCGCTATTCCCACTATGAAAATGGATCTTTTCATTATCCCCTTATAATCACTACTTTTTTGGCATGATTGTCGTCCCCACTAGCTTGTGCCATTTCAAAATGCATGTCATCATCTCTGCATCATGTAAGTGGCATGAATCAAATCTTCAATTAATTTTTTTAAAAAAAATCATGCACCCATAGGTCACCCCACAAGCACAAAGGCAATGCTGAGAGAGGGGGGGATGGTGGATTGACCAAAAACTGGGGAGGGATGATAAACACCCCTCTGCCATTAGTCCCTCCCTTCCAGAATGATGTGATTCATATCTGTCGTCCCCACTTGTTGAACACATTCCAGAATCGATTCTTTCCAAAAGAACCACTAGAAAACTAGTGTCTGAAAAAACTGGGGCTTTTTGCATTTGGCTCACTTTGTCGTGACAGGAATCAATAAAGTAGTCTTGGAACTGGTTTCAAATGGGAATGACTGTCATATAAACTGATCAGCAATTCGCTTTAAATCATAGTGGGAACGAACCTTCAACTAATTAGTGAGCATAGTCAATGATTAGGGATGTTGTGATTTGCAATCTAGCAAGATTGGAAGTGCCTCACATTCCTTATCCTTTATGTAAAACAAGGAGCTAAAAGTACATACGTTTCTGACAAATGTGACAAATGTGTATTGAAGTCCCTATCTCCAAACTCATGCTTATCAAGGTTATTAAATTTTCACTTCAAAAGTTCACTTCAACCTGGGCCCATATCAATAACAGGGGATTCCTACTCCTTCCTTCAAATATGGACATTATAGCCTTATTATATTCATACTTGACATATATATGTTTTCCTCTCATTGACCCAAAGCATGGTTGTGAACATTAATTCTACTGTTTTAAAGAAAGTACTGTATATATTTTATTACATATTTTAAAAATTCCTTTATTGTTGCACAAATGGCATTGCAAGCATGTAACACTAACAGTATGGATCTCCAGCTGCAAATTGTGCTTGGGTCAAAGTTTGGGTCTAAGAGGAGCAAATTAGGCAAAGTGGGTTAAACTGGTGAAAAGGGTCAGTTTCTCACCTAAAAATAACCCCTAAGCATGTGTTCAAACTGACCAACTTGACTGGTTACTTTCTTCCTTTCTTTTTTTTCTTGAATGTGTGCTGAAAGTTGGAAAGCTGGAAATCACAAGGAGCCATTATAATAACATCCTTCAAAGTTTTTTTTGCAAATTTTAAACCAATGATTTTAAGCCACACATGCCTTCAGTGTTGCTTTATGGAAAATTTAGAGGCAACTTTGCAATAGCTACATAGATTGCCAACAGTGTGGATAATTCCTGTTTCCAAAATTATATGCTAAAAAAAGAGTAGGGAACAAAGGAAGAAGGGAGGAAAGGAAGGGAGGGAGAGAGGTGGGCAGGTAAACAGGAGTTTTGGAGAGACATATTAGGCCAATGCTGGATTATTTTATTGTTCTGTGTCAAGGATGGACAACTGAGGGAGTTGGGGGGGGGCACATTAGCGCCCCCCAGGAGATCTTAAGGGGACACCCCCTCATACACACACTGTCAAAAACTACTTATTGTCACTAAATGTCCTTGCATGCCCTCTAAGGCCATTTTAAGCCCAAGAGAAGCCTTTTAAAAAACAAACAAACAAACAAACATAGAGTGTCAGAGTGATTTTTGTTTTACTTCTGATTTTAATAAAGGTCTCATTTGGGCCTAAAATAGTCTACGAGGGCTCAAAATGTGGCAAAATGCCACCAAGATCCCTAGAGGGCATTCTGTGGCAAAAAAAGTTTTTTCCCCAAAGACCTTCTGACATTTGTTTTTACCCTGTGGTGAGCATGGAGGGGCACAGAAACAGCCCTCAGTGGCTGCATGTAGCCCATGGGCCACACTTTGCCAACCCCTGTTCTGTGTAGTTCAACGGAAGCTGATGGGTGTCCTGCTCTATTGACATGGCATGCACCAGCTGCCTCTGCTGATAACCTTCTCTTGAACAGACCATTAGGATTCACCAAGTGAACTGCATTCACTCTTCTGCCCCATTCCATAACTTAATGTCCACTGGCTGCTTGCCTGAAGCTCAGATAGCAGTCGTAGTGGAAGTGAAGGGTTACCAGCATCAACTTGCATGAAGCATCAATAATAAATTGGTACCACTTGAGACCTTTCAGGCCATTTAATCAGCTTTCTCCAAAATGATTTCCCTGGTGTAGAATAAAGTGAAGAAATCAATGGCATTAGCTGAACTGTTGTGATGCACTCTCCATTAATGTTTATAGCCACGTGAAAATCGAGCAGCTTTCCCTCTCTTCCCTGAGGCTTAAGAGCAACTTCAAGAAGTGATGATTGGTGTTGGAAGGGTTTGCTCTTTAAGTACATTAAAGTGCCTTTTCCCACATCAACATAATGATTTATAAATAAACTATATAGCTGGTAGGGTGGGTCAAGTGTTTTGCCTTTTGTTTTTCACCTGTTTTGATTTGCTGTCATGTATTTATCATTCTCTTTCTTTACTCCAGTGAACCAATCAAAGGATATGTCCAAGCAAATCCAGCCTGGTATTGGGCTTCCTAGTAAGTACTGGCCTTATATCAGAAATATTCTTTATACCAGTTAAAATTTGTTAGGGGAGAGAAAATATGGTATCCAAAAATAGGTGAAAATAAGCTTTTTAGAAGCCGATACTATGATTTGGTGCCCATTTTTTGGGACTATTCACATAGGTAAAAAGGTAAAGGTTTCCCCTTGGCATGTCTAGTTGTAAAACAACTATAGAGAGTGGTGCACATCTCCGTTACTGAGCCAGCATTGTCTGAAGACAACTCCGTGGTCAAGTAGCCAGCCAGACTGCACAGATCACTGTTACTTTTCCATCGAAGTACAGTAGTACCTATTTATCTACTTGCACTTTTTATATGCTTTTGAACTGCTAGGTTGGCAGAAGCTGTGACTAGTGGTGGGAGCTCACCTCATCACCCCAGCATTTGGGCCTCGAACTGCCAAACTTCTGACCTTATGATCATTAGAATTGGTATCTTAACCACTAAGCCACCATGTCCCACATGGATAATCTCAGCCAATGGGGCTCTCATTGTAAATGTAGTGGTAGCTGATCAAATTTGGTAACATGACAATCACAAAGCCAACTGAGAGAGAGGGCAATGCTTTGTGGATCAGAGCTGTGCTCAGTCTAGATGATAAACACTTTAATTCCCCTTTAAATAAACTCCTAAAGTTTGCCCTAAAGGGCACTCTTCCCTGCTGAAGGAAATATTAAAGAAAAAATATGTGTATAAGCTTCCATGTGTTAACCTGATAGCATGTGCTTTTTCTTCTTGATCATTTTAAAGGTGTAGCATGATAGACATTCAGAGACATAGCCATGTTAGTCTGGAACAGCAGTATGCAAAGAGGTCTTGTAGTATCTTTGAGACTGACTGAGAGAAAGAAGTAGTAGAATAGCTTTTGTAGACTTGCAACTGAAACAGACAGCCCTTGATGCCACCCCTTTGATCGCCAGATTGGGGCTGTGGTAACGACATGCCACGGCCTCAATCCAGCATTTTTCCAGAGCAAAAAGAAGCGGCAAAATGACGTTCTTTCTTGCACTGGAAGAAAGGTGCCCCTTTTGCCACTGCCCCAGCTTTTTGGTGCTACTGCAACATGCAGCATCTAAACAGTGTGCCATCAGAGCACTGAAAAGCTGCCATCATGTAAATGGCCGGGCAGCTTCACAGCAGCTTCTTGCTGGATTGGGGGCATGCGTTGTGTGTACACCATGCACCCAAGCCACTGGGAAGGTGGCTTTTTTTGCCAGTCTGTTCCAACCCTTGGTCTCCTTCCTTACACCAAACCTGTATCAGTACTGCAGAAATAATCCAGTTTGACACCACTTTAACTGCCATAGCACAGTGCTATGGAATTCCGGGAATTATAGACTTGTGGCACATTTAGCCTTCTCTGTCAGAGTGCTCTGGTGCCACAACAAACTACAATTCCCAGAATTCCATAACACTAAGCCATGGCAGTTAAAGTGGTGTCAAACTAGATTATTTCTACAGTGCAGATGTAGCCTAAGTCTCTAAAAGCTTATGCTACTACTTCTTTCTCTCAGTTAGTGACAGACCTTGACAGGGATGTATATAGTGGGCCGTTGATATCAGCTGGGGTTCAGTTCCAGGACCCCCTGTGGATGTTCAAGTCCCATTAAATACAGTAGTGTAATAAAATGGTGTCCCTTATATAAAATGCCAAAATCAAGGCTTACTTTTTGGAATTTATATATTTTAAAAAATATTTTCAAGTCATGGATAAGAAACCCATTCATATGGAGGTTTGAATGTATATGCCACAATTAATGGAATTTTCAAAAGAAAACAGAAATCAGCTTCTTGAGAATCTTCACTTTCTTTCTTTTTTTAATAATGCGATTTCATGTCCTGTAGTCTGACATATAGAACAGAAAATGTGTAGGACTTTGGGGTTTGCCCAACATTGGTCTTCAACCATATGCTGATGTGGCAAGTCTAGAGATTGCCTGTAGGAACATCAAGGCAACCAGGAGGGACCAAGGAGCCTTCAAATTTCAAGGGAGAGGCAGCTCTCCAAAATGTTTCTTACCCTTCTCTTGGCTTTTTTTTTAAAAACAAAACAAAAAGGAGGTTCTGGGCCACCATTCAACCTTCCATCTGCTTCTCTCTGTTGCCCCATGCGATGTCAAATGGAAACACAAGCTAAATAAACAACAGTTTAGCTTCTCAGGTCACATGGGGACTCAAAAATAGATTTCTAAATGAAATTTAAATTTTGCAAAACTGATAGAATAATGCCCATGTGGGGTGGTTTAATGCCAAACGTGACCTAGTTTAGGCCCCCAGCATGTTTTCATCTGTCCCTTATTCTGTGCCTCTATGAGCAGGATGGTCTAGTCTCCAAACTTTATTTTGTTTATTAGACTCTCAGTACTGGAACTCTAGTAAAGAGAGACTGGAGGGGGCCTGCTCCCCACCATTAGCTGCTGTGGTACCTTGCCTAATTTCTGGTTTTGCAAGGGCATGGGTATGAGTATGAGGAGGGCAAGATTTAGTTAAAATTGGGAGGTGTGAGAGACAGGTTTGTGAAAGTCATCAAGCCTCCCATACATAATTTGCACATGGCCTGGGAGGGAACCACTATATGCAGAGGTACGGACTCTGAAAAAAAACATTACTTTTTAATTCCAACTCATATATCTTAGCCTCTGGTCTCTGTGACTGTCATATCCTGGAGCCCGAGAGTAGGCTGAACTTTCTGAAATCTCTGAATCTTTGAGAGTGGGCGGAATAGTTTCTTTCTCACTTCCCAAGACCAGTGAGAAGAGAGTAAAATGATGAAAAGTCTCCTTTTTTTTAAAAAAAAAAAAGTGGGTTAAACAAACTAGGCAAGATAAATTATGGAAATGTGCTCTATTTCCATAATTTGTGCAGGCTGCAGAAGCTATGTCTCACCATAGTGAAGTCAAAATAGATTCAACACCTTCAGTAGTGCCTTTAAAATTCAGGCTATGACTGCTGTCACACTGCAGAATTAATGCAGTTTGACGCTGCTTTAACTGCCTTGGCTGCATTCCATGGAATGCTGGGAATTGTGGTTTGTTGTGGCACCAGAGCACTCTGACAAAGGAAGGCTAAATGTCTCACAAAACTACGTATCCCAGAATTCCACAGCATTGAGCCAACACAGTTAAAGTGGTGTCAAAGTGCATTATTTTTGTGGTGCAGATGTGGTCCACAACCACAGTGGGTTCATCATTGCACTGTATCAGCCAACGGTGCTGGGGGCTCTATTCCTTATCACAGGCGGTAATGAAGAAATTACCCATTTCTCACTATGCCATGAAAAGTTCGTGTGTGTGTGTGTGTGTGTGTGTGTGTGTGTGTGTTTGTGTGTGTGTGTGTGTGTGAGAGAGAGAGAGAGAGAGAGAGAGAGGCTAATGATAAAGGACAGGAGGGCTGGAAAGAAATAAGAAGTGTTAATTGAGTATGGGCAAATTATACATGAATCACAACTAAACCTTTGAAATTTGTTTTGGTAGTGCATGCTAACCAGCTGTTGAAACCAAATAATTGTGGGCAGTCAATGCCAATTTTTCTTCAGCCTCATCCCATGGTGTTAAAAGAACTTGCTGATGTGGCATGTCCTCTAATGTCTGCAAGGTTATTTTTGGCCTTTTGGGAAAGAGAAATGAAGCAGTCCCAAAGGGAGAGGTGCTGAAGGTTGAAATGGGCGTAGGTACAGGTGTGTCATCAACGTTCTGAACCTGTTGCTTGTTTTAGGCTTATACGTACAGAAGAAACTTTAGACGGGACTAAAATAAGAATTCATTACTTTGTGTATAACAGTTCCATTAATATAAATCACAGAGAGAGCGCTAGTATAAAACACAGGCCTCAACTGTATAAAACACAGACCTCAGCCTGTGGCCTTACTTTTTCTCAAGTTTTCTCTTTTTCTCTAAGAAAGGGAGGATTATTTTCCAATATAAGCAATTGTGTCTAGGTTAAGTCTTGGTGAAAGCCCTCGCTAAAGTTCTTTCTAGCGAGAATGTAAGTTGTACAAATACAGCACAATGTGATTATAAAGATTTAATATATGCAGTTGATCTTGAGAAGGTCTTACACTTTCCTTTTTCACTTTCAAGTGGGTTAACTATAGGCTCCGCAGCTAGATAGATGCCGCATGGTTTGAGAAAAAGATTGTGAATACTCTCTTAGGGATACCTCATAATAATGTAGGTTGCTGCTACACTGCAGAATTAATGCAGTTAGACACTGCTTTAACTGCCATGGTGATTTGTAGTTATAATTTTTAAATGTGCAGATGCCTTACCGTCTTTGTATTTAGTTACTTTAATGCTGGATGGGTTTCCCATGGTTGCTGGTTTGACTCCCTGGATTGACAACATACCACAGTCTCACTGTTGCAAATGTAATTGGAACCTTGTCTTCTCATTATCAGTTTGTGTCCCCACAAGGTAAAAGTTGACAGCACAGCAAACAGCTTAGGGTTACATTCGATAGCTGCTAACATTGTGGAAAAATACTTGCAGGTTTCTAAAAACTCAGGATTGATCTGCCATTCCCTGTTCATAATGGAGTGCTAAGAATTCTCCACTGGGGTCTACTGGTTGGCTGAGTGAACTGTCTTTTTCAACTCTGCTTCATTTTGTTATATTTTGTCATTAGAACTACATTGTGTAAGAAATGTTTGCACTTCCTGCTGTAGCCTGTAAAGTGGCATCACTAGTCGGGTGCAGGGGATGCGGACTGCAGCAGGTGACACCCCAGAGGTGTGAGTCACCCGGTGGAGTGGTACACCTAGAAGGAATGGCAGGGCTACTCGGCAAGTGAGAAAGGGCACTTTCCCACTTGTCCAGGAGCCACATCAGATCCTGAACAAGACCTCCAGGGGCCACAGCACTGTCCACCTCAGTAGCAGCAGCTGCTGTGGGAGGCAGTGCATTCAAGGTTTAGCATTGCTGCAGCAATGTAAGACCCTGAAACCCTTTTCCTGGGTGGACAGTACCTTCAGCTGTGCCTGATCCTGAAAGCATTTTAAAGGGAGGAGGGATGCATACAGGATCTGACATGGCTGCAGCACACCAGACCTGAATGTGGGAAGGGCTCTACCTTGGAGGCTGCAGCATGGACCCCTCAGCAGTGGTCTGGGCAGACCAGCAGCTGAGGGGGGGGGGAGGGCAAGGCAATTCGCCCCCTCCACCAGTGACACCAACATCAGCAACACCACTGACTTCATGGACTTCAAGGATGGAGTCTAGGATTCACCATGGAGTCTGAGTAGAGCAGGAAAAGCTATATTCTTTTATACTACCACTCCCAGAATCACCCAGGATTGTAGTTCAAAAAAGGAGCACTTCCAAGCTCTGAACTGTGGAGCCTTTAGCTATAGCCCTGTCTACATGGGCCAAATAAAATGTCCTCCCCACATTCCCATGATAAGGAGTCCCTGGTTCTGGTGTGAAATGCCTGGAGGATATCTGGCCAGTTCCACCATATATATCACTTAAATTTAAAAAACAAAACAAAAACCTCACCTTTTGCTCTGGAACTTCCCAGATGGTCTGCAGCCCTCGCTCCATCATGATGCCAGGCAGCTGTTTACAATTAGTCCCTCTGTACAACCTGGCAGTAGCACCACCATGGCGAGTCACTCATTTTGAGGTCAGAACAAGCACCCAGCCATATGATCAATGTTGTTCTGACCTCAGAGTGAGGGACTTGCCATGATGCCAGTGGTACTAAGGCAGCACAGCAGGATGCGTGTGTGAACAGCCACCAGGCATCCTACCGGAGGGCCCCAAATAACTGGGAGAGATTAGGACAGCTCTAGGGCCAGAATACTCCAGATTACATTGGGAGTATTCTTGCTCATGTGGACCCTAACCATATGATGTATGAAGTTAGTCATATAGGAACAACTAAGCCCCTCCATCTTCTTTCTCCTTAGGTTAACATTTGGAATGGGTCTTGTTTTTAGACCATAGTGGTTCTTAAATTTATTTAAATTCATGAAGGCTGCCACTTTTATATACAGTTAGTGTTCACAACATATCTACAGCTATATTGAGTTGGAAGTGAAGAAAGGAAGGACTTACATTTGTTTGCATCATGTTGTGCCATGTGATAGTCAAAGGCATCCCATTAAACACCTCATTTTTTAAGGGGAAACATGCCTTGTATATGTTGGACTTCTATTTATTGTTGTTTTAAATTGGTTTCTCACTGGTTTCAATTATATGATGGTTCGATTGATTTTTATCTTTTGCATGCTGTTAATTTTTCACTATGTTGGTTTTAACTGTTGTAAGTCTCAAACTGGGGGAAAGGTGAAAAATTGATAAATCACCACAATAATATGTGCCCTCCTGTCGAGTTGGACAACAACAAACATCAGACTCACCCACTATGGCCAATAGTCAGGGGTGCCTAAGAGATTCTGTGTGTTATTCTGGAGAATGGTGTAGTGGTTTGGGCATTTGACTATGACTCTGGAGATCAGGGTTCAATTCTCTGCTCAGCCATGAAACCCACTGGGTGACCTTGGGCAAGTCACACTCTCTCAGCCCCAGAAAATACTTCGATAGGGTTGCCTTAGGGTATACTTGAGCCTACGTCCTCAGATGAGTGTTTACCTCTGAATTCTCCACTCCAAACAGGCAGCTAAGGAAGTAGGCTCAAGTCTACAAAAGCGCATGCTACCAACTTCTTACTTTCAGTTAGTCTCAAAGGTGCTACAAGACCCCTTTGCATAAACTTTTAGAGGGACACAAATGGCCAGTAAGAAGTTGATACTGGGCTTGGTAAACAAATAGTAGCTGTGTTGGCCATACAACAAAGTACAATAACATCTAACATTGACAAGCTAATGATAACTTTATTGGGTCAACAAAAATGTATAAAATATGTGTTGCAAGCTTTTGAAGCTCCACCAGCTTTTTTATCAGACAAAGGTGTTAGAAATCATACAGGAGAAAGGAATTCATGATGTTAGAAGCACAGGACTTCGTTTTGTCAAGATGTTTTTGTTGATTTCAATTAATATGGCATGGGTATAGTCTGGTGCAACACATAAATTGTAAGGGAGAGCTAAGAGCTGGATTTTTAATGAATCAGTAATTGTAATTAATAGCATGTTAAAAGTATGGCTCGTACACAGTGTTCTACTGAAGAGACCTGTTCTAGTCACCGAAGCTGTGCTTAATGTCTTTCCTTGGTTCACTTTTGCTCCCTCTGTTTTTCTTCCACAGTGCTGTTTTCTTTGTTACCTACTTAGTCTTGGCCTGCTGCTCTGGACCCAGGTAAAGTCCTATATTCACTGAGATCACTGTATCAGGTATCTGTGTTCTCTCTACAGCTGCTTCTTTCTTCTGTTTGGGAACGAGATCTGTCCCAATTTGGAAGGGCGGATTTTCTCCTATCAGCACAAGGTAGCCATCTAGCTATCACTGCCTGTATATACTTGGTCTCTTATTCTGAATAACTCTGGGATGTTAGAGCACCAGAATTCTTACTCATATGGTCTAAATTCCTTGAAGGATCCATATTTGATTTTGCAAACTAAGCAGGGTCAGCCCTGGTTAGTACTTGGATGGGAGACCACCAATAAATACCAGGTGCTGTAGACTATGTTTCAGAGGAAGGAATTGGCAAAACCACCTCTGAATATTCCTTGCCTAAGAAAACATTCTGAAATTCATGGGTTCACCATAGGTGAATAGGTGACTTGAAGCCCTGTCATCATAAAGTTCAGGCTTTCATAGTTGTGGTATATACCGCCAACAAGCGGCGTACTGGTGCCGATTGTAGGGTTAGGGACTGTGCAGCAACCACGCGGTCCCTAACCCTAGTATGTGCGGGTGGTGTAACAGTGACGGCACCCTGTGTATACAGGCACCATCATTGTTACTTAAGCACCGTGCGGCGTCCAAATGTTGCCACACAGTGCTTATGTAAAGAGTGTGCCAGTGGTGCATTTGTTACGCCGCCCTTGCGGCTTAAAAAGAACCCATTTTTCCGGGTTCTTTTTCCTCTGGAGGGAAGCTGCGTGGTTTGGCAGTTATAGCTTCCCTCTAGAGGAAATTAGGCTGCCAGCAGGCCGCCCTTTTCGGGCGGTCTGTCCTGTACCATCCTTTCCCAAGAGATTATATAGTTAAAGGGCTGCCTAACTTCCTATAGGTTTGATGCCCTTTTGTGAAGAGATAAAAGAGAATTATGGTGTTTCTCTAACAGCTGTATAGTACAAAGCACACAATTTGGCCAAGGATAGAGTAGAAAAAAGCAACAATAGTTAGGTAACGCTAGTTTTTATTGCAACACTCATTTCCCAAAGAGAAATGTTAAAAATTAAAATTTCTTATTACCAGGGATGGAAACGTTTTGGACTTCCAAATGTTTCTGGACTCCCAGAAGCTCCACTCAGCATGGTCAATGATAAGTGATGTTAAGCAGTTAGTACCCACCAGTCATCAACATTAATTGAAGCAAATGTTTCCTTCCTATCTCTTTCTAGCGAAGGAACATCTTTACTCATCAATCAGGTCCAGCGCTATCATTAGGTCAACTAGACAGCTGCCTAGGGCACAGAGCTCAAAGGGGTGCAGTACTGATATCCCAAGTACTTATATTTTAATATCACAGTTCACAAGATCATTCAAAATTATTTGTGTGTTAAAACATTTTATTTTGTTTCCGAGAAAAATAATCCAAGATTGTTGCATTGTTTATTCTTGCATTTTAAATTTAGCAGTTTCATGTTTTCTGCTGTTCCTTTTTTCCTATGACATTTTTTAAAGCCTAAGTAAGCAAAAGCCTTGCTTATGACACATAATAGCCTAGCCCTGGTACTGCCATCAGTTATACAAAAGTGTAGCTAGGTCATCACCTCTTCACTAGCATGCCAACTGCCAAATGAGTAGAGTGACTCCTGATTTCACTCTTTGGATACAAACAGAAAATTCAGGAAGGAGAGAAAAAGAGATCAAAATATGGGCAACCTCAGTCAATTACATCTGTTATGCAGTCAATGACTAATCAGTTTGCTTGGTGTATTAACCAGCTTCATTTATGGCTTTGTCTTGCAGAATGCAATCTCTTATTTCAGTGCCATGTGGCATGGCATAATGAGGAACATGCTGTGGTTATGTAGTTATAAAGGAGAGTGAGAACTCTTTTTCACCTGAACTTGATCTCTTCTGTGAAAGTGCTGGTGTATTTCAGTTTCTTGGTGTGTCTAGGCAATCTTCTATTCACGTTGGAAAGCTTGCTAGCTTTCCAATCAGCCTCTGGTTGTGCCTTTAATGGGAGCTCCATCCACAGCTTTTAGGAGGTGATAATGTTCACCTGCTGAATCCTTCTTGTATTGAGTCACAGTGAACAGACATTGAAAAAACTCAATCAAAAAAGTTGGCTTAATCCTAATTCACACTGAATCAGCAAGAGAAACATAGGCCCTCTAATGTTGGAGCACCTTGTGAACTCTAGTTACCTGGCAGAATTTTTACGTGCCATTTGCCCGACTGCTCTGTTCTCCAATTATCTTATTATGCAAGATGACATTATGCAATTTTCTTTTCAGTGATTATGCTCTTTGGGTAACAAAACTGACTTGGCTCCCTTTCGCTTAATTCACAGGAGATACTTCCCATGGAACCTGATCCTCCTGAGCATCTTTGTAAGTAGCACACCTGGCACTGCGACTCATGCTTAATCGATGGGGACTGGATAGGCAGAAGAGGCAGCATTTGTTGCATGGAAAATAATATTTCATGCAGAAATATTAATTCTTGTGCCAGAAAATGCTGTTTTCTATGCAAATCAACCAAGTGCGAATTTTATGAAGTATAAATTTCCAATTATAGAACTTTCTGTGCCGAAAATAGCATATTCTGTGCAGGGTTTAATATTCTCTGTGCAAAACAACCACGTTGAAATTTTGCACAATATAAGTCCCAAACTGCAAAGATTCTCATCAGTTCAGGATTCCTCTCAACACTTGTTCTCAACACTTAAAAATGTTCTTCAATCATTTCCCAAATGTTTTAAATATTCTTTATATCCTAACATTTTTGCCCAATATAAATATTTAAAAATTACATATTTTTCTTGTCCTGAGTGAGAAAGGGTATGCTGACATATTAAGAAACCCCATTAAAAAAAGGTCAACTCTAACGATATTTTTCACATTTTGAGACTTTGGGAGAAATTTCATTTGTGGAAAATCTCTCTCTCTCTCTCTGTGTGTGTGTGTGTGTGTGTGTTAGTGAGATTTCCACATCAATGAAATATTTAGCCATATATAAAAATATCCATTGAAATATGCTTGGGAATTGTTGCAATACGGCCTAGAAGAGAGGAAGCTTTTGAAATTCTTTGTTCTTGCATGTGAGAATGAAATAGGAGAAGATTTACTTTGATATCCTTATGTGCCTGGTCTTAACCCTCTTACTAAATATTAAAAAGAAACAGCACTGGAATGAACAGGACAGTTGAGCTTGGGATAAAGACTGTCTGCCCTTGCTTAGAAGGGCTGCCATCTCTTCCCACCAGGCAAATGGTGGAGAAAAAGTGCCAGCTTTGCACTGTGGTTTGATAAACTAAAATCTCTTTTTTAGACACATGAAAAATTGGTAAGCTGTTATGTAACAAGTGCATGGGAGGGGGAGAGAGAAAGAAAGAAAGGAATTAAAAGCTCAGTGGTTTAAGAGAAACTTAAACTCTGCCACAGTGGACTGCAAACAATATCAGTCTTTAAAACAAGCCCATATAATTTAAAGCAGCTAAAAAAGGAAGTTAAAATAAATAACTCAGAAGTAGCACTAAAGGTTATAGGAAAATAAACACCATTGAACTCAGTAGGACTTATTTAATAAACATTCATAAGACCGGGCTGCACATCTGCAGTCTTCCTTACAGGAAATAAGACACACAGAAATCAATGTGACTTGTTTCACACATGCCAATTAAAATGCTTTTGAACCTCTCTGTTGCACGCATCAGTGAAAGACAGAAGTGCTCTTTTGAATGTGCTTTCTTACATTTTTGGTGTTGCCTCTCCATAGGTTCATTCTCGCCGATGTTTACTTCTTGTTCTCCACCACTCCTTCCATTTTCTTCTATAAAGTTGTACATTTTGGAGAATACCTCCCTCTCCCACTTTGTAACTTTCCTTCCCTTACAAAGTGTTTCTTTGGTCACTATTAACATGCATGGTGGCTCCCTCACATCATTTTTTCTTCCCTGCCCCCACCATGGCAATGGGGAAATAATAATAACAACAAGAACAACAACTTCTTGCCAGCCTCTCCGTATGGATCAATGTGAGAAACAACAACAGACCAACAAATATGCATCAGTTAAGAACACAACAACATCAAAAAACTCTGTGCTCATCTTTCCCCCAGTTTTACTAGTTTCAACGTGAACGTTCTGTGGGCATTGGTGAAACTGACAGGGCTTGCCCTGCAGGAGCATTCATGAAATGGGCAAAAGATATTGTATACGGTGTTTATCACATGGTGACCTATGTGCTGTCATCCCAAAAATGCAGTCACTCCAGAAAAGCAAGCCCATTTGCTAATGGTGATGACACGCAAGAGCACAACAAGGGTTTAAAAGCGCATTATTTAGGGTTAGATTCGAATTTGGCTATCAGATGGGTGAGGACAAATCCCCATTGCTTGCTTAGAAATATCTTTTCTGAGCATGCTCAAAACTGTCCCTTCCCCCAGCCCCCCCCCCCCCCACATGCCGCAGGGAGGGAGATGAAACCAGGGAGAGAAGCCTCTTTGCCCCAAAAGCCCCAAAAGCTGTGTGAGAGGAAGGCAGACAAACTTTGTAAAACCACAAAGACACACACATACACACAAGAGTCGTATGAGTCCTATTTCCTCTGAGGCTGAGAGAGTGGGACTTTCTCAAAGTCACCCAGTGGGTTTCATGACCAAGCAGGATCCCTGTCTCTCATCCATCCATCCATCTCTGTCTGTCTGTCTGTCTGTCATCCATCTTTCTCTCTGTGTGTGTCGTCTGTCTGTCTGTCTACCTACCTACCTACCTACCATACCTATCTATTTCTGTCATCTGTCCTCTTTGCTATCTATCTATCTATCTATCTATCTATCTATCTATCTATCTATCTATCTATCATCTATCCACTTACCTCTCTACCATCTATCAACTTACCTCTCTCTGCCGTCCATCCATCCATCCATCCATCCACTTACCTCTCTATTTCTGCCATCTATCTATCTATCTATCCACTTACCTCTCTCTCTGCTATCTATCTATCTATCTATCTATCTATCTATCTATCTATCTATCTATCTATCTATCTATCTATCTATGCACTTACCTCTCTCTCTGTGTGTGTCAGAGAGAGAGGGTCCATAAACTTTCCTGGTTCCAGCGAGGGTGAGCCTCCCAGATGCCCTCCTTTTCCAGGACATGTCCTCCATTTCTCCCTCCTGTTCAGGAGGACCCCCAAAATGCTCTCTCTCTTCCTTTGCAAGCTCCAAAAACACATACACAAGAAAGAGAGAGAAAAGAAGAGGCTGGGGCTAGAAGCCTGCCTGATTCTATGTCTTCCTTTTCCAGGGCATGTCCTCCATTACTCCCAAAGGCTTTCTCTCTGCCTTCTCCCAGGAGAAAGAGCAAAGAGGAGGAAAGCCAGGGAAGTGTGTGTCTGTCCCTTTAAATTCTCCCTCTTTGGCAAAAAAAAAAAAAAAGAAAAAAAAAAAAAAAAAAAAAAGAAAAAAAAAGAAAAGAAAAAAGGCACCCCAGGAAGCGAAGTCTTTGGAGGCTTGCTTTCCACATGGCAGGCATTACGCAAAAGGAGTCAGTTCGCAAGCAAAAGAGGCTCCTAACTCCAGTAGTTTTGCGAATTTACTTTCTCCTCATTGACCTCCCATTCCCCCCAGATTCCCTGCACACTGGCTGCTGTGTCGTGTGAGAAACAGCTGCGTATTTGCCCATGAACCCTGACTGACCCTGCATTGCCCCCACTTTAACTTTCCAATTTTGCCCTGTGTGATAATGCCCTATGTAAAAGTGAGGAAAATGGCACTAGGCTAGATGCAAAGCCAGAGTCAGGAGTTGGCATTGTTGAGTATCTGCCAATTCAAAGAGCCTTCAGACCCTCACTCTACTCCAGTTATTCAGCTTTTTTCCCCAGTGAATGAAGGATAAGAGGAGTGAAGATGAAGAACAGTAAACTCTGCAAGCCTTATGCTCTCCTTTTGGGAAGCAGTACCAATTAGGCCCAGAAAGAGAGAGAGGCAAATGAATAAGCACCTGCAGCAATGGGCAAGGAGAAGGAAGACACTGACTCACTCAGGCAGGCAGGCAAATTGTGTAGATAGTCAAAGAGGGTTCCTGGTACTGGCACAAGGAGGACAGACAGATGATAAAACACACATACACTATGGGAACATCATACCTTCAAACTGTCCTGATTTGACAGGGACAGACTTGATTAATCCTGTGTCAAAGGATGAAGAATTTAACAAACAACGATGGTTGCATCTTACACTGATCCAATGAAACAGAACTTGACATTGCTTTTGAACAACCCAACTTGTGCTGCCCAAGTAAGGAAGTAAGCAATGCTTGCACATTTTCTCATCACTGATGAGAAATAGTATCTTGATGCAGTTTTTGTTTTATTTTTTTTTTACATTTTTCAATGATTTTTAAAATTCTTGGTGAAAATTTTGCTTGTGGAAAAAACCATTGCATTGTGTGCAAAAACTATGATTTTTGCACAAAAATGTAGCTACATAAAATATAATTGTTCAATAAAATATAAATGGACCAAGGTTTTTGATGCAAGCTTCATTTAAAAAGAAAAGCCACCCTGAAAATACACAAACACACACAATTCATCAAACCATTATAATCTTGCTGAGTAGAGAAACCCTTTTTAAATTTCTCATACAGGAGAATGAAGTAAGTGGAAATTTATCAGTATATCAAGATTATGGCAGATGCATGTGACGTTCTGCTCAAAATGCTTAGCAAAAAGGTCACAGGAGAGAGCTGCTGTGCTATCCGGGAAGCATGAAGAAATATAATGTGGATACTTTTCATCTGGCCCTTTTTTTGTTTACTTTTTGTTCTTTACTATATTGGGACATAGCACAATTTTATGGCACTCTGATTTCATGCTACATGCCTGTCCCTCCATGTAAAAAAAGAGAGGAAACATGAAGAGAAACAGCAGTTGTATAATCCCAAGTGAAGTGTGTGGAAATTTACTGTTTAAGGCAATTTACTTCTGTATGTGTATCTTCTGTATATTGGCTAGATAAGGACAAACCTGTACAATTTGTGAACCATTAAGTCCCAATATAGGACACCACTCTTTTATGATGATAATGTCACTGATGCACTCCTTCACCCTTGTTTTTACAATCCCAAGTGAACAGTGAAAACAGATTGACAGCTGAACATGGCTTGATACACGACCAAATGCATCTGAGGAAGTAGACTTGAGCCTAGGAAAGCTCATGCTGCCAAATTCTTTCTTTCAGTTACTCTCAAAGGTGCTACAAGGTCTCTTTACAATGGCTTGATAACCTGTGTCATGGCAAATTTATGCATAATTGCTAGGATTTATATACATTTCACAAAAGGCAAAGCTGGTCAATTATTCTTTAAGATTACTGCCAAGAATTTTTTCAGTTTACTCCTGGTCATCCCAAAACCATATTTGCTCTTCAATTGCAATGAATTGGACAAAGACAGTGGCTACTAGGCTTTTTCATCAGCCCCCTCTTTTTCCTGTAAGTGTCCTCACACATACCTAACCAGTAAAAATGGCAACTTTTGCACCAAAATGAAGCTTCAATGATTAGAGTACTGATACAAAAACAAGGCAAGAAGGAATCAGGGGCTCACCCTGATTTTTGTCCAACTTCCATCCATATCCTGGTCCAAAATGGTCCAAAAGGGGACCAGGATACTTCCATCCATATCCTGGTTCCCTTTAGTTGGTTGCCCCGCTCATCAAACATCATTGTTCTCTTCTTAAATTAAACAATATAAAAGTGGTGCACAATTTTGCTGCGGAGGGTGTCAAAATGCTGGGTGGTTGCTGGGAAGAGCAGAGGCTGGAGCATGGGTAATAGCATCAATAGAGGATGCAGGATGTGTGGACAACACCAAGTAACATCATGAGCAAGGCATCCCAAGGTACGTTTCCTGGAAAGAAATAGGGAGACTTTTTTTTTGGTATGCCACTCCCCCTTGTGGAGGTGAGGATGGATGAAGCCATGCCCCCCCCTCTGCAATATGTTTGGCTCCTTTCCACTGTTGTCCTCTGGTGGGTCTTCCTTTTTCCTTGAACATGGCGACTTATAATGAAAAACTGTTCTTGCTAAGGGAGGCATCCTGTCTTTTCTGTCTTGGCTAGGGTGGTGATGGTAGGATACTGGATTCCCTGGGGTGAGACCCTCCTCTCCATCCACACCCCCATCCCAGGATGTCAATGAGGGTGATACCATGAGTTACTGCACTGGGTGACATCAACCTTAGTTGTGCTACTGAGCGTGAAGCTGAAGGAACAGATGGAGGAAGGCGAAAAAGAAGATTAAATAGGAAGGTTGATAGGAAGGAGCGGGGTGGGGTGGGCAGATTTGCAGGTGGATATGGGAGGGGAAGGAACAAGAACTGGGCAAAACGAAGGGGGTGAAGGAAGCCTAGAATGAGAAAGCAGAAAATGTGGGAGGAACAGGGATTGGGATGGGGGTATGGCTCTCTCCCTTCTTCTGCTCACAACATACTATAAGATTGTCTTTCGGTATAGTGGGGGCTTATAACTTTTCCACCAGATCCCAACATGTGCACAAACACCCTTGGAACACACTAGGAAGCCTCATACTTTCTGTGCACTACAATATAGAGCATGGACAAGGCAACACTTAAAGATCAAGAAGATTCTCTCTCACCATACAAGCAGGAACTCACACACATATGTGTGGTACCTGGATAAAAGATTTCTTGCCTGAATTATTAAACCTTTTTTTTAAAGGAAGGCAATACACATGTTCTTCTTTCCCTTTTCCATGCATCTCTGTCCTGTCCCCCACTTCTCTCTCTTTTCCTTCTTGAAGAAAATTCCTAGATCTCTGAAACTGAGTTGTGGTGGGGAGTTTCCAAATTTTTTCCCTAGGTTTAATTGCCATGCATGCAGGGTTGCATTTGAGGTGCAAAGAGTTCATCCTTCCTTCCTTATCTGAAATCCATCTCCAAAATTGTCCACTGCATTCCATGAGGAAGAAGATACTTCCATTGGATCTCATGGACCTCAAGGCTCTGAGAAATAAATCTTGAGGCCTGGGAAGTAAATCTGGGGACATGGGACCAGGTCTATAAAATGCCACTGGTATATTTCTTTTCTTGGCATCTGGCTCCATCATCAAAAGTAACTTGAGTTGTTTGTTTGTTTTTATATCTTCACAGACTCTCTCCATGGCTTATCTGACTGGGATGCTCTCCAGGTATGTCACTTACAGCTTGAGCGGTTGTCACTGTGTGTGTGTGAGAGAGAGAGAATGGGGAAGGGAGAGGAAGAAAGAGTCATTCTTCAGTCTCTCTGTCCAGCATGTCTTTCCTAATTATTTTTCTTAATTGTTAGAATCTGTTCCTTTTTCTCTTCTTCCTTGGGAAAAGAAGGGGAAACGCCTGCATCAAAATTCATGACTATAGGATGTACCCATAAGGTGCAGATGTAGCAGCACAATACCAGTTTAATTACTTTGGTGTCTTCCTATGAAATTCTGAGATTTGTAGTTTGGTGAGGTACATAGATACTCCCATAATCCATAGAATAAAACCTCATACTTTGGACCTATACAGTGCCCCCAACCAATAGAACTAGAGAACTCTAAATATCTTTCCATAAACTACATATCCCAGGAATCCATGTGATAGAGCCATGTTAGTTAAAATAGTGTCAAAGTGTTATAGTTGGGTAGTTGGTTAAATCCTTAATTTATAGGTTCGCTGAAACTTGTGCTTCTTAATTCCCTGATCTTATTGTTGCCTACCAGCTAAAGCCATCTGCATAGCCATTTCCCCCCAGAAGGAATCCTTGTAACAGCATTCTTAACTTATCTCTATCTAAATAACAGGAGTGATAACATTTTTTAAATTTACCTGTCTTGTAGAAGCATTGATTTAGAATGCTTTCAATATATATACATCAAGAATAACATTCTGTTTTTTCCGTCTAATTCCAGTTCTCTCCCATATAAAGGATAAGAGAAGGATAGACTAGAATCAGAATCAAGTGACTTGTAACTGTGTAAGGTCTGTTAAGAACATGTGCCTATGGGGCATCCGATTCTGCAATAAAGCCTCGGTGCAACAGCTAAGAAACACAATCTTTTTGCTAACACGGAATCCTTTACTAATTCACTAAAAAGTAGATAAAGCTGTAGAGAAAGAAGCCCTCAGTATTATCTCTGTATTAAATTCTCATTTTTAATCTATAGTAAAGGCTCTTATCATAGGTTTAGTGCCAAAAGATTTAACATTAATCCCACTTCAGAATAATTCAGAACGTTACAATGGGCTATTTTTATTATTGTTCTATTGATGACATGAGTATAAATTAATTCATGCACTGAAATTCATCTTAACATATTATTGTGACACTTGTTTTACTGGAGGTTAGTCCCACTGAACTGAATAGGACCGTCTTCTGGGCTGACCAGTATATGACTATCCTGCTGGTTAGCAAGTGGTTAAATAAAGACAGTTATCAACTTGCCCATTTGGATTCTGTAACTTGAAACGACGCTATTTTGTTCGTTTCTTAAAATATCTATATTCTGCCTTATATCCAAGATTCTTAGACCACTGTAGAATAGCACTTAAACCCACGCAGAGCTATCAAGCTTGCTTTTGGCTGTAGCTGCACTGTAGAATTAATGCAATTTGACACCACTTTGTCATGGCTCCACCCTAAGGAATCCTGGGATTTGCACTTTATTGTGACCTGAGAGCTCTCTAACAGAGAAACAAAACTACAAATTCCCGAATTACATAGCAGTGACCCATGGAAGTTAAAGCTGTGTGAAACTAATTAATTCTGCAGTTGCCGCGCAGGCTTTTAGCCATATGGACTAAATTTGTTTTATTTTCATTAAAAGAAAACTGGAATTTTTCAGGGTGCTGAGTCCTGTATCTCATATAGCAGATCTGGTGCAAATTGACATCTTAAGTTGTAAGCTCAGCAAGTGTGGTTCAAATTGGTTATACAGGGAGGCAAACCTTTTTGAGTCGGGGGCCGGGTTGCTGTCCCTCAGGCGCTGGGGGGCCGAGGCTGGTGGGTGGAGTTCGACCCTCCGGGGCGGGGCCACTGTGCAGGGGGTGGAGTTCCACCTCTGGTGGCGGGGCCACAATGCCGGGGGTGGGCTTCGACCTCAGGGTGGGGCTGTGTGTGGGGGTGGAGCTTCCACCCTCCAGGGGCGGGGGGGGCCGCATGCCGGGGGCGGAGCGGAGCTTCCACCCTCCGGGGGCCATGCCTCCCCATTTTTACTGGCCCCTGACGGGGCCCTAGGCCCCGTCAGAGACCAGAAAAAAAGCGGGGGGGGGTGCCAGTGCTGGGGACCCCTGGAGGCCCCAGTGACGGCACCGGGCCTTCCAGAGGCCCCCGCCCCCATGGAGCCCGCCTGGAGGGCCCCAGAGACGGCAGCGGGCCCCGCAGAGGCCTCCTGCCACCCTGGGAACCCTCCTGCAGGGCCCCCAGAGACGGCAGCTGGCCCACACGGGCCCCCTGCGGCCCTGGGGCCCTCCTGCAGGGCCCCAGGGATGGCAGAGGGCCCTGCAGAGACCCCCTGCCACCCGGGATGGCAGTGGGCCCCGCAGAGGCCCCATGCCACCCTGGGGCGCCCTCCTGCAGGGCCCCAGGGTGGCAGCGGGCCCTGCAGAGGCCCCCCCCACCTGGGAGCCCTAAAGCAGGCCCCAGGATGGCAGTGGGCCCCGCAGAGGACCCCCTGGCCACCCAGGCGCCTAAAGCAGGGCCAGGTGAGGGTGGGCCCCGCAGGAGGCCCCCTGCCCCCTGGGAGCCCTCCTGCAGGGCCCCAGGGATGGCAGAGGGCCCTGCAGAGGCCCCCTGCCGCCCTGGGAGCCCTAAAGTAGGGCCCCGGGGATGGCAGGCGGGCCCCGCAGAGGCCCCCTGCCCACCTGGGACCCTCCTGGCAGGGCCCCAGGGGATGGCAGAGGGCCCTGCAGAGGCCTGCCCCTGGGAGCCCTAAAGCAGGGCCCCAGGGATGGCAGTGGGCCCGCCAGAGCCCCTGCCACCCTGGGGACCTCTGCAGGGCCCCAGGGATGGCAGAGGGCCCTGAGAGGCCCCCTGCCGCCCTGGAGGCCCGCGGCGGGTCCCACAGACGGCAGGGGCTCCCAGAGGCCCCCTGCCGCCCTGGGAGCCCTCCTGGAAGGTCCCAGAGATGGCAGCGGGCCTCCCAGAGGCCCTTGCCGCCCTGGGGAGCCCTCCTGGGGTCCCAGAGATGGTTAGCGGGCTCTAGAGGGCCCGCCGCCATTGCCGCCGCTACCGCGGCGGCCACTCTGGGCGCCACCATTTTGGGTGGCAAAATGGCGGCGAAGTTCGCGGACCTCACTGAGGTTGCGCGAGACTTCGCCGCCATTGTGGAAGAAAACAATGGCGGCGCCCATAGCCCAGAGGCCGCTATGGGGCCGCGCAGTTTTTGCCCAAAAATGGCGGCGCCCAGAGCGGCGAAAAGCCGCGACGGGTGGCCGCGGCGGCGGCGGCGGCAGGGGCAGCCGGGGGCCGGCAGCCAGGCCTTCGCGGGCCGCATCCGGCCCGCGGGCCGGAGGTTGCCGACCCCTGGGTTACTATCTGATATCTGTGTAAGGCAAGGAGCTTTGGCAGGTGGACAGAGCACTTGCAAACAACCATCACCCTGTTTTACTTTCAGACATTCACAGAAGGAACTGATCTTTGGGTTGCTAAGTTGGAGCAGATCCAGCTTGCAGGCTCTGAATTTGCCTGAAGTGAATGGTGTGGGAAGAGGCAAAATTGGGGGGATGTTATAAGCTAGAAGCTTCCATCCATGGCTTGGACAAATTACTGTTTGGGGACCATAATTTGCAGGATCCCACAACATGCAGAGCCTTATATTGACTAGGGAATTCTGGGAATTTGAGTCCCTCTCCTCCAAAAAAATAAACAAGCTAAGGGGGGAAAAACAGGCCTGTAAAGAGTATTTGCAAATTTGTCTCAACCCGAAAGGATATCTTGTCAAATCAAGACATCACATCCAAACTCCCTCCCCCACTGCCGCAAACTCTTCTCAACAGCTATGTGATTTTTTTTGCCTCTATGTAAAAATGAAAAGACCAACACTTTCCTTCCTTCCTGATTTTTTTTCTACACACACACACACAACTTTTTTGCAAAGAAGCCCAGAAATGGGGGAAGTGTTTTTAAAGGTGGAAAATCTATTGCAGTCTTGCTTGAAGGAGAGAACATTTGAAACTATTTATTCTCATATGGGAGAATAAAAGAAGTAAAGAGTTACATCCATCTAAAAAGTTTGTTTCTTTTGTTAAAGCAATATTTCAAAGCTCTGATCCTTTGGACCCTCTCCACGGTTGAGATCTTATACAACTCTGCCAATAATAATAATAATAATAATAATAATAATAATAATAATAATAATAATCATCTGTATTCTGCTTTTTCACAGAGGAATCAAAGCGGATTCCAACAGTATAAATAGAACATCAAACAATTAAAAATTACAATTTTAAAACCCCAAACCCCAACCCTCCCCCATTCATAAAAACAGTGATCAACCCATAAAAAGAGATGCCTTTGTTTCTGCTGTGATAATCTCATGCACCGAAGCATCAGGGCTCTTCATTGTTTCACATGTATTAGATGGCTAGCCAGCAGTGGTGGTGGCAGGACAAAAATAAACGAGTGTGGCAGGCAGAGCTGCATACAAAGACATTACTCAGTCACCAAATCCATGCAGAACAGTTAACATGAATGCCCTGGCAGCAAGCTATTTATGTTGTTGCAAAAAAAACAAAAACAAAAAGGAAAGCAAATACAAAATTAGGCTGCAATTCTAAACTTATTTGTCTCAAAGCTACTGACATTGCTTGGGTTTATTTCTGCAAAAGAAAAACATGTTTAGGATCTAGGGTATCTGAATGTACCCTAGAGAGCCAGTGTAAAATAGTGGCTGGACTAGCTCTGCAGGAGATGAGGGTTCAACTCTTTACTTGACCATGGAAACGCAGTGGGTGACTTTGGACAAGTCACACACTCTCTGCATTAGAAGAGGAAGGCAATGGCAAACCCTGAATGAATCTTGCCAAGAAAGCCCTGTGATTAGTTTGCCTCACTGTAAGTCAGAAACAATTGGTGGTAATAACAACCACATCTGAGTATAGTGCAAGCATCATAACAAGGCATTTAAAAAATTATTACTAGATGTCTATTCTCTCATTCAAATGTTTCATGATTGGAACTTTGTCCATTCATACAATCTCAAAATTCAGATTGTGTCAAAAGTGATTTTTTTAAAAGAGAGAGAGAGAGAGAGTGAAAGGGAGAGAATACAGAGCTGCAAATGCATTTATACATATTTCTCTAATCAGTGTGTCAGTAACCTCTGATTTGAGTTTATGTTCTTTGTTCGTTTATTGAATTGCATGTATCCAATTGTGCCCACTGAGTGTCCAAACGTTAGGACTGGATGTCCTTTCGGACACACAGTGATTACTGGGGGGAAATGCTTTGCATCATAATAATCATTTGGTTGGATCTCAGCCAGGACATTTTGCCCCATGCTTATCATCACATTTTAAGGAGAGGCAAGTGCTTGCAAAGAACACAATAGTACAGTGGAATATGCAACACAGTGTGGGAGTGCTACTGTTCAGGTTTTCACATCATTCCATTATGTCTCCCACCCAAATTCTGCTCCAAGATATCAATCAACATTCTGTGCCTAGCGTGCCTAGTCCTTTTGTGATGCCCTGTCCAGTATTCCCCCCCCTTCCTTTGGTGCATGTGTGATGGGAAATGTGAGATCCAGCAGTAGATCTCTCAAACAGAATATTGAAAACAGCAAGGCAGAAGGGTCTAGCAGAGTAAATAATTAAGTTTAGTCTGTGCACTGCCTATAAAAGTTGCTTAAATTGCACAAACTTGTTCATAGGCAAATGCTTGGTCTTATGGAGGAGAGACAGAAAAAAATGGTTGCTGGTTAAAATGATGCAGGAAGAGAGTGGTTGTGGTAAAGGGGGGAAAGTCTCACACTGGATTACTTCTGTAGTGTGTTTTGGACCTCAGTCTAGCAGTTTGTACCTCTGTTAATCTTGAGATGGCTGTTGGGACTACATAAACATCAACATTTATGAGGAAAATGATTCTTGCTTTGCTGGCTAGGTCAATGACCCTTCTAGCTCACTTTCCTAGCTCCAGCAGGGTCCGCTTAGATGTCTTTGGAAAGCTGATTTGACAGGCAAAATGGTTGCCATCAGCAATTTTATTCTTAGCAACCACATTTCAAATGTTCTGAACACTGTGCACTGACATAATTTATTATAGCTTGGTGGTAAAGCACAATCTTTTGAATGCAAGATACTTTGAAAAATGCCAATCCTTGGCATCTCCACTTAGAAAATCTCAGATAGCAGATTTGAGAAAGACTTGAGAGCTTGGTCTTACTTGGTATGAAGCAGCTTACTAATTTAATATGTAAAAGCATAATGGTCCTATGTCTGGGGAGAAAAATAGAATAAAAATAAAGTACAGTACTTCAGAATGTGGCAATAGTTGGTATTAGATGCCTTCCAGAACTCTATACTTGCTTTGCCCGCTGCCACTCCCTTGCTGTCCTGAATCTAAAAGTTAGTTGTTGTTGAGTGCCTTCAAGTGGTTTACAACTTATAGCAACCCTAAGTGATAATACAATGGATTTTTCTAAGGCTGAGAAAAGGTGACTTGCCCAAGGTCAACCAGTGGGTTTCCATGGCCAAGCAGGGAATCAACCGCTGGTCTCCAGAGTGATAGTCTAGCACTGAAAAAACTACACCATGCTAGCTCTAACAGCTATTCTCACTAGACTCAGCACTGATCCAGTCACTGCCGCTGCAGTCAGCTTCTGTACATGAAATAGAGGGGTGCCGTCTTGTCTTTTGTCTCAAGCAGCAAAATGTCTTGAACAGGCCCTAATGAAGGTTGCAGAAACTCCAGCTCCCAGTAAAGGCCAAGTAGAAAGCAGGCATGAAGTGATGGTGTTGGCCTTCCCCGTGACACTTACCAAGGAGCAGCATTTAGAAATGATTACCAGTATGTTTCTTGCCTCACACTAACACCTCTCTAGTTGTCAAAAGCACAACATTTGGGTATTATTGTCCTCTTAAGCAGACTTTTCTGAATTCCGCCTTTACATGTGGCTTGGCTCTCTGATGGAAATCCCTTTTAATGTCATTATTTCTTGTGCAGCTACTTTGACACCACGTCCATCCTCCTCTGCCTGGCTATCACAGCATTGGTATGCTTCTCTGTCACTATATTCAGTTTCCAGACCAAGGTGAGTGAATGCATCTCAGTTAGGCTAAACCTATCCAGTCTCACTGTCCCATTTTCTGGAGGCAAAGCTTTATTTGTTACTCATTTTGTTAAAGGTTCTTAGAGTGGTTAAAACAGCAAAAAGGTGACATACAAGGGTGCAGCAATCTTGTCTTGACAAATGTGGCTTCACACTACCCCCTGCTTCTGTATTTGAACAAAGGAACAAGTTGCCTGACTGGTAGCCTGATGGCTGATGCAGCTTCCGGCTGTCTTCCATGACCTGGAAGCACTTGTTGTGACCCTCTCCCAAATTTAGAATGGATCAGATAATGATAGCTGGGAAAGAAGGGATAATTTTCCATTTAGTTCACTTGACAGGGTCATTGAGGCAATTTTCATTTCAAAGAGCCTTGGTGGTGCAGTGGTTAAATGCCTGTACTGCAGCCACTCACTCAAAACCATAAGGTTGTGAATTCAATACCAGCAAAAGGGCTCAAGCTCAACTCAGGCTTGCATCCTTCCGAGGTTGCTAAAATGAGTACCAGATTGTTGGGGGCAATCTGGTACACCGCTTAGACACTGTTAGTTCAGTATGAAGCAGTATATAAATGAAGCTATTTTCAGATGGAGGATGGTAGAATAAAATATTTTTCTGCTGAATTTGTTCTCAGATGCCTTTATCACAGGCGTAATGGCTGTTCTGATACTTACCTAGAAACACTGAAAACTGATAACAGTATGATGAGACTTCTGGGTAATGAGATATTTTTGCCTTCCAACACACATCCCATTTTGCAACAAAATTTTCTATCCACAGACAGCAGATGCAAATAGCTTTGGAAGATTCTGAGCAAAGATTTGTCTCATGAATCAATCTCCCCAGCAAATTTGCCTTCAGCATTAGTGCTGATGTGTATAAAAGGATTTACAGTAGTATTATTACTTTTTAGTGTGATCTTATTGTTGTTGCTGCTGTTGTTATATTGCTGCATAGGACTGGCAGGAGGTTTATACAAGAACATCTGGAGGACTTTGTGATTATTTTGTATACTGCATGTGAAGAGTTGGAGATTCATCATTTGGTGTACCCTGATACAACCACGACCTCTTTTCTTCCCTTCCACAGTATGACTTCACATCTTGCCAGGGCGTCCTCTTTGTGATGGCGATGGTGCTGTTGTTTAGCGGGATAATCCTGGCCATTACGCTTCCTTTTGGATATGTAAGAGTCTCATTTTGTTTCTGTCAAAAGAACCATTGCTTGAGTGTTAGTGAATTTGAGGGGGGGGCTGGAATAGTGTGTGACACTTTGGCCATGCTCAGCTGCAGAGTCAGAACATTGGACCAAAGAGTGTGTGTTTCTGTCCCCTGCTCTCCTACAGTTCCCCACTGTCACTTTTCAGCCTTTACAATCTAGACCTCGGAACAAACCAAGGAATGGGTTAAGTATGAAAAGAAGCTTAGAGAGCAAATAATAATAAATAATAAATAAAAAATTTATTTGTATACCGCCCTTCCCATGATCAGGATGGTGAACATCAATCAAAACAATACAATCCATCAGATTATCAAAACCAACAATACAACTACAAAACTATTAAAATCAATATTAAAAACCCCATCAGCCAGCTACCCTTGCTGTCAGAGGGGGGAGACTAGCTGGAGCTTGTATTGGGGAAAGCTGATCGAAACAGGAGGGTTTTCAACTCCCTCTTGAACTGGGCCAGGGAGGTGGCCGAGCGGAGCTCAATGGGCAGCATATTCCAGAGGGTCGGGGCGATGATGGAATATGATCTCCTTGTTGTGGAGACTAATCTAGCCCCAGGGACCCTCAGTAGTTGCTGCCCAGATGTTCTGAGGGTGTGGGACGGAATGTATGGGGAGAGGCGGTCCTCAAGGTAACCTGGGCCCAAGCCATGTAGGGCTTTATAGGTTATAATCAACACCTTGTATTGCATCCGGAAGCGGATGGGCAGCCAATGCAGATCTTTGAGTACAGGTGTAATATGACTGGCCCTGAAAGTACCAGTGACCAGTCTGGCTGCCATGTTCTGTACCATCTGTAGCTTCCGGGTATGGTACAAGGGTTGCCCCATGTAGAGCGCATTGCAGAAATCCAATCGAGAAGTCACCAGAGCATGTACTACCGTTTCAAGGTCCCTCTGGGCCAGGTATGGGTGCAGCTGGCGGATAAGCCGAAGCTGATAACAGGTGCTACAACACGAGAGCGGAAGGCTACTTCTCTTTTTCCCTGGTTACTGGCCAGTTTTACCTAATAGATCTTGGCTTAAAATATGGACCAAGATTCCACAGAGTACTTCCACTGTATATTGTTGCTTCTGTCATGATTGCTGATTCCTCCTCTGTCTGATTTAAAGTGCTGAGAAATCCTCTGGAGTTCCTCTTTCACACTGCAGGGACCTGCAGCATGAGAGTACAGGGAAGAGAGTGCAAGGAAATCCCAATTCCACTTACACTGGGTGCCACAGTCATAACTTGGCCATATGTCTCAACTGAACTCTGGGAAGCAGCAAATGCACTAATGATCCCAAGAGAGCTGTATCCATGTGGCACAGCACTGCCCAATATCCTGTTTTTAGTTGAAGGGTTCTGTAGAATGCAGAAGCTTATATACTTCCACAACAAAAGAAATATGTGCTATAAAAGGATGTTCCTTTTGGCAAGAAGGGCCCAAACAAAGAAGAATACACAGTGGTCAACTGCTCATGTGGGGAGCAGTAATAGGAAACTGTTCCTTACTTCCAAAAGGATGAGAGTATTCTCCTGAAAATAGCAATTGAGAGCTAGCTTTAGACATATTGCAACCATGTCACATGGTGGATGTTACTATGTACTGAAACATTAAGTGTGCAGTCAACTCACCACATATATTAGATGATTTTTTACTAGACCACTGCAAGTAACTAAAGAGAGACTTTGTAGGTAAGTGGCATGCTTTCCATCACACCCTATTACTAGTTCATTGTGTCTGAAAAGAAATTTCAACATCACAAATCACAGATTAGCAACCCAGGTGAAACATCTCAGAAATTCAGAAAATGTCTTGGGAGAAATTTCAGTACCGCAGTACTAACCATAAGCAGAAACAAAACAGTAATAAGCCCATCTTGGATGTCTTTGCCTGCTAACCTTTGGTATTGTAGCCCAATACTTGCCCATTTCTGTTCTCTTTCTTTTCTAACTATGCTCCCCCTATAACTTTCCAATCCTTATCTTAATGCCTTTTGCTGTACTTGGGCTTCTGTTTTCACATCTTGTTCTCTCTCCCTCAGCTGGAAAAGTTGACACTGGATTGTGTTTATTGATTAGTTGTTCTTGAAGCAAGACTGGAATCATTAACCTCCTGATTAGGCACAGCAAGAAATGGGAAGGAAGGCAAGAAGTTGGAGTCTCTCATTGTCCCTTCTACACAAAAGAGTTTGCATTCTGGAGTTTGTTAGCAGTATGAACCCCTAGATAGCAAGGGCTGTTGATAGAACAGGGAGGATTTGGTTTGAATTGTTAGTCATCCTGCTTCCGCTCCTCATAAGTCACTGTGGACTTGGCTTGTTTGCTTGATATTCTGATTTGGCTGAGCTGCCCATTCGTCCCATTGGCTGGAACCATATTGAGTCCTGGATTACTCTTACCTCAAAAGAACTCTTTGGCCTTTGACTCACCTTCCCTTATTGAGTCTAAAGCATTGCACTTAGCAGTAGAGTTAACTTCTATTTCCAATTATTTTGGGAAGGAACTGAAATGTGGAGTATATCTGCCTGAGGGGGTGTAGGTGGGGAAAACATATTTTGCTCTTTAAAGAAGAGCTGAACCATTGTACCCACTGCTTTAAGCAGATGCCCTGTATTGGTGGTGTTTAAAGTATTGGTCCATGGCCTGGTACGAGTACACATGATATCAGTCTCCTTCCTTGGGGGTCTTTAAACAGAGATTGGATGGCCATTTGTTGGGCGTGCTTTGATTGAGAGTTCCTGCATGGCAGGGGGTTGGAGTGGATGGCCCTGGTAGTCTCTTCCAGCTTTATGATTCTATGGTCCCTGGAGAGTCTTTCCTAGAAAGGAAGGAACAGTTGTAGCCAATGGGCTATGATGGTGGTCCCTGACCACATTGCTACTACATTGAAGGGGGAAATTGCCAGTTCCCTACATCAAGAAGCTCCACACTATATCAATAATTTGTCCCCAACCTGATGTCCTTCAAATATGTTGGACTATTAGCCCCATCATCCCCAGACAGCATAACTGTGGAGTAGTGAGAGTTGTAGTCCAAACGCATTTAGAGGTCTTTGAGTTGGGAGAGACATTCCTGCATTTATAAAGCTTTTGCTTTTTTATTGCTCAGGACCATCACTCAGGTCTAGTCTACAGAAACAGAAGGTCATGTTTAGGGATTGGTTTTGGTGGATTACATGTCTGAGTGCCATCCAGATTAGGAGATTGGGGAAACCCCACATGTAGAAAACTAAGATATTGGTGAGAAGGCTATCCTTTTCCTTAACATTTAATTTCCAATATTTCTAGAATAATTTTTGGAATGGCTTGACCTTAGTCATGTAATTCACCACTTACCAGTGAAATAGGCCAAAACTAGTTTTACTACATGAACTATGTTGGCCCCTCTGAACATAAAATATCCTGATAATAAACACCAAACAGGTTACATAATGACCTTGTGATTACGCCTCCCCCCATGGGGTATAGTAACTACAAAGCTAGATAGCAATTCAAATTCTGACCCAAGTACATACGTGCTCCCATCTCCTCCACCCAGCCCAATAATGAACAAACAAGATGTTATCAAATATATAACAAATTCCTGTCATACCTTTATCTTAAAAATTAACAGAGCAAGAAGGGGGGAGAGTAGTACTGCCCAGATTTATGAAGGAGAATTGTTGTTGTTGTTGTTATGTGCCTTTGAGACATTTCTGACGTACAGCACAGGGTATTTCTGGCAACATTTGTTCAGAGGGGGTTTGCTTTTTTCTCCTCAGAACCTTAGAAAGTGTGACTTGCCCAAGGTCACCCAGTGAGTTTCCATTCCAAGTGGGGAAAATCTGAACCCTTATCTCAGGAGTCCCAGTCCAACAGTGTTGTTAACCGCCCTGATCTTTGGAAGGGAGGTATAAAAATAAAAATTTAATTAATTAAACATCCAAACCACTATACCACACTGACGCTCAGTCTCTCTTAATATACCTATCTATATATTCCTGCAAGGACCATTATGGTGTAGTTGTTTGAATATTGGAATACAACTCTGGGGATCAGGCTTAAAATACATCCTTGGTCATGGAAACCCATTGGGTGACCTTGGGCAAGTCACACTCTCTCAGTCTCAGAAAGAAGGCAAAGGCAACCCCTCTGAACAAACCTTGCAACAAAAATCCTTTGATAGGGTTGCCTTAGGGTCGCCATAAGTTGGAAACAACTTGAAGGCAGACAACAATAATATATTCCTGTTCCCAAGCATACCCACCTCCCATTTTATTGATGAAAAAAGAGGAAACAGAACACCCAGGATTCACTCTCCATTTCTCCTCATTTGTTTCACAGAAGCAGAAAAGTCACCAGCTCTATCTCACAAGAGACACCTTCCCCCTTTGTTTCTTTTAAGGCTGCACAGAAGAAGAGCAAATCACAGAATCTTTTGGTTGGAAGGGACCATGGAAGTTGCCTAGTTCTGTTTATGCAACTATTTGTGTATCTACAGCAGGGGTGGAAAACTTGGGATGGATAGGGGACAATTTTCCACCCAAGATGTTCCCAGAGATTTCACCTCCTCAATGAAAGACGATATACCTCTGTTTTCATTTTGAGAGGGAATGGAGAGGGACACGGGGGTATTCAGTGATGGGAAGGGTTCTGGTTAGTGGTTGGTCAGTAGTTGGGTGGGTGACCATCAGAGAATACTAAGTGCTGTAAACTTTATTTCAGAAGAAGGAACTAGAAAAAACACCTCTGAGTATTCCTTGCCTAAGAAAACCCTATGAAATTTATGGGGTTGCCATAAGTTGACAGGCACATTGAAGGCAGATACACACAAACAAGAGGTTTGGTGTGTTTGGGTTGTTGAGATGGGGCATCACTGACAAACATTATTACAAACTCCCTCCCAGTCTTTGCTTAAATGGCTGCAGTAAAGAAGAGCCTAGTACATCCCAAGGCAGTTTATACAGTGGTCCTTCCACACTCATTAGAAGTGAAGGACCCCCATACATGTGGAAAAACTGCAAATAAAAAACCCCATTATTCTTTGTACCTAAGAGTACACCTCTCTAGGAATCTCCAGGCCATCCAGTGCAATGTTGCGGTCAACATCGGCCAGAAGTTGGTCATAGAATCATGCCGGAGGACCTACAAATACTTAGAAAAGTGTTTTCTCTAGGAACTTCTTGGTTCCCCAGCACAAGTCTATGATCAACTTCTGGCAAAATTGCACTGTAGGACCCAGAGATTCCTAGAGAGAACATATTAATCAAAACAGCAAATAATCAAATCTACAAAAGTCAAAGTCCAGGTGTGGAGGGCCAACTGTACCATTGCCAAACAACTTTCAGGATTCAGAGTTTTCTCCTAACGTTCAGCTGCAAAGTTCAAAAGGTCCTCCTTCCAATTTTCACACATTAGTTCTAGATACTGGTGACCGATGGCTTCTGTGTTAGCAGGGCTCTGAATCAACTCTGGCTTTTAGTCAGAATCACAAAGGAGTTCTCCAAGGTACTGAACCTATCATGGGGATTTGGAACAATGGATAACTCCTTTGAATTTCAAACAACTGGAGCAGATTCACATTCCACCCCAGAAATGCATTAGCCAATAGACTCCTGGATCTAGTCTTCCCCTGTGGAGCAATGGAGAACAGTTCTATTCCATCTTCTACACATATGCATTCATGCCTTTTTTTATATTAGAAAATAGCTTCCTTCTCTTCTTCAAATTAAACATATCCAGCTCTTTCATCCAGTCCTTATAGTCCTTGGAGATGTTCAAAGGCCTAGGTCTGGAAGGAACAGATGTGCCACAGAAATGTCAGTGCTGGCAAATGTCTCCTCTTCTAGTTTTCTCTCCATGTCTAGGAGTTCCAAGGAGTTTATGAAACTGATCTGGTGCATTAAGTGATCTTTCTTCTGCTCTTTATTTTAAATTTTGGACAAATCTCTGTGCATGCAGAATTTGCCTCACCCATCAGTGGGTGGCACTTCTTAGACGTATCATCAATGCTTCCCTTGGGGAGGATCATATACCTTCCTCTTTGAAAGAAGCGATTGTTAGACCGCTCTTGAAAAAACCCTCCCTTGACCCCCTGGACAAGGAAAATTATAGGCCTGTTTCTCATCTGCCATTTTTGAGCAAGGTGATCGAGAGGGCAGTTGCTCTTCAGCTCCAAGTGGTCTTGGATGAAGCCGATTTTCTTGATCCATTTCAAACGGGCTTCAGGACCGGGTATGGGGTGGAGACTGCCATGGTCGCTTTAACTGATGACTTTTGTCTAGCCATCGACAGAGGAAGCGTGACCCTGTTGGTGCTGCTCGACTTCTCAGCGGCATTCAATACAGTAGACCATGATATCCTTCTGGAACGTCTGAGAGAGTTAGGAATCGGAGGCACTGCATTGCAGCGGTTCTGCTCCTTCCTCTCGGGCAGGTTCCAGAGGGTGATGCTCGGGGACAGTCGCTCTTCAAAAACAGAGCTTAATTGCGGTGTCCCTCAAGGCGCCATCCTGTTTCCGATGCTATTTAACATCTATATGAATCCGCTGGGAGAAATCATCCGTGGATATGGGGCTGGGTGTTACCAGTATGCTGATGACACTCAAATATATTTCTCCATGCCCTGGTCATCAGCGACAAGGACAGATGGCATCTCTCCCCTCAGCCAGTGTCTTCAGGCAGTAATGGATTGGATGAGGGAAAACAAGCTCAAGTTGAATCCAGACAAAACGGAGGTACTTATGGTAGGGGCCCCCAAACCAGGTATTGGGCTGCAACCTCCAGTTCTAGAGGAGCTCACGCTCTCCTCGAAAGACTGTGTTCGCAATCTGGGGCTGCTTCTTGACCCGTCGCTTCAGATGAGGAATCAGGTGAATGCAACGGTCAAAAGTGCCTTTTTTCAGCTTCGGCTGATATGCTACCTGCGCCCTTTCCTGGAACAGGGTGACCTCGAAACTGTAGTACATGCGCTGGTAACCTCAAGTCTTGATTTTTGCAATGCACTCTATATAGGGCTACCCTTGTGCCTAGTCCGGAAACTTCAATTGGTACAGAATATGGCAGCCAGGTTGGTCACAGGAACAGCAAGGAGTGAGCATATAACACCAATATTGAAGTCACTCTGTTGGCTGCCTATCAGTTTCCGGGCACAGTACAAGGTGTTGGTTATCACCTTTAAAGCCCTACATGGCTTGGGCCCAAACTATCTAAGGGATCGCCTGCTTCCATATAATGCGCCCTGTACACTCAGGTCCTCTGGGAGAAATTTATTACAGCCCTTAAAGGCCAGGTTGACAGCGACTCCCAGAGGACATTTTCTGCAGCCACTCCCAATTTATGGAATTGCCTGCCGGATGAGATCCATCAAATTACCAATCTAGAGAGCTTTAAAAAAGCCATTAAGATGGATCTCTTCCAGCAGGCCTTCCCAGAATATAATACTCGGCCACGAATAAGACTTCCCATCTACTGAACTCTGCCCATGATGATTATTATTTGGATTAGTCGGCTTTTAATATGTAGTTTTTGATCTTATACTGTTTAATCTTGTTTTAAGGGGGGCACTATGTATATATGGATGTATTTTAACTTCTTGTACGCCACTTTGATTGCCTGGCAAAAAGCGGGATAGAAATTTTAAATTTTTTTTATTTATTATCAGTATTTTCAGCTCTGGACAGAGCTTTGTTCACTATCTAGTTTTCATCCATCAAGATCAGCCTTACCCACCAATGCATTCCACCATATCAAACTATACTGTTATAGCACTGTTATTCTACTTTAACTGCTATGGGCTACCTCCTGTGGAATCTTGGGATTCGCAGTTTAGGGATGAGCATTAAGAATTCTTAATCATGGAGCTCTTAGGACTCACTGAACTACAAGTCCCAGAATTCCACAGGGAGCAGCCATAGCAGTATAAGTGGAATAATAGTGCTATAACAGTGTAGTGTGACATTGATCCATGACAAGTGAGGTAGGGATGTGCAATCCAGGAAAAGCTCAAACACATTGGTGTTCTCCAATCCTACCTCAATTGCATTCTGACGTAGGTGCAGATCAGATTATGGGTTGTTTTTTCCCCCCTGAAATAGAAATGTATATGTATTTTTCTAAACAAATGTCCTTTAATACCAGTTTTGAAGCACATGAATTCTCTTCCGTTGAATGTATGTACTGCCTCTAAATCATTTTTGTATACATTTTATGAATGTTCAGATTTTAATGAGCATTTTTGAATGCATTTTTGGCATTGTGGAAATTGCATCTTCAGGTTTGTAAACGTAAAGATCTGGGAGCTGTAAATTGAGTAAGCTCATATAAATTTGTGAACCCAGTGACTTTCTCACCACTCCCTAGGAGCAAGTCTTTTCACATGAGAACAATGTTTTAAGATTGGGCCCTATACATAACTCCTCTAGTATGATTCAACTTTGGCTGGATGTTAACCATAGAATTGCACTGGAGGACCTACAAATGCTTAGGAAAATGTTCTTTCAGGTTAAAAAAAAATAGCCAGCCTATAATTGCACTTTTTTTCACCTTTACGGGGATCCGGCACCCGTAACCCCCACAAAGGTTGAGGGTTGACTGTAAGTGTGTAATATGAAAGGGCCCATCTTCTTGCATTATACCTACTTTGTTCTTTTACTGCACTGAGAATTTTTGTAGTTTGGGCAAAAATTGGGTTGTGTAGATATATCTTTAGTCTTTACAGACAAAATAGACATTAACTTATTATTATGGGATTCAGTAATTTGCCCTTCTGGTTTATTTTGTGTTCTCTTATGTCTTCCCCTCTAGGTGCCATGGCTCCATGCCATTTATGCTGTGCTGGGAGCAATTGTATTTACTATGGTAAGAGAGCTCAAACACATGTTTATAGCTTACCCCTATTGACAGGGAGAATTCATGGAATGTTAATATGTCAGCTGTAGGCTCTGCAGTTTGCATGAGCAGTGGGCCTGGCCCATGACATTTTGCTGCCTGAGGCAAAGAACAAGGCACTTCTTCACCCCCCAATTCAGTCTACAAAAGCATTCTGGAGTGGTAGTTGAATCTTACTTCACTGATAGCATCTGAAGGTGGGAGACTAGCTTGGGGGTGCAGGGAATACCATGTGGCACACAATCCCACCTCCGACACTTTGCTGCCGCCTCCTGAAATCGGTTGCCTGTGATGACTCTATCCTTCTGCATAATGGCAGGCCTGGCACTGACTAGCAAAGTCTCCCTTTGTATTTCATGGATTGGTGGCTGTACATTCAAGTTGTGAAAGTTATATTTCCATCTGATCTTGCAGTTTAGGATTCATTCTCAGTAATGATGGCCTCCTGGTCAGTTCAAAATTGCCCAGTCAAATTATTCCTCCCACCCTCCTTGCATCAAAGTCAGAAAACAGAGGAATGTATCCCTTGGAGTCAATAGGGAATATGGAAGTCTCTAAACTTTCCTTCCTTCCTAAGTCCCCAGGGACCCCTATACCAAGGGTGTATTCAGGGTGGGTGGGGGATCAAAATGAGGACATGGGCCCCAAATAACAATTCTTCACACCCAAATATGAAATTTCCCTTTAGTCCCCAAATTTTAGTGTATCAGAGAGTGAGACAATTGAAACTCATTTATACCTAGCCCTCTTGTATTTGCTGTATTTGTATTCCCTTGGTAATTTTGCCTGCCACTTTTTCTTCGAATTCCAGTGAGATAGATGGTGGGTGTTTTTCTGCAAAATTCACTCCTGCTGTTCCTTTGTTAATCTCTATGTCAAGAAATACAATTTGAAGATTAACAGGAATTGTAGCTTCCAACCAAAAAGAAACCACCATTGGGCACAACTACTTACCATGTCGCAGAGAGGCATTATGTGAATTACATGGCCAAAATCCATCAGAATTAATCAGTGTTTTCCTAAAAAGAGTCTGTGGTGTCTAATATGTCCAAATGCTAGTTTTATTTGTTTGTTTATTGCTGAACCAGTCTCAGTGTTAAACCTGGAGAAACAGGTCACATAGAGGCTAAGGCTGTAAATTTCCCCTGGGTTATGTAGTATGGAAAAATTCAAGTTCCTTGCTGCACTCATCACTAGCTTCATGGGCATGAGGTTTACAACATTCCAGCGAGCAATAAAGTTGATTTTATTATTTTATTGTGAATGAGAAGATATTCACTGACCTGGTTTTAAAGTAGAGCTAGGCATGGCAATAGCCCTATTTCATTTGTTATGTTAGCATATTGCGTCAGCATGGGATGAGGGGAGCACAATATACCACCCCTCTCTCAATTTCTAGTTCCATTGCTTTCCTGGAATCTCAGCAGGAGAACATTCCATTAGGGACCCATCATTTTGGGGGGGGGGTATTGAAGAGAGTATCCATCCATGCTCAGTAGCATCACAAGGGGGTACAGGAGATGCAGACTGCACTGAGTGACACCCCAAAAGAGACATGACATGCTGCCAGGGCCTCTTCCAGCTGGGGCGTGAGAAGAGGCGAGCACGTTTCCCTCATTTTTGCTGTGGTGGCAGTGGTTTCCTGAAGAGGAGGCATCCACCACCATGACAAAGGAGGAGGCCAAACATGCCCTTTAGGCTGCCCACCCCAGCAATACCAGGTGACACCAGGGGTAGGGAGGCCACTGTCCATACATAAGGGAAGTTCTCTTATCCAGCCTCATTGCTGTCATTGGGAACAGGGCTAGCTTGCTCCCTTTGCATCTGACATAAGCATTTATGGATAAACAAGGCTGTGCATTTTTCTTTCTTCCATCTTCCTAGCAATTTCTAGTTTTAAATACAACGTATCATAAGACAGTATGTATCTTTCCTTGCCATGACCTCCCTCTACAGGTATTGGTAGGCAGGAGAAAAGAAATGGAAAATGTGATGGTATGTGATGGTAGATACTACATCACAGGTTGTGTTACACACAAATGATGTGTGTCCTCTGAACTTTCACTATAGCCATGCACTCTATACTTTGGAAGTCAAAGAGAGCATTAATTATTGGATCATCTACCTTGAGGCTGCAGTCCACTCAGAGCTGTAGCTATTAGTGAGGCAAAATGAAGGCATGGCCATCCCAAATAAGAATTCTGTCCTTACGCATGAAATTCCCCTTCTGTCTCCAAATTTCTAGCATTGCAGAAAGTAAGGTATTGAAAATCATTCCCACTTAGAACTCATATACATATTTGCATCCCCTTGGTAACTTTGCCTGCCTAAACATCCTTACTAAGTTTTAAAGTTACTGCAATGCTACAAATTTGGGGACAGAAGGAAAATTTCATGGAGGTGGGGGGAGCAGGATTCTTATTTGGGATGGCTATGCCTTCATTTTGCACACACGCCCACATAGCTATATGCCGAGTCCACTTCTTGTACACCTGTATACCCTTCTGGCATCAAGCCCCACTGATTTCAGCAGGGCAGATTTCTGAGTTACAATGTTTAGGATTGTCTTGTAAACCTGCCTCTGTCTTTGCTTTTTTCTCCTTAGTTCCTGGCCTTTGACACACAACTCCTGTTGGGGAATCGCCGGTATGCTATGAGCCCAGAGGAATATGTCTTTGGAGCCCTCAACATTTACCTGGACATCATATACATATTCTCATTTTTGCTGCAGATCTTTGGGTCCACCCGAGACTGATCTAGGCAAAGCTGTTAGGTCTTGTGTCTGATAAAACTGAGTATATATACGTATAGATATATATTTGAAATAATACAACAACAACAAGTAAAGGAGAAAGGGAAAATTAATTGACCTCTCTGGCCCTTTAGCAAGCACCATTCCATCATATGGTCACTTGCCCACCACCCACTGGCCTTCCTGAGTTCCTTCTGCAACTTGTACATACATATCTATCCTGCTAAATCTTCTGTGGCTCAAAATAGAAAAGAAAAGAAAAAGAAGCAAACTGGGATGTAAATATTGGCCTACCTTCGCTTCCACCACTGCCTACGACCTGTAAATTAAACTTAGAATAGAAATTCTAGAAATAACACTGGGAGGGAGGAAAATACGTTTTTTGTAGACCCCAGTGTTACTTTCAAATTGTGATAGAAGAGAAATGAGTCATAATTTAAAATTGGTTTCAGTCAGGTTAATGGAAAGTGAGCAGTCTGTGAAGATTTAGAAATTGAATCATAGTGAGGAAGGTTTCTTTGGATTTTTTGGTTTTTTTGCTGGGTATGTGTGTTCTTAATGTGACTTATTGCAAACCTTAACATCCAAGCTCCAGCATGATGCAAGGCCAGTCTGCTTATTTGTTTTTTAATTTAACCACTCTTTTAATTCCAAAGAGGAGCTTATGTAAGGTTCTAATGTAGTCCTCATCCAAGGGGCATGGCAAGACCCATCCTGCTTAGCTTCAGTCATAGAACTTCGTTGTGTGCCCTCACACTCACTTGGTGCTTTGGGCATCCAACACAATACCATTTTGCCTGGCTTTGCATTTGAATGCATTGCTTTCAGGCTGAGGACAAATGTCAGATTTCAGTACTTGTGCATGGTTTTGCTTCAGTTCTCATTCTACTATGGAAGGAACAGGAAGGGAACACGAACCTCCTCAAGAAATTGTCACTCTGGCCATTCTTGCCCAAGGATAGCATTGTTGGAGCCAAGCAACAATGCTTGCCTGTTCCTTTACCAGCATCTTGGATCCCAGACAGTTCCTTTTGCTTTTGTTTTTTAACTTTCACACTCTTTCCCCTTCATCAATTCTTTTTGCCTGGTCAACCATTCCTTCTCCTGGGCCATTGATGATATTTAGGGTAATGTTTCTTTTTGGGAGCTAATCATGGCTCAGAAGAAAGCAAGGCAAGCAGACATTACTTTTTTCTCTGCATTTTAAGCGAGGCTGGCATTCAGAGACACTTCTGAGTTGAAGAGGATGACAGAAACTTTTCTTATGGCCTATATTTTCTTTAAAGGACTTGTCAATGAGAGAGAAAGGAAGGAGAGGAAACATGCCTTAGATGCCAAGGTGACCACCTCTAGACCTGCCACAGACCAGATTCAAAGCATCTGTGGGACAGATAGGGCTACAAGCCAGAGGTCTCCCTCCCCTCTCTTAGAACTACTGATTTATAGCCAATTCACATGTAACAGTTTCCAAAATCCAAATAGGATCCTATCAGTCTCAATAGGATTCAGATGACTTCTGCACTGATATTCTTAGCCATTTAGAAATGTTGGATGGAGAAATGGAAGGTCCTGTAAGGTGGTGTCTGCACAGGCCAGAATACTCCAGGGGCAGCCCAGAGAATTCTGGCCTACAACTGCTCCCAATGTCCTTTCGTTACCTGTGGCCCTCTATTGCGATCTTGGGTGGTTGTTTGCACATGTATCCCATTATGCCACCTGGTGCCGTCACCACTGACATAAGTCACTTGTTCAGAGGTCAGAATGAGACACCCAACATCAAGCACATGGCTGGTGTGCCTGATTCTGATCCCAGAGCAACTGACTCTTGCCATCAGCAGTGGTGCTGAAAGGCACAACAGGATGTTCTACATAGTCTCCCTGCATCACAATGGAGGGCTCCAGATCTTCTGGGGAAATCCAGAGCAAAAAGAGATTTTTTTTGTTACCATTTTAAGGAGGGTATATGGTTGGTTCGGTGCTGAGCTGGTCAGACTTTGTCTGGACAGTTTGCATCAGAACTGGATGTTGTCTGGACATTTCACCCCATGTCACCATGGGAACGGGGAGGATGTTTATTTGGCCTGTGGAGACGAGGCTTTTATCTCATCTTTATATGAATCCTATAAATATCCTATTAACTCTGTTCAGCTTAGCTTCTCACAACTAGTTCTCTGCAATAACCTTCTAGTCACTTTTAACACGACTGTTGTCAGCCAGTCTAGAATAACTGTCTAAAATCTGTTTCTAAACTAGAATCTGAGCTCATTCTGCCCTCCCTCTTTCTGCCAGAAGTTGATAGATTATAAACGGAGTGCTAAGGAGGGGGAGATCAAGGATGAGAAATCTTGAGCATCACTGGACAAAGGTGATGCATAAGAAAGGTGAATGAGTTCTACAAATTGCTGTGGACTTTTAAAAAGTCAATTAGACTCTGTCTACTCCAGCGCAAACAACCATATCCTTGGGTGCCAGACAAAGCCCACATGCAACCATCCTGTGCAATCTGCAGCTTGCTATGCACTCTCATAGTGCACAACCACTAGTGCAGTCACACTGGTACATCCAGCACTGGTATTTGCACTACATTCCACTATATATACTAATGAGCCTCTGGGTTATTTGTGCATTTGTGGCATTGGTATCATACTTCTCTGCTAAACTCAGGGGTCTATCCTGTTTTGCTTATGGGGCTGTCCTCCCTGTGGAATAGGTTAAATGAGTCTTCTTCAACCTAGCACTCTCCAGATGTGTTGGACTATAACAGTTAAGCAATTCTGACTAGTGACAACTGGAGGTTCAGTCTGATACCTCTGAAGGCAGTAGGTTAGACTGAGAGGACAGTGATTTGCCCAAAGCAACCTTAGAAACAACACAGCTGGAAAAGGATCTGAATCTAAGATCTCCATAACCCACATCTAACATCAGACTAGCTCTGTAAATAGAGATGATAATATCACATGATGTTTTGTGTACTTTTTATTTTATTGGTTTGTGGTGCCGGTGTCTTGCTTTTCTTCTTAGAACCTCAGAACACCAAGCAGTCTCCCATCCAGGAGGTGACCAGGCTGGGACCTGCTTAGCTTTAACAGTGTTAACAGCATCTTATGTTCTCAGGTGATTCAGTCATTAAACATGTAGATTCTGTGTCAGGGTGTCTTATTCTCTATGGCTCTTTGGGGCACTGGCTGCATTTGACTTTTGCACTGTGCAAAGACACAAAGGAGTTTTATTCCACCCAGGCCTTCAGACTTTCATCTTTGCCATCGCCAAGGGAGACTTCCAATGCTGACTGTGAAAGCAACCCAATGTTATCCATTCCTCTCTTTCCTCTAGAATTCTGTCTGATGCTAATGGTGGTGTAACTCCGGTGCTCAGCTAGAAACCTGAGAAAACAGCTGTGCAAGATACTACAGCTGAGGTTACCCATGAGTCAAGTGTATCCACCCCAAATCTTCCTATCAGTTGGGGGGGGGGGTAATTTAAAGGGAATAGTGGCTGGAGGAATGGGAAAAGAGGTTTGGGCTCTTTGGCTACCATCATCCTCTTCTCAAAGGGGTGCCCTTGGGGGAAAAACCCCCAAAACCTAGTTGAAACATGGTGCTGTAAAGAGTTTTCTTTGCTGATGGTTGATCCTGCTTCCGCAGAGGGCAAGCAAGGTGCTTACTTTACATGCTTTCTCCTGTCTTTTACATCCCCAGGCTGAGGCCTGAATGAACTCGAAAAAGTGCACCTGAGTATCTTTCCATCTCCATGTGGTATTAATGTTCCCCTTTTGGAAACCAACCAGCTACTTTCTAAGGGCAGGCTGCAGGCTGAGATGGCTCCATGCTGCCTCTAACGTTTATTTAAAAGACGATTTTTCTGCCTGATTGGAGCAGTTTATCTAAGATCTCCCTGGGAATGGTGAGGAGTCTGCGTCATTCAGTTGCCTATGGCAATTCTGGCTAGTGAAGAAAAAGGAGGAGGTTTTAGCAGACTAGTGCCAAGTGCTTGATGGGGTACATAGGCTGTTGCTGTCCTTCCCTCTTGGTGCTCTGCACAGTCCTTGCATGTGTGTTCAGTTTGCCAGCTGATCCTGCTTAGTGAAGAAGAACGTTGCCATGTAGGCATACAGAAGGCCTTTCTGTGCACTTTTCCTTCCATGCTTTTCAATCAGATCTTACATTTTCCTGTCCTGCTTACTTGACTTAGTGAAAGTCAACAGGGACTTCCAAATTTACATATGATGGCAGAGATTTACACTCCTCTGACAGTCCTATTGGGTCTTGGTGATTGTCTGTGTGGGTGCCCTGCTGGATCTGCCATGTACCAAATATTTTGCTGCCTGAAGCAAATGATGTCCCATATACAGAAGTTGTCCACATTACTACTACTACTATTATTAAGCTTTATTTATAAAGCACTAAATTTACACAGCGCTGTACATACAATCAATTAAAATAAAATAAACCTGCCTATGGCATACATTCTATGAAAATAACTAAACATAATACAGCTCAATACATCTTAACATTCAAACAATAAAATATAGCAGACAAATTAAAAAATAACATTGGATAATCATGTAACATCTGGGGACACTTCCCTGAACAGTATTGTCTTTAACTCAGTTTTGAAGCTGGTTAAAGAGGTGATGAACCATACTTGTGGGGGAAGGAGGTTCCAGGAGTGAGAGCCAGCAAGTGAAAAGGGGTGAATCCTTTTGACTACCAGAATGGAAGGGATGAGTGGGGAGGTAAGGAGAAAGAAGATCTGATAAATAAGGAGGGGCCAGCCCATGCAGGGTTTTAAAAGTCATCAACAGAAGTTTGTAATGAATATGGAAAGGGAAGGGGAGCCAATGGAGGGATGGCAATAAAGGAGAAATGTGATCGAAGCGGTGAGCAGACATGATAATGCATGCAGCTGAATGCTGGACAGAAATTAAAGGGTGGAGGTGAGAAAGAGGAAGTCCTGCAAGAAGGAGGTTACAAAAATCCAGTCGCGAGACCAGTAGGGCATGGACCAGAATCTTGGCAGTAGAGGCCGAAAGAAATGGTCGGATTTTAGCAATATTATAGAGAAAAAATCTGCATGCCTTGGCTTTAGCCTGAGTCTGGGGGATACATGACAAGGAATAAAAAATGAAACCAAGACTGCACGCTTTCTGCACAGGTTGAATTGAGATATCGTCAACAATAGAAAAGGAATATTAGCTGAATCTTATTTTAACACTTAACAGTGTAAAAGCAGAAGAACACAGAGCTGCATCACTTTGACCAGTGTGTGTGTGTGTGTGTGAGAGAGAGAGACTAACCTTAGTCACATGCTGAGCATTTCCAGCCACTACTGAGAAGTAAGATTGCTGGCTTGTTTTACATAGTGAGATGCCACATGTTCCTTCAATAAAGGGGAATAGCCACTGAAGGAGAGGGGTAGGTGTGATAAGAGGAGAAGGGGCCTGTGTAGCTATCAAACCAGCAACTCTTGCAAGAGATAATTGCTCCTTACACTACAAGTGGATGCTTAAGCCTTTGCAAGTGGGAAGTCTCGCTGTCTGAAACTCTGCTTTGAATTATATTCCACACACACACACACACTTTTTTAAAAGAAGAAGCAATATCTGACCTGGTGTAATACATGAGGACACCTAGGCCAGTCTTCCCCAATATGATGCTCTTCAGATATTTGGATGTTAAATCCTCATCAGCCCCAGCCAGCATGGCCAACAGTTGCAGAAGAAAGGTGTGGAGAAGAGTAAATCTGTTAGCTTCCTTTAGTACTTCATTCACATTTTTAGTCAATTCTAGAAAAAAATTAATAGCACGCACACACACGTACACATAATCTAACTCTCTCCCCCTCCTGAAGCCTGTTGTGGGCTGCATCTGCATTACAGAAATAATCCAAGTTGATACCATTTGATACTCAATCCTATGGAATTCTGGGAATTGTAGTTTTGTGAGACGTTTAGCCTTCTCTATGTCAGAGAGGTCTGATGCCACAGCAAACTACAATTCTCAGAATTCCATAGCACTGAGCCATGGCAGTAAATGTGGTGTCACCCTGGATTATTTCTGCAGTGCCTACAGAGAGAAAAATTTGCCTACAGAGGGAAAATTTCCAGCTTCTGCCACACCCTTTTGAACTCACGGGGAGCCAGATCCCTGTTCCGATGTGGTGTTTGTTTCTCTCGCCTTCCTCTTGGGCAGAGAGAACGCGCAAAAATCCCATTACAATGCAGAAGTTTAAAATAATGTGTAAACTCACATCCTGTTTTCACAGCTTTTCCCCTCTGTATAGTTCTCCTGCCTGAACCATGGCTAGCGACAACCCAGTAACTGCCAACATCTGGCTGCTTTTGTTCCCAGTCCTATGCAATCAAGATGTTCCCTTCACTAGTTCCAGTTTCTGGATTAGGATTGCTAGTTCAGGATCATCACAGAACAAAGATTTCTAGGCCAAAACTGGAGATTTAGGGACAGGCCCTGGTAATGTCATTAAGTACCAACCATACGTGCTTACAGCTTATCATTCAGGCAGAAGAGGGGGAACATTTTTTCCTGTTTGGAAATTAAGTCAGAAAGCTTTGCTAAATGGACTGTTTCCAGATTAGGGTGAAATGAGTGGGTTATTCCTTTTCACCTACTTAGGAAAACAGAATAAAGAAGTAAAGGTTTCCCCTTGACAAGGTTGTTAAGTCATGCCCAACTGTAGGGGATGGTGCTCATCTCTGAAGAGCCAGCATTGTCAAAGACAACTCCATGGTTATGTGCCCAGCATGACTGCACAGAGTGCTGTTACCTCCCCACTGAAGTGGTACCTATTTATCTGCTTGCACTTTTACATGCTTTTGAATTGCTAGGTTGGCAAAAACTTGGACTAGTCACTAGTCAGTCCATTATGCAGCACTTGGGCCTCAAATTACCGATCTTGCAACCATCAGAGTCAGCGTCTTAACCATTGAGCCACCAATGAACATTTAATCTAGCCTACTTGCTTTAAGTTAGAAGGTGGATGCAGAGCAGGGTGGAGTGTGAGCTCTGGCACTGCAATGACAGCGAGCGAAGGAAGAGGCTAACTAAGTAAATATGTAGAACACCTCCCCCCTCCGGAGAGTCTTTCCAAGTTGCAACAACAAATGAATTAATCCTTGCAAATTGTAGCAAGCTGTTGCCAGTGGTGTCACTGACTATGGTGTCATCCAGTGAGGGAAGGGTGCATGTGTGCCTCCCTGCAACTCTGTTCCTGGGCTTTTGTTGGAGCAGCCAGCAAGGATCTGCAGGAGCCCTTCCTGCTTCTCCATTCCAGGCTTTCTCCCTGGAAGGGAAGCCTGGAGATGGAGCAGCTGTCAAGGGCGTGTTTGTGCAATTTCTGCACTCAAGGGTGGGAGGGCTGAACCAGGTGTCGCCCTTCTTCTGGGTGTCACCCAGTGTGGCCCGCATCCCCCAGTGATGCCACTGGCTGTTATTCTCCTGTGGAGATTTGCACACAGCCCTTTTCTATTCCCTGGAGCTGCCCCCCCAAAACAAACAAACAAACAAACAAACAAACAAAAAACTGGAGAACTCGCAGTCTTGATTAATGTCTGGAGATGACCTATTAAAACTGGAGACTCGGGGCCAGGTCTTGAGATCTGGCAGCTCTACTTTGGATGTCAATTGGAGTAAAAAGAAGGACTTGTTAGTGTGGTGTAAGGGAGCATTCCTAGTTACAGAAGGGAATAGCATATGTCCACAAGGGACAATTTCCTTTGGGGAGACTTTGAGCCACTCAGCCCTCCCAAGTGTTCCAAGTGCTCCAAAGGCCCAAACCTGTTTTTTGGCTTGGCATCTGTATCTACACGGCTGGGCATGTAGACACCATATGTATTGGTATGAACTGGGATATAGATTAATATCGTCATTCCTTCCTAGTAAAACAGGAGAGCAGAGAACTCAGTATTTTTTTTTATTTTTTTTTTAAAAAGGGTGGTTGGGGGGTTTAGAGAAGGCTTGAGGGCTCCCAAAAAAAACATGCAGGCCACATGATAGTCATGCCTGTGTTCAAATTGTTATAGGCATGCTTTAGATGCTGTTGTTTATTCCTCCTCCTCCACTTCCTCATTACTATTAGTTGTTGTTGACTTTATTTACATCCCACCTTTTCTCCAAGACTGGGACTCAAGGCAGCTTACACATTAATTTTTTTCTTACAATTAGCACCATATAGAAAGTGAACATGAAAAGTGAATTAAACTATGAACATACTTAAAACATTAAAAAGACTGTGAAAATGAAACAATACAATTTAAAACTATACAGTGCTTACAGCCCACAGTTAAAAGACTTAAATTCTAAATGTCAGCCTGAATAATAATTTTTTTTAAAGTCTGCTGTTGGAAGGAGATGAAGGAGAGGTCCATTCTAGCCTCCCTAGGAAGGGTGTCCAAAGTGTAGGGGCAGCCACTGAGAAGGCCCTCTCTCATATCACTAATATTAAAATTCAATTGAAAATATATAGAAGAAAAAGCTTGTTCCACTCTAGCACCAGTGAAGAAAAACATTAGTGGGCAAGTCCATACCCAGATGAAGCCTTCTTATCACATAGAATCATAGAGTTGGAAAAGACCTCAAGGGCCATCCAGTCTAACCCCCCACCATGCAGGAACACAGAATCAAAGCACCCCCATGTAAACCTTTATCTTGAACATCCTTCCTATATGAATCTCATGCAGCCCTTGGACTATGATCAGTACAAGTACATAGTGTCATTGGATAATCTTGGAAATATAGAGAGCATGAATTCTGTGTTATCCTTGTCTGCCCTCTCTCTTTGCTTTCATGGTTCTTGCGAAACCAAAGTGAGGGATAGAATAAAGTACATGGACACAAAGGGAGCAATACATTCCCTGGGAGGTGGTGGAGGGGTGGTGGTGTTCCTTGAAGAAAGGCTTCCACTGGCCCTCAGCTCCAGCTCCCACTTGGCCCTAAAGCCCTGTCTTCAATTCAGCTTTCCCCTTCTCCAAGGAGGTCTTGCAAGAATCTGGGGAAAAGTAAGTAGAAGTAAGGTCTGCTTGGAAAATGACACTGGGTTACAGAAGGAAGGAGCAATCTGTGTGATTGGGCTACATGATCCCAGCATCATGTTCAAATTGGGTCAAATTATGGCTACACATGCCATAAGAGCTTCCCACAAATCCACAGTGGGCATGTGTGCTGTGTTGCTGCAGTGTACATTTGGGAATCAACAACCTGCTTGGAACATGGCACCAGACCTTTGTGTATAATGTCACCCCAGCCAATTTTCTTTCACAGCTTCAGCACTCTTTTTAATTTTAATAAGCTGCCACAGGAGTTTGTGTATACTAGAAAATGTGTCATCTCCAGTGTTCCTGAAATTAGAGCCACCTCTGTCTCTAGGCACAAGTAGACTCAGGTAACAGATGCTGGGAAGCGCAAGCAAGGTGCTGTGTGCCACATGTTTCAGTGCATCCTTTTAGCAAGTCTGCTGCCCTGAAGTACAATGGAATATGCTGTGTCCTTCCCCAGCCCTGATGTCAGATTAAACTGCCAGTCATATCATTTTCTGAATGGATGGACAGCTGGGATAGGCACCATCTTGCTTTTCGACTCAGGTAGAGCCAGCATGGTGTAGTGCTTTGAGTGTTGGACAAAGACTCTAGAGATCAGGGTTTGATTCCCTGTAAAAATCCGCTGGGTGACCTTGGGCAAGTAACATTTTCTCAGCCTCAAAGGACGGCAATGGCAAACCCCCTCGGAAGAAAATTGCCAAGAAAACCATATGATAAGGTCGCCATAAATCGAAAATCAATATGACTTAGAGGCACATGACAACAACAAAAGAAAAATGTTTCAGTGCAACCTGGTTCCTTAATTTAGGCTTGCCCTGGCATATCAATGGTATATGCCAGCTTCCTTGGCAACTGTTGACTTCAGTTATTTGCAGAATTGTGAATGATTTTGGTGGGAATTTGGACACGATGGAGGGTGAATTAACATGAATGGTTTGGGTAATGTGAAATCAAAAATTAAAAAAAAGACTCAGAGTTCAAGGGATCATCATTATCACTGGCATTATCACCCTCACAACTTCACTGCCAATCATTTTCCATCCCATCTCCTTTTGCCTCCTTTTGCAGTACAATCTCTAGGCCAGCTGAATAGCTGGGTGGTGTGTCTGCATGAGTATGTGTACAGTATAGAGAACTAATGAAGAATCAGCAACCATGTGGACAATGGTTTACTGCTCCCTGGTGTTTTTTAATGGCATTACAGAGATTCCTACTTGAAGAGTATAATATACATCTGTCCCTCCACATTTGCCGCTTTGATGACTGTTGTGGAGGTCCTCCAGCACAACTCTATATGGTCAACTTTAACAAAAAGATGCACTGAAGGACCTAGAGATTCCTAGAGAGGACACTCCACTAGGCATTTGTAGTTCTTCCACTGCAATTCTATGGTCAATGCCTGGCATATGTTGACCACAGAGTTGTACTGGAAGATCTAGAGATTCTTAGAGAGGATCTTTCACATGGGTCCTGTGCCCCTAACCCTAGCGAACGTGGAGGGACAAGTGTACAATCATGTTTCAGTTGCTTTTCCTACCTCCGTTTCCAAGGAAGGACATTTTCCCCCTAGAAATCCAACATGTGCCCCTGGAGCCATTTACAAAATACTGGCTCAGAATATAGGACAGGTGCAGACTTCAAGTGAAGAATCAGAGTGGCTTCAGTCTCCTTAAATATCTGGCATGAGATAATTATGTTATGGGTGAAACGGAACACTTATTTGCACCACCATTCAGGCAACGTCAGAGTGTGGTGTTCTGTATTTTTATTTATTCATTATTTTTATATTAATAAAATAAATAATAAAATTTTTATTTCTATCCCGCTCCTTCCTGCGATCAGGGCGGCTTACAACAAGAGTTAAAACATCCATACATAAAACATTAAAACATTAAAATACAATATATCAAAAGCCATCTTACACAATAAAAATAACAGACAAAAAAGCCCCATAGCCCAACCTCTTGGCCACGGAAGAGGAGGGAGGCCCACAGGATTTTATTCGGGGAATGCCTGTTGGAACAGGAAGGTTTTCAGGTCCTTCCTGAATTGGGCCAGTGGGCCAGGGTGGTAGTCGAGCGGAGCTCAGTGGGCCGCGTATTCCAAAGGGCTGGGGCAGCAGTGGAAAATGTCCTCCGTGTAGTGGAGGATAATCAGCCCAGGCACCTTCAGTAATTGCTGCCCAGACGTTCTGAGGGTGCGAGGCGGAATGTTTTTTATTTATGTTATATTTTTAATATTTTACTTTGTATTTTTTTTATCTCACTTTGTATTATTTTTTATTTACTTTTATTTGAAATTATTTATTTTATAGTTTTTATTGTTTTTATTTTAATTTTAATTTTTCATTCCCTTAATTTATTTTTTTAGTATTTGTTACTTATTTATCTTCTTAATTTTATTTTTATTTTTGTATTAATTTTATTTTATATTTAATTAAAATAAATAAAACCGAATATGTATCATACATATTTCTATTTTATTTTTTTATTATTTTTATTTATTTTTATTTCTTAATAACTATTTTATATTAAAACTATTTTATTTCATATCGTTGTTATTTTAATAATGTATTTATTTTATTATATTATTTATAATAATATGAAATGAAATAAATATAAAAGATGAAGTTTAAAAACACACACGACAAAAGGAAAATCATATCTTGTTAATTTATTAGTGACACATAGGCACCAAATATATGAAATGGGAGAGAGAACAATGTTTAAATAGGGTAGGCGCTTCTCTTTTGCTTTGTGCTTTTATACAGGTATTATGAATCCATCCTATCTGACATGAAGAAAGTCAAATCACCCAAGGATCAGCAGCCCACATCTCCTGAAAGAGCCAGAATCTTTGGACCCCTTTCCAAAGTCTATTACATTTTAATATGATTTGATTTATTTTAATATTTTATTTTATATTTTTAATTTTGCAAAGCAACTAAAATAAAATTAATTTTAGTATAAATTATATATTTATTTATTTTTATAATAATAATATCTAATATAATAATTATATAATAATAATAATACTAATTATATAATAATAATAAACCTTATTTATGAAGCGCTGTAAATTACACAGCGCGTGACATGCAATCTTTTTAGTTAGACGGTTCCCTGCCCTCGGGCTTACAATCTAAAAAGACATGACCCAGAAGGAAGGGCAGTTGTGACGGGACGGTAAGAGTCCAGCAGTTTCCTTCAACTCCTAGGTTCCCATT
>NC_056523.1:171742252-171811040 GCF_019175285.1 Sceloporus undulatus | reverse complement strand
ATATATATATATATATATATATATATATGAGGGGAAATTATATATAAATTATATTATTAAGTAAAATAAATTATATTAAATATAAATAAAATACAAGAATAAGTTTTTTTTACAAAATAAAATAAATTTAAAAATGAAATAAAAATGAAACAATTTTTAAAATTGAAGTAGTATTAAAATAATGTAAATTAAATTAATATAAAAATTAAAAAGTCAAATTTAATACAATTAAAAAAGCTAAATAATAATAATAATAAATATTAAAAAATAAAAAAATAATATTACTAAATATTGGGAAAAATAATTAATTTTAGTTGGTAAATCTGGATTAATAGATAAACTCTAAGAAATATGATTTTGAATTATAACGAAATAGTAGAGTAGAAGGAAATGAGAATAATTATTTCTGTTGAATAGAAATAAACAGCAAGTACTGTAGTATAATTAGAGAACTGGTAATGTTGTCTTTGTCGTTTTTAGTGATTTAGGTATTATGTAATGTCACGTTTTATGTTCTATGTTTGCCATTATGTTGATGTTATTTTTAGTCAATAATTTAAAAAATAAAAAATATAATAGCAAAACAAAATATAAATTAAATTAAATTTAAAATGTAAAATGAAATAAAAATATAATACAATGATGCAATAAAATAGAAAGAAAATGAAAGAAAAGAAATATATATATTAATGGCAAACTCTTTCTGAACAAAGCTTGCCATGAAAACCCTGCGATAGGAATAGGACCAACAACAACAAGAGCAACCCTTTTATCCCTCCGCCCCTTCCGGAACTTTTCTACCCGGAACCTTCGCTCTTGCGGGATTGGTTTCCTGGCCGGAGGGGCGTTCTGTGGCGCTCCCAAGATGGCGGCGCCCACGAGCGAGAGCGGGGAAGGGCCGCCGGAGGGGGCCTCCGAACGTTCGCTAGCGGCTGGCGGGGCGGCGCCGTACGGAAACTTCCCGGACTACTCTCGCTTCCACCCGCCGGAAGTGAGGGTCCGCCTCCTGCCCGCTGCCCTTCTGAGCCAGTTGTTTCCGGAACCGCAGGGGGGACCCCTTTTGGGGCTGGACGTGGGATGCAATTCGGGGGTGAGAGAGAAGGAGAATGCGGATGCAGCAGCAGCAGCAGCAGATGCTCTGCAGTGGTCCTCAGACTGTGCCCTTTTGGACTTCAACTCCCAGAAGCCTCAGCCATGTTGGCCAATGGTCTGGGATTCTGGGAGATGGAGTCCAAAATCTCTTAAAGGGGCAAGGGCACAGTTTGGGGAGCACTGGACTGTTGAAAAATTGAAACCCATCTCTGGTGCCACAACATACTACCATTCCTAGAACTGACTCAATGGACTCCTTGGTCTCCCTGCTGATTTCTGGTTTAAATTCTGGTTTTAAGATAACCCATTTTGTTAGGACCTCCAAGGGCCAGGCAAAGGTTGCCCCAGGTGCTGGTAAGTGTGTGAGACCAGAAGGTGCAGACTAAAAGGCCATTTCTTTTCTTCTCTTCTCAGGAACTCAGCACTGCTCTCTATAGGCACCTTCTTGGGTATGGGGAGAGCGAAACTAGCCATGGGCATTCGGTGCCTGGAAGGGATTTGTGCCTCCTCTGCTGCGACATTGATCCTGGGTTGATTGAAAGAGCCAAGCAACACAGTCCCTTTCCGGGTGCCATCTCCTATGCCACCCTCGATATCATGGACATCAATGCAAGGGAGATGCTTCTGAGTTCCTATCTGAGCAGGTTTGGCCGCTCTGCCTTTGATATTTGCTTCTGTATGTCTGTGACAATGTGGATCCACCTGAACCATGGGGACAGTGGGTTGGTGAAGTTCTTGTCCTGCCTTGCCTCGAAATGTACATACTTGCTCATCGAACCTCAGCCGTGGAAGTGTTACCGTGCAGCTGCCCGGCGCCTGCGGAAACTGGGCAGGAATGATTTTGACCATTTCCGATTGCTCACCATCAGTGGGAACATGGCAGAGAAAATAACTCAGATCTTGGCTAAAGACTGTGCCATGGAACTTATGTGTTGTTTTGGAAGCACCAGCTGGGACAGGAGCATCCTGCTGTTTAAATCAACATTGCCTGAGCATCTGCTGTGATCAGCCCAAGAGAGAAAATGGGGAGAGTGATTGACAGAGCTGCCTGCTCTCACACTTGCACTGCAGAAGTGCAGAAACTGCAAGCGAGCAGAGGATTCAGTAGAAAATAATGCATTGTTACTGTTTATTTTACAAAAAACTTTTAAAACAATTAAGTCAGTTAAAAAAAGGACCTGAATATCTCTTGACAATCATGATACAGCTGCCTGAAGATGGTGGTGATTTATATTTATACCTCATTTTCCCCCCAGGATTGGGAATCAAGATTGCTTGAAGAATGCTGAACAGAGATTTCTGTTTGTTGAGAGCAAAGTTTGGGGCTCTGCTAATGTTTTTACTCTCCTTGTGATGAGAAGGAAGAGAAAAATGTGTACTAGATATTCTTAGCTCACATAATTGAGATAGATTCCTTGATTCAACAGAACATTGATTTCTATTTGTTTGTTAAATAAAAATAAACGTCATTGTCTATAGTATTCCCTTTCCCCCTTCTCCTACATAAGGTTGCTAAGTATAAGTAGTTGTTGTTACATGCCTTTAGGTCATTTCTGACTTGCGGCAGCCATAAGATAAACCTATCATAAGTAAGGGTGGGGAAAATGCAGTCCTCTAGAAGTTGTTGACTGCATTTGCCGTCACCCCTGGCCAGCAAAATCAGTGGTAAGAGAGAAGGGGATCTGCAGTCCAAAAACACCCGGAGGTCCATACGTTCCCCATGCTTTACATATGCTTAGTTCCATGTAGAGATTGCAACCATTTCCTGCTGCCTAAGGAAACATTTAAGACAGGGCTGGACAGAATGCTATCCCTATCAGCTTGAGTTTTCAATTGGTATGTCTCAGCTTTTCATGGCCATCTTTACTACACAGTAAAATAAAAGTGAGAATTCAGCTTTTGCTACCACTGCAATGTTTTTGATGATAGAAGAAAGGAGACCTTTGCAGACAGCCACAAAATGGACATGAGGGACCCATAACTCAAAAGGTATGTATTGTCCACCTCTGTCCTAAATATAGCAGGGCTTTAATTTAATCTGGGGAGGGGGGAGGCTGGACTGCCCTAACATTTGAGGCCCCTTTTTGCTGAATGTTTGTCTTTCCTTGCAGAAGAGAAAAGAAAAGAAAGTTTCTGGTCTTGTTACTTGGGAAAATAGAATTAAATGAGATGAAAATATCAGCAGTGCTGTGTCCAGTTTTCCATTATGTTGTCTGGAATCCTGTTCACTCACTGCATTTAGCCTAATGTGTTGGCAGGGCAACAGGATGAAACAGATTGCATGTGAAACAGCTGTGAAAGCTGTACTTAACCAATCTAGATACCCTTAACCACCCAAAACTTCACTGATTCATCACGCTCCACTATATAACCTTGTTACAAAATGTTCCATTTTAGGGCTGTGAGGTAGAAAAGTGCTTTAACCACCACATGTTGAATACCAAATTATCTATGTGTGTAGCTTCACAAAGTGCCCATTTTTCTGACTGTATAATGGAGATTTCTGGTGACATTTCCATCCATCCTGATGAAGATTCCAATCTTGTTAACTTCAACCAGAGGTGGCTGCCCTGATGTCATGGGACTGAAGTTCCTGTTAACCTTAGCCATCATAACTCATGGTGAGGAAGTTGGAATTCACAAAGATTGGTAGGGCCACAAGTTTCCCACCCTTCGCTGACCACTTGAACTGACTTGAGAGCAGGGCATACTTTTCTGTTTTAATTTGCATTGGGCTAAAGTGGCACAGTGGTTTGAGTGTTGGATTGCAATTCTGGAGACTGGGATTGATTTTCCACTCAGCAATGAAACCCACTGGGTCACCTTGGGCAAGTCACATGCTCTCAGGGGAATGGCAAACTTCCTCTGAACAAGTCTTGCCAGGAAACCTCCATGATAGGTTCTCCTTAGGGTTGCCATAAGTTGGAAATGATTTGAAGGCACACAACAGCAACAGTAAAAAATTACTGCCTGCACCCTGTGCCAAAGATCTTATCAAGAAAGCTGCAACAATCCATTTCTCCACTGGGAGTCTGTTTTAAGATGGATTGTTCCCTGAACAGCTGCTATTGCTACTTTCTGCCTATGTGGAATGTTTCCCCCATTTGATTGGTCTACCCAGGTATCTGAGTACTTCTGGCCATTGCTGATAGTTCTTCTCAGCCTGCTTTTAGCACAGAAGCAGTTCATATATTTGTAATTGGCTGACCAGCCAAACCCAAAGGGTGCTCAACAATAGCTCTTTTTCAGCCTGGAGAGAAGTGACCAGTGGGGTCCCACAGGGCTCTGTCCTGGGCCCAGCGTTATTCAACATCTTTAGCAATGACCTGGATGACAGAATTGGGAGCATACTTATCAAGTTTGCAGATGACACCAAATTAGGAGGAATAGCTAATACTCCAAAGGACAGGATCAACATTCAAAATGATCTGAATAGAATAGAAAGCTGGGCCAAAGCTAACAAAATGAAATTCAACACAGAGAAATGTAAGGTACTGCACTTAGGGCAGAAAAATGAAAGGCACAGATATAGGATGGGGGACACCTGGCTGAATGAAACTACATGTGAAAGGGATCTGGGAGTCCAAGTAGACCACAAGTTGAACATGAGTCAACAGTGCGATGCGGCAGCTAAAAAGGCCAATGCAATTTTAGGCTGTATCAATAAAAGTATAGTGTCTAGATCAAGAGAAGTAATAGTGCCACTGTATTCTGCTCTGGTCAGGCCGCACCTGGAATATTGTGTCCAGTTCTGGACACCACAATTCAAAAAGGACATTGAGAAATGAGCATGTCCAGAGGAGGGCGACTAAAATGGTGAAGGGTCTGGAATCCATGCCCTATGAGGAATGACTCAGGGAGCTGGGAATGTTTAGCCTGGAGAAGAGAAGGTTAAGAGGTGATATGATAGCCCTGTTTAAATATTTGAAAGGATGTCATATTGAGGAGGGAGCAAGTTTGTTTTCTGCTGCTCCAGAGAACAGGACTCGGAACAATGGATGCAAGCTGCAGGAAAAGAGATTCCACCTCAACATTAGGAAGAACTTCCTGACAGTAAGGGCTGTTCGACAGTGGAACAAACTCTCCCGGAGTGTAGTGGAGTCTGCTTCCTTGGAGGTCCTTAAGCAGAGGCTAGATGGCCATCTATTAAGGATGCTTTGGTTGGATTTCCTGCATGGCAGGGGGTTGGACTGGATGGCCCGTGCGGTCTCTTCCAACTCTATGATTCTTTGATTCTATATATGGTATTAATCTAGATGTATGGGTCTCATGGACACTTGTGGAAAATGTTGCTATGGAAGAAAGCAGCTCCCAAACTCTCAATCTTTCTTATGAAAGAAAGAGTAGATGCTAGTTCTTTCCTGTCTGTGCTGAACAGATCATTCCTTACCAACCACACACAGTGCCCCTGAAACATGTCTAGAGGAACATGCCCAACTTTTCCTAACAATGATACTCCTAGAATTGGCCTACATACATTCTGCAGCATTGCGCTTTCCGTAGGTCTCAGTACACTTAGGGAGAACCTTTAAAACAGGGTTGAGATGATGAAATGGCCTCATGTCTTGCCACTGGGCATTCTGCTAGGCTGATGGGACTGGAGTCCACAGTGGCTTGAAAGCTCCCCAAGGTAGGACATCTCTCAGTGGTCAATCCCTTATGGGTACCTGCAATCACAGTCCTAGACCAAAGCAGGTTATCTTAAGCCTAAGTAACCTACATGCGACAACAACCATTTTGTTATTTGGAGTGAATGGTTTTTTTCCCCCAAGTAGTCAAAGTATGGTATAAATTAACCAATGACATGCTGAAGCCACTCATAACAGCAGTGGCCAGCAATCAAAGGTGAGAGAATTGCAGCCTTTAAGCCAGGATGTGTATCTGTTTATATAGAAGTAAATGCTTCTAAATGTTTATACAGAAGTGAGTGAGAGTTGTTCCTGCTTTCTAAATTTTTGGTTTTAGTTGAACCAAAGTCTAGATGAAGGAGTCGCACAGCCTTTTCTTGTTTTCAGCCACAGAGCCTAACCAATAAACTTCAATGCACCCCAACCCTGTATTAATAGCACTGTGTTATTTTGATTTTAGTTTTCGAGGACTGCATAAAGATCAATTGTCAAATCACACCTGTCCATATCAGCAAGTGGCAAAGTTTAATCCCCTAATCCGTGATTTAAGACAGAAGGATGAGTACAGCTGGTTCCCACAGAGAACAACCCTTATGAAGTGATTAGTGACGGATTTCATAATGCTGATAGCCAAAAATGAGAGCCGAAAGCACATGCATTTTCTGATTATGGAAGTTTAAAGGAAGGAACATCCACTCCTCATTAAGGAAAAGATTAGTTCAAGGAGACAAAATGGATCTGCAACGAGCTGAAATGCAAATGCCAGCTCAATTATGAGTGCAAGGGTAGGGAGGACATCACCAACAGATTGTCCAGCTTTTTTCCAGGGCAAACCCCTTGGGAGAAGTAAAGAAAACTTGCAAATATTCTTGTACTTAATGAGAAAATGTGCATGGACACACCAAGGCACCCTCAGCAAGAAAACAATTAGATTTTAGCAATCTCAGCCTGAGAGCTCCTCTTGTGCCTCTGACCAAACTACTGATCCCAGGATGTGACAGTAAAGAGGAGTGAAAAATGTATAAAAACAAAAGTAATTTGTCTTGGAAATGCAAAGAAGAAATTGGAACATTTTATCAGTGTTGGTGGTCATGTAAGCAAGTAAAGAAATATTGGGTAATGGTAAACAATACAATAAACAATATGTTAAAGATCAATACACAGATGAAACCTGAATATTACTTGCTAAATATGACTGAAAAAGAACTGGGGGAAAAACATGGAAAGATACTTTTTTACATGACTATCATGGCACGGATAACTTTAGCACAAAAATGGAAATCTGAACATATTCTGAGCTATGACAGTTCCAAAGTGGTGTCAAACTGCATTATTTCTATAGCGTAGATGCACCCAAGGTCCATTTTTCCCCCCTGTTTCAGATTGCACTATGTGGTTTGGCTGCTTCTGTGCTGGGTAGTCATGTAAACACTCTTCACGTTCATTACTAATCAAGCATGGAGGTGGAATATCAGAATACTGTATATGGTATTCAAAGGTAATTTCAAGTGCTGGTGATGACCTTTAAAGCCCTATATAGCTCAGGTCCAGACTATTTGGCAGACTATCTCCCTCTATGAATCAGCTGGAGCTCTGAGATCCTCAGGGGAGGCCCTTCTGTCCATTCCACCACCATCACAAGCACGGTTGGTGGAGACACAAGAGAGGGCCTTTCTCGTGGCTCCTCCTAGACTCTGGGAGAGCAGAATGACCCCTTCTTTGATGGGCTTCCGCCAACAGGCAAAAACCTTCCTCATCAGACAAGGATTCAAAACAGAAAACTTTTAAAGAATGCCCTAGGATGCAATATTGGTTTAATGTAATACCAGGTATCTCCGAGGAGGGCTTGGAAAGAATCCTGCCTGTGAAACCCTGGTGATCTGCCACTGGTCAGAGTTGAGAATCTTGGGTTTAGATGGCCGCAGTGATCTGATTCTGCATAAAGCAGCTTCCTATGTTCTGTGTAACAAAATGGAATCCTAGTGTTGGATAAGTTCAGCACAGCATGTGTGTGAGAGCCAGTGTGGCATAGAGGTTTGAGTGCTGAACAATGATTCTGAGAGCACAGGGTCTCAGAGGAAGGTAAAGACACCCCACCTAGAAAATCTTGCTGAGAAAACCCCACTGTGATCAGGTTGACTTAGGGTTGCCATGAATAGGAAACTACTTGAGGGCCCACAACAACAACAGCATGTTTGTGCTTTTCTTATTATTTTGTTTTCTTGCTACCTAAATGGTCCAGTTGGTGGAGGTAGAGTATTGCAGAACACTGCTGAGGGTGTTCTCTATGTTATTTTATTCTTCTTGCCATACAGGTTGCTGCTTGCCTTTCTGTCTCCTACATATTTCATCTGAGATTTGGCTTTGGTGTGTATATCAAAGAATAGGAGAAAAGCCATTTCCCTTTTTTGTACTTCCCTTTTTGAGAATTGCCAAGTGATTCCTACTATCAGGTGGTGAATCGCTTTATCTCTTTGCCACATCTTTGCCAGAACAAAGTGCAAAGATTGATTTCTCAGTATGATATAATAGTCAGTGATAGCTACAGTGTTGGGGACCATGGCCCAGGCCCTAGATTTTTGATTTAAAAAAAAAAAATCCAGAAACTCCAACTAAACTAACTATAGTCTTGCTAGATAGGGGATCTTTAATCCTAAAAGTAACCTTTTCAAGCTCTGGTCCATGGGCAAGGCACTCTCACTTAGGGGTTGAAAGAATATATGCAACAAGTATTGGTTTCCCGGCCAAACACTAGATTCTGGGAACCTGTCAAAAAGGTAATAGAACATCAAGACCATCTGTATTCAAATGTCTCAAAGTGTTGTGGAGGAATTGTTCTGTAGAGCAATAATTATGTAAAAAACAAATAGAGTTCCTGTGCAGTAAACATTGATTCCTATATAAGAAGCAGTTTCTAGATATCTCTAGGTCCTGCAGTGGGATTTTATGATCAACGTCTGGCAGAATCATGTGTGAAGACCTAGACGTTCTCAGTGAGAACATATTCATACAATCTGCGAATAATCAAGTGCACAAAAGTCAAAGCTGCAAATGTGGAGGGCCAACTGTATTTTTCTGCAGAGATTCCCCTGCAAATCTTTGGGACATTTGAATCTGGGGAGAATACAGTTGGCCCTTCTTATACACAGATTTTTTTATACACTGATTCAAGTATACACGGTTTGAAAATGTCCCAAAAAAGTATATATTTACCTTGATTTTTCATTTTTTATAAGGGGCACCATTTTGCTATGTCATTAAATTTAATGGGATTTGAGCATACACGGATTTTGTTATACATGGGGGATCTTGGAACCAAACTCCAGCGTATAACAAGGGTCCACTGTACTGTGGGGAAATATCCATTTTCTCCTGCAGCAGGGAGAGAACCATAGTAATTATTCATACCCTCATGCAAGGACAAAATAATTGAAGATGTGCATTTCTACTTTCGAAATGGAGAAGAGTTGAGGTGTGTTTACAAAATGTACTTTTATGTTGCTTTCCCCACTGCCCTGATATTTTTGAGTATGAATGAGAAGTTGGTACAGAAACCTAGGGAAAGAATAAGCTCCTTGCAAGAAGCACAGAGTGAGAAAGAACCAAGAAGTTTATCTAATCCAACTGCTTAATTACAGGGAGATTCTATCTTCAGGTAGCCATTGACTGATTACTACAGTTGGAAAAACAACAACACCTCTGCCTGTGTGGCTGGTCTCAACCACAGAAGAAGAGAGGGAACGAAGAAAAAGTGACAAAACCCAAGCTGGAAGTGATGATGCAGGACATATAATACTGTATATATTATATATGTGTCTTCTCAGATTAAGCATATGACTTGGGACAAAACCCACATCTGATTCATTTATTAGCTTCATGTACATACTGCTGCCCTGAGAAACAGTGTTGTGTAGTGGTCTGAATATTGAACTAGGACTCTAGGTTCAAATCTTCATTTGTCCATGGAAACTTACCTTGGGCAAGTTGCATTCTCTCGCCCTCAATGGAAGGCAAGGGCAAACCTCCTCTGAACAATTCTTGCCAAGAAAACCCTGTGATAGGAACACTTTAGGGTTGCCACAAATAAAAAATCACTTGAAGGCACAAAACAGCAACGTATGCTGCCTTTACTCCAATGGAGTGTGTGTGTGTGGGGGGGCATCCCAGGTGTTCTTCTCCCCATGGTATCCTTATGGTTATAATCTTGTGAAAGTAGGTGTGGCAGAGACAGCGTGTATGGTCCAAATTTTATGGCACACTGATTCTCAGATCCAAACATCCAAACCTGGCTAAGAACAAAATAGTTTATTTTATTCCTAATCATGATCCTTTCTCCAAGAAGTCTAGGATAATGTCACTATTATTATTATTATTATTATTATTATTATTATTATTATTATTTGCATTTTACCTTGGAGAGATTGGTTTGTTTTTTTAAAGGCTAAGATACAGTGTCAGATACCAGGGTGCATTACTGAAGCTCATGGTATTTAACATGGGTGTAGAGCAGGAAGCCTCATGGCCACCACTACAACCATTTCCCCTCTTGTACACAGCCACTGCCTCCTAGGTCTAATCTAATTCTTTTAATTTTTTCTTTAAAAACATCACATTTTAACAAAATCTTCACTATGTATATGTAAATACATTTAGGTTTTGCATATGATATTGTAATGTGATGGTATAATTTTAATTTTCGTAGTTATGTCACAACTATGCCATATGCGGGTTTGCCATACACAGACTCAAGGACATGCAGACAGCAAGCCCCCATAGAATGAATGGGGAGCATGCACATGCCACGCAGCGCACAGGATCGTGCTCCTTTCATGCAAACAGGATTTGAAGTCCTGCATTTTTTGCCTTATGTGGGTGTGTGGGTGTCCAGAACGGATCCACTGTGTATGGCAAGGGCGGATTGAATTAGCATTACATTCAGTGGCATATGGGAATTACAGTCTACTAGTAACATAAGTGCAAAAAAGCATTACCAACGATTCTGTATGGTGTGAAATGAGAGGAGGTCAAGGGTAGTGGTGGTGGTGACACCATGAGTTATCACACCAGGTGACACCAACCCCAGTGACTGCAGAAATAATACAGTTTGACTTTATCACTTATGAGTGGTTGCTTTCCAATCCATGGCTGCAACAGTTTGAAACTATTTTATCTGCCATGCCTCAATGCTATGACCTTCTGGGATTTGTAGTTTTATGAGATATTTAGCCTTCTTTATCAGAGAGCTCTGGTGCCATAACAAACTGCAAATCCCAGAATTCCACAGTACTGAGCCATGGCAGTTAAAACAGTGTCAAACTATATTATTTCTGCAGTGCAGATGCAGCCAGGGATTTGCAAGCAGCCATTGGCAAGAGTGTTGGTGGGCTCTAAAGCTATTAGCTCAGTCAGCATGTTCTGGGATCACACACAAGAATACTCTTGTGCACATATTGCTGCACTACATCTCCTATCATCCCTTATCATTGGTTATATGAGCTGAGCCTGACTGGAGTTGGGTGTGTGTCATATAACAGTTTAAATCAGGAGTGGGAACTGTGTTGTCATCCAGATGTTGTTGAACCACAACACAGCATTCCTGACCACTGACTATGCTGACCAAGGTTAATGGGAATCGTACTTCAACAACATTTGGAATGCCCAGGTCTACTAACTAGCCCCAGTCTGAGTAGACCCACCGAATCAATGAGATTTACATACATTATGACTTACCATTAGCATATGATTCAGTGGGTTTATTCTACCTGGCAGTTGCAACTGGATTTAAACCTGCATCTGGAGGACCTTAAGTCAAGGGCGAGAATTGTGCATCCTTCTTGTTGGACCGCTTTTCTCAGTGTTCCTCACCATTAACAATCCTTGGCTAGGGCAGCTGGGAGCTGCAGACCAACAACATCTGGATAGCTGCAGGATTTCCACCCCAGCCTTAAGGTACCCCACTCCCATTAACTGCTGAATCTTTTCACATCTTCATTTCTCACAAGAGAACCACATTTTGCCACCTTCCAAGCTGAATTGTGGCTCTGTGGCAGAGGGGATACTTTCTGGCAAATAGGCATAGTCCTCCTGAAGTGCAAAAAGAGCATGCTGGGACACAAACAATTGTCCTGGGTGCCCCTTGCCATGAGCAATGACAGAGTTGTGTGATTCAGCCCTCCCACCCCATAAATAAACATATACTTATGTGGATAGACCCAAAGATGCTTGCAAAGCATTTTAGTGCCGCTCAGCTGAAAGGCACTGGGGGGTGGGGAGTTTCATTAACTGCTAAGCAATCAGTATTTGTGGTCTTTGAGGCTAAATACTATGTGCACCTACCGTGCATTTAAGGTAATTAAATGTTTCACATCACCCACTGTGGGGTAACCAGTTATCCCTGATTATTTCTTTTGTAAAAGAGATGGAAAAACCAAGGCAGAGGGTGAGGCAACCAAGTAACCTTGAGGCCAGATGGACTTCCTCTTACTAGTCCCAAGGGCCAGTTCTAGTCTTGAGTTCCTTCTGATCCATGAACATCCCACCTGGAGTTTATTATGAAGCCTGTCAAGAAAGATTTGTGTTTCCTGTTAAAATTGAGATACAAGTTGTCAAGGAACCTAAGCAAAAGGCATGGGAGATTTCAAAGCAGGAAGAATGGGGTTGCAATGGCTTCCTTCTCCAAACTTAACACTGGCAAGATAATAATAATAATAATATAATAAATAATTTATTTATATATTTATCTCTCCCTGTGGATCGAGGTGGGATTACAACCTGATAAAATACACACAATAATAAATCAGTAAAATACAACCAACAACAATAATTCAGATAAAAAGCTAAACCTTATCATAATACAATGATAATTCATAATCAAAATCAGAGGGGTGGAGCTTAAGCATTAATAGTTGTCTTATACCTGGTCAGATGGATACACCTGCCAGAAAAGATCTGTCTTCACTGCTTTCTTAAAAGTGTCTAAGGTGGTAATAAGATGAATCTCCTCCGACAGGTTGTTACATAGTTTTGAAGCAGCAGAAGCAAAAGTTCTTTGGGAAGTTGTTACCATCTCGTTATTTGCGGTTCTAATAAATTCTTCCCAGTTGTTCTGAGAGTGCGGGGCGGATAGTGTAGGGAAAGGCATTCCCGCAAATAACTTGGGCCCAAGCCATGAGGGCTTTAAAGGTAATAACCAACACCTTGTACTGTGCCCAGAAGCTGATCGGCAACCAGTGAAGAGATTTTAAAACAGGTGTTATGTGGTCAAACTTGGATGTACTGGTGACCAATCTGGCTGCCATATTTTGGACCAATTGGAGCTTCTGAACTTGGTACAAGGATAGCCCCATGTAGAGCACATTGCAGAAATCAAGATTACCAATGCATATATCACTGCTTCAAGGTCCCTTCAGTCCAGGTAAGGATGCAGCTGGCGTATTAACCAAAGTTGATAGCAAGCATGCCTGGCTGTTGCATCTGCTTGAGATGACAACTGTAAGGACGAGTCCAGGAGTACTTCCAAGCTGCAAACTCTGTCCTTTAGGGGAAGTGTGACCCAATACAGGACAGGTTGACAAATTTCCTTCCCTGGACTTGAGGTTCCAGCCCATTACTGACCCAAGATAGCTGGCATGCCAAGGTAGTTACATGCACAGCAGTCCTAGAGGCAGTGGTGTCATTGACAAGGCATTGCAGACCTCACTGGGTGACACTCAGAGGGACTAGCATGGCTACTGGGCAAGCAAGAAGGGAATTTTCCTGCTTGCCCAAGAGCTCCACAGGACCTTAAACCACCCCCTCTGTAGTGGCAGCTTCTGGGGATGGCAGTGCCTTCAGAGTCCTGCTTGGTAGCTGCCACGTAAAACTTTGAACTTTCACCCATCCACCCCCCACCCCCCGCACAGGGTGACACCAACTCTAGTGATGTCCCTTCTAGAGATGTGTTGATGTCAGATAATGTGTATATATAGGGGCAGGTTCAACATAAGCTGTTTTGGGTGTCACCATCACAAATTTGCAGATTCCTAGACTCTCAGCCTATACAGCTGGATTTGGCAACACCTTACATCATTGAGTTCTATGAATGCAAGCATGCACACTGGCCCCAGAGTTTTCTGCTCTGGATGATAAAGCAATGCCAGAACCATCCACTTGCATACCAACAGGGTTGTTACATCTCCATGATGCACACAGTTCCATGTCAACCATAGCATTTTGGTAGCTCAGATATAAAACTATTTAATAAGGGTTCCCTCCTATTTTTTATTATTTTTAAATTAAATTTATTTATAAATTGCAGAACTAACACAATTTGACACCATTTTAACTTCTATGCTTAAATGTTATGTAATTCTGGGATGTGTAGTTTTGTGAGCTGTTTAACCTTCTGTATCAGAGAGCTGTGGTGTCATAACAAACTACAAATCCTAGATCCCTGAGCACTAAGCCACGACAGTAAAAGTGGTGTCAAACTGCATTATTTCTGCAGTGCATATCAGACAATGCTGTTGCAAAATGTTCTTATTAACAAATTATTTACAGTATCTTTCTGGGGCTCTCTTGTTCAGTATGAAGAAATTAGCTCCATTTTTGTAATTGGCCAAAGTTACCAAAAGGCAAGCCTGTTGTATCTTGATCCCTGTCATTTCCATTTATGCTGAAACTGTAAGAATGGACAAGCTGAGGAAGAAAAGCAATGTTCATATATCATCTATGAAGCAATAAAATTTGGCAAAATTAAACTTGTTCCTTCTGGTGTCACTGGTTAAAAATCCCAGAAAAAAACTAGTGACAAATCCTGTATTGGAACCATAACTCTTAAAGCACAAACAGCAGAGATTCCATGATTAATATCTGTGGGCTTCTCTAATGCAAAACCTGTAATACAGTGTCAGTTCTTTGGCTTTTTTGTTCCACATTAGTGGAAGAGACAATCTGCACATGGCTGAGGTTGAGAGGCATCTGCCCTGGCCTGCAGCATTTTTTAAAATGTCAGCAATTGTTTTCAGAAAATGCCCTGCCTGACGCCTTTCCTTTGTGCTTCTAGCATCGGCACGGCACCTTAGGAAGAGGAATGATCAAAATGTGGGGTGATGGGTGGCAGAGATGATGCCTTCTACCTGTTTCTTCACTCCACCCCTCACTTAACTCACTTAACTTGAAGGCAAAACTCTTTCAGGAACTGAAGGGAGGCTGACAGCAAAGGTGTGTGTGTGCAGCATTGATTTATTCTGTTGCCTTCCCCCTGGTCAAGCAAAAGCCTTCTTTATCTCAATTGCACAGCATTGAGTTTGTTCCACTCTATTCATTTTCCTTTTTGTTGAAGCAAGTGAAGCAAGAGTAACATGAAGAAATGCCAAATGGCCATCTATTAACACCCATCAATTAACAACCGACTTATGAATGAGAGACCTCCAGTTCACACTGTCCTCCACTGCCCAGCTCAGGTTTTGCAGACTCTTTTTTTGGTAATCCATGGTATTCTCAGAACCCTTCTCCAGTACCATATCTCAAATGACTTGATTTCTTCATATCAGTTTAATTAATTAATCAATTAATCAATCAATCTTATCTCTCTTTTTCATAAAATTACCAGCTTGGTAAATGAAGGGAATGCTGTGGATGTAGCATATCTTGATTTCAGTAAGACCTTCAACAAGGCTCTGGAAACCATGAGATAAGAGGAGAGACATAGGGAGCTGGGTATGTTTAGTCTGGAGAAGCAAAGGTAACCAGTTGATATGACAGCCCTCTTTACATATTTGAAGGGGTGTCATATTGAGGATGGTGCAAGTTTGTTTTCTGCTGCTCCAGAGACTAGGGACATGGAGCAATGGATGCAAACTGCAGGAAATGAGATTTCTCATATTGCGGTCTGAGCAAGCTTATTTTCTGCAGCTCTACAGAATAGAAACTGGAGCAATGGATTCAAACTACAGGAAAAGTGTTTCCACTTCAACATTAGGAAGAACTTCCTGACAGTAAGAGCTTTCAACAGTGGAACATACTCCCTTGGAATGTGGTGGAGATGGCTAGATGGCCATCTGTAGTGGTGTTTTGATTGTGTGTTCTTGCATGGCAAAAGGGTTGAACTGGATGGCCCTTGTGGTGTCTTCTAACTCTATGATGGTATGATTCTATGAATTACCCTGAAAATAGCCTGAAATGGCAAATGAAAAAATAGGGGGTCCTGTTCATGATTTTGCACACCTTTCAGTATTTCACAACAGGAAATTTTTTTTTTTTAAAGATGGCAAATTGTTCTTTCCCCAGTCTGAGGCAGTTTCACACATACTATTTGAAGCCTTGTTGCATGAGAAAAAAAAGCCGAAACAGAGTGGGAGAGTTGCAGCTTTCTCTGTGCTCTTCATGTGACATTGTATCACTTTCATTCTCTTTCTGAGGGAGATGGTCTAAAGGTGTGTCTTTTGTCACACTGGAAAAATCCATTTAATAAAGGCACACTTTTATGACTGTGCCCCTCAAGAAGGAGAAAGGAAGTGATACGATGTCATGTGGAGAGGCATGGAGAAAGTTGCTACTCTCCCACTTTATGATGGCTTTCTTTTCTCATGCAATAAGGGCTCTTAGTTATGTCAGTGATATCCTATTTTTGTATCATTATGCAATTTAAAACACAACATGAACATCCCCAGACAAATGGAAGGGAAGGGGGGGGGAAATCAAGGCAGTGACAGAAAATATATAAGAGGAAAGACTGTAACTAAAAGGGAATTGTACCAAATTGTAACATTGCAACAACAGAGGAGTTTAAAAATGAAACTTTAAAGTATAAAGATCCCAGCTTGCTTCCTGCAGTCCCTTTAAATTTTAAAGATCCCATATTGCTTCCTCAATAGCGTGAATGAAATGCAATTAGCTTTTGCACACTGCCAATAGCGCTTCAATCATCCTATTGAGAAGCTATTCACGGGAATTCCCTGTGAATGGTTTGTTGCTTGAGCATTGTTGGTTATTCCCAGGAGAAGTCTTGATTGAGCATGACATCATCTGAAAATCTTCTGGTTGTTTGTGTGATTATTCTGGGATTTTGTCCTTTCCTTCCCCTTTTTTCACCCATGTGACAGTCTCCAATGATTGTTGTCTTGAGCTGCACTTTTTCATTAGAAATTGCTGAAGTCCTCTTGCTTTCTATATGCTACCGCATTCATGTAAACTATGTATTTCAGTGCCATCTGATATGACTAAGAGGCTGTGCAGACCACCCCTAAGGGACAGCCTGCAGCTGCCTCCAGCTGCACTGGATTGGGGCCCCAGCAACTGCACACTGTGGCCCTGATCTGGCCTTTGCAGAACACAAAAAGGAGCAGCCAAAAGCAGCTCATTTTTGTGCCTTGCAAAGGACACGATAGACATGGCGGTGCGGCTTTACGGTGCTCCATCAATGCTGTGTTGTATGGATGCAGTGCCAGAGGAGCACTGTGACACCACACTCTGTGTGGTGTGATGTGCGGTGTCATGCTGCCCTGGGGGCGGAGCCGGGATGTGCATCATATGGACACTACATCCCGACTCTGCCCCCAACCTGGGTTTTCCTGCTGGTATGCACATCCCCTGAGATAGCTTTGACAGTTTGGGGGCTCTGAGAGGAAGCCAGGGAGGTTAAAGCCATCAATGGATGCTAGTTGTAATGGTTATATTCTTTCTCTAAGAATGGGGAAGAAACATGTGTCTGGCTACCAATTACTGGGAAATAACAGCATGTTTTCCTGTCCTACTTGTGAGCTTCCAAAAGGCATCTTATACCCTCCAGCATTTCACAGATGAAAATTGGAATACATGTAGTCAAGCAACATCAGAGTGAGCACAAGATGGCAAAAATATTAATAAGGATAAACACATAGGCTAGGAGAGCTGCATCAGTTTGCTTTTTCTGACCCTCCTGGGAAGGGCAAGAATCTGTGTTGTCCTCTTTCTCTTGCTGGACTAATGGAGTACAAACTACTTTTGCAATTTCAGTTCAGTTGGTAGCAAGTTGAGGAAAAATGGGGAAAGTGGGAAGAGGAGAGTGAAATTGTTCCAATTTAAAAGCAGCTGAAAAAAGTGGAGTCATTGGGACTCTCCTTACCAGGCAGGGACAGTTAGAAGACATGATTTATTTCAGCATGAGGTATTGTGGACTTCTTGCCCACTTCTTCAGGCACACTTCTTCACTGCATCTGAAGAAGAGGATTGAAATACAAGAAAGCTCATGCTGAAATAAACTAGTCTTAAATGCACCGCTATAGTTTTTCTTTTTTCTTTTTAATAGTGTAACAGATTAGTACAGCTATCTCTTTGAAAAACTGCTGAAACAGAAAAATATTCAAAATGATTTTTGGAATATCTTGCACTTAAGAGCAACTAATTTCTGTCTTCACTGTCCTGCCCTTTAAGTCCATACAAGCCAGGTCTTTTTTATTTAATTTTTAATAAGCAGGAAAAGAACAGAACAAATAAATACTTAGCAAATGTTTCCTTTAGTAACCTTTCCCCATCTGTTCTTTAAAACTATTTCCTTGCACCTGTCCCCACCCATACTCCTAGGGTAGCTGAAGTCAGCACTTCTTGCAAACCAGCCAAAGCACATCTTTACCTCTTGGAGGGTGAAAACTTGTGTGTGCATACACATACACAGAGCAGCTACCAGCCAGGGCACGGAGTCTTGGCATGTAATGAAGAACCTTCCCAGTGACAACACTGCTAAAAAATTTCAAACAAGCGAGAACAAGGAACCATAGCAAGCTTGCTTTAACTTCACTACAAAGCCCCTATTATATGTCTGAGCTGCTCACTTCAGTGTTAGAGAGGTGGCCACTCACAGGATCAAGCTATCTTTCTGCTGCCTTTGACCTTTTATTTGCTTCCTATTTGACTGGCCAACGTTATGTCCTCCAGTTGTCCCAATTTGGCAGGCATAGTTCGAATAAATCCTCTGCCATCCCACTTTTTCAACTGCTTTTAACATATCCCCATTTCTTTCTGCTTCCACTTTTTGGCTTACTTCAAATATTCAGAACTATTGGCCTTCAGAGATTGAGGAGAGAAACAAAGTGCCACCTAACCAACCTCTTATAATCTAACAGGAGCATCTAAAGATCTTCACTAGATCAATAAGAAGGATTTCTTGAGAAATGCTAATGGAGAAGGTATCAAGTTAGAGGTGGCAGGCTTAAACAAGTCCTAAATCTAATTACTAGACCTAAATCCAATTCTTACTCCCAATAGAGTAGGCCCATTGAATCAATTACTGAATAGTAAGTCAACACTTATTTAAATCCCATTGATTCAGTTGGTTTACTCTAGTCTGGAGTAGGAATTGGATTTAGGACAAAGCCTTGTAAGATCTCCTTATTATCCAAGGAAATATCCTGGGTAAATTATGCCCTGGAATAATGGTCCTTTGAGCTATAAACCCAACAGAGGAGACTGGCTGTAATTCTCCCATGGAAGAGAAAAGGAGTAAGAGAGAAAATAGGTGGAGAATCTCTCCACTAATAAGCCAAAATAAGAGACACCTTTTCTTCGTTTCCTTTTTCATTTCTCTGAGGGGAATGTAAAGCTCTGCCTTGGCCTTTTGATGTGTCACTCATAGACTGTTCCCTCAGAGAATGTGGGCCAGTCAGGGCTTGATGAATTTTCACTAAGTGTTGCTTTCCCAGCAGCATTTCTCAGTAGTTATGTATTACTATCCTCAACCCCAACTTTTTGTAATGATGAATGCTTACCAGTTTGACCTTAAAAAGAAAAGCAGAGGAAATAGAATGTGAAAATGGCCGCCGTTTCTCAGACTGCAAGTGAACTTTTAATCAAAGACCTTAAGGACCATCCAGTCCAATCCCCTGCTGTGCAGGAACTCACAATCAAAACACCCTCAACAGGTGGCTATCCAGCTTCTGTTTAACTCCCCGCCTCCCAAAGAAGGAGACTCCATCACTCTCCAAGGCAGCCTCTTATCATCAGGAAGTTCTTCCTTATGTTTAGATGGAATCTCTTTTCCTGTAGTTTGAATCCATTGTTCCATGTTCAGGTTTCTGCAGCAGCAGAAAACACACTTATTCCATCTTCAATATGACATATTTTCAAATATTCATATAGAACTATCATATTATCTCTTAAAACCCTCCTCCAGGCTAAACAAACCCAGCTTCCCAAGCCTGTCTTCATAGGGCATGGTTTCCAGACCCTTCACCATTTTAGTTGCCCTCTTTTGGACATGCTCTAGTTTCTCAACATCCTTTTTGGATTGTGGTGCCCAGAACTGGACACAGTATTATTTCAGGTGAGGCCTGACCAAAGCAGAATAGAGTGGCACTATTACTTCCCTTGATCTAGACACTATACTTCTATTGATGCAGCCTAGAATCGCATTGGCTGTTTCAGCTGCTGCATCACATTGTTGATTCATGTTCAAGTTGGGGTCTACTAGGAATCCTAGATTCCTTTCACATGTATTCTTGTCAAGTCAGGTGTCCCCCATTCTATATTTGGGCATGTCATTTTTTTGTGCTTAAGTGTAGTACCTTACAACCAGGTGTCACCCCTCTTCTGGGCATCACCTGGTGTGTCCTGTACCCCTTGCACCCCCCTATTGATACCATAGCTCACACGTACCAGAAAAGTTGCTCCCATGTCATGTCAAAATGGGAAAGGTAGCCCAGAAAGCAAAGCTCAAATTTGCACACACCTATTTCCTTTCTTGCTGCTTCAGCCCTATTTGGAGGAAAGAGGAGGGAGAGATCTTCTTTCCTTAGCACACCAAGGAGGCTGAATACTTGCCAGGTATCCAGCTCTTCCTCTTCTTCTCTTTTCCTCTATCTGTTTGTGTGTGTATGTGTGTTTGGTATTTCTTAAATACTAGCTACATTTTAATCAATGCTATGAGGGCTGTTAGAAACACACCCGCCCTGATAAGATCAAGAAGCAAAAAGTCCTTGGAAGAGCATTAAAGGGCGAACTCCGTTGTGGGTGACGTTGGGGCAGAGATTTGTAAATTGCCTGTTCTGTTGTGTCACAGCTTCCCACACCCCATTCCTTGCATCACTGAACTGCTTGAACAGAACTATGGCTTCCTTTTCACATATTAGACTGAACCATAGGAGGGCTTGCAAACCATGTGTCATATACACATGATGAAGACAGTTTCTTCAGGAAAGAAGAAAGAGTCATCTCTGTGTCCCTCAGCATTGGGTATGTTAGCTAGGGTTGTTGGAAGTTGCAGTCCAGCTACCTCTGGAAGACCACATGTCACCCATCACTAAGTCTGCCCATTACAAATGATTGGCCTGTAATGACCTCTGTTTCACCTGAGGAGGCCGGGTTGCAAAGGTGCATTTGCTGGATTGGGGCATATCATACAGCAGTCAGGTCAAGGAGACAGCATGGTGACAGTACTCCAGGGGATCATCTCATGGAAACTGAAGTAATTGTGTGACTGGCTTTTATATGTAGTTTCTATAAGACAAGTCCCTGCTTTCACCACCATCACATGGTGATGATAGGAGGAAATGGAGCTCAGAAAAACTACAATCCAGTCGTACTAATTTTTAGGAATTCTGTAAGAAGGCTGTTTTAGACTGCTGCCCTATACATACTTACCTGAGAATAAGTAAGGTTTACTTCTGCACAGATGTGTATAAGATTGTGCTGTTAATGGATGATATTTAAAATGATGGGAAATGACTTTTACTGCACTAGAGGTAGCCACTTTCCAATCTCCTCACTGTTTCCACAATATTCTGTTGCAAGGGGCTATTCCACAGGACAGAATGAGACTGTGCAGATGGGACTAATAGGAATTCTCAGTGGGAATGAATGGGAACTGTTTAGATCCTTCCATTAAAGATCCTTAGATGTTCAGTGGTAACAGCCTCACTCACCCATTGTAGCCCCATTGACTTGCTCCCTTATGAATAAGTAGTTGCCACTCTGGCACTGGTGCCACACAGATTTCATTGCCATGATGGCAATGAAGCTTGTGTGGCCTCACTGGCACCTCATGATTTTGCCTTCAGTGGCAAAACCTTTGAGGGTAAGATGTACTGTACCAGCCTTTCCACACTTAGGCTGCTGCCACACTGCAGAATTAATTGCTGTTCAACCCCGCTTTAACTCTCATGGCTCCATCTTATGGAATCCTGGGATTTGTGGTTTGTTGTGGCACCAGTTAAATATTCCATAAAGCTATAAATCCCAGAACTCCATAGCATTGAGCCTTGGCAGTTAAACCAGTGTCAAACCGCATTGATTCTGCACTGTAGATGCACCCTTTCAACCATAGTCTCCAGCCTTTATTACCACAACCATTTGTAAGGGCAATGGAGCAGACAAGACACACACTGGAGAGAAATTCAGAAATTGTTGGTCCTGAGCAGAGTGGATTCAACAAATGATTGAACGGGTTGAGACTGATCAACAGAATTCCAGCCTATGTTTGCAAAAATGACACAGATGGACACAGCTCTGGATGAGTCAGAGCTTTTCTCTTTTAGTCTTCTCCCCATCCCAATGAGATATGTCTTCAGGAATTCCAAGCTCTTCCATGAAAGAACCTTGCCATACCAAATGCCTTTCCTCAGAAGGCACTCCCTGGATGCCAACAGCATGCTGATGTGTCCTACATAGCAAGCAATATTGTGCAACCTCAGTGTGCTGCTCAATGTGGGTGACTGGCATCTCTGGAAAAAATCACTGGATTCTCTTCTCAGGTTCAGGCATGCTCCTTAGTTGTTTGATGCCACTAAAGAGCATGCATTAGAAATATGCACAGACAGAGTTTTCCAGCTTCACCTCTCTCCATCCAAGAAAGAAATGCCATCCTTTGGGTGCCTCAAATACTGGATGGCCAGATATAAAGCCCCGTGATCCATTGCCAGAGAAGGCATGGAGGTGCAGGGGATTTTCTTTTCATAATCCTGAATAGGCTCCTGATGCTATAAATGAGCATTTCTAGCATTAAAGAACCATATTGGAGCATCTTGAGTCATGTGTCTTGTTTCTTCTTTAGATTCCACTGAATGATTTCCGCTTTTTTACTTCTTCATCTCATCCACCCTTTTTGAAGCCCTCTTTTCAAAATGCGTTGTGTGCTTACTCACATGTTAAGCCATGCCGAGTTTAAATAGACTTGCACCCAGGTATATTAGTATAGGATTGCAGCCAGAGTGGCATTTAGCTTGTGCCTCTTTAGTGAAAAGGAGGGCCCTGAGGATGGAACAGAAAGAAGATACTTGAGCCATAAGGATATTTGGTATTTGTGCAAGTAGAGTATAATATTGTACGTTAATACTGTGAGTTTATGGTAATAAGGTATAAAGAAAAAATATGTTTCTTTTTTTCAGGAAATCTATGTAGGGGTAAAACAAGAGAAAACAAGAGAATGTAGACATATTTACAGAAGCCCCTAATGCTGGTTCCTGGATATGGATGTATCCCAGTGGTCATCTTGAAGACAAGACCACATCCATGGCAACCCCCTTTTTTAATAAGAGAAAAAAGCACAACTAATGACCTTGAAGAAGAAACAAGTCTGGCAGTCTACAGGGCAAATGGCTTCCTAAAAAAAGTCAAGGAAGAGACAAGATGCTGAAGACTATCGGGTTCTTTAGCTCCCTGTTGCTCCCTCTGCTCCATAAGTTGCTTGCTACAAAGTTTGATGCTCTTTACATTTAAACCTAGTGGGTCCTGTGCACTTTATGTCTAAAAATAAATAAATAGTTATCTATAATTTAGCCCCATGCATGATCTGGGCTCTATCAAAGCCTCTTATAGCTGCTCTTACAGCTGCTTGGCTGCTGCCACACTGCAGAATTAATGCAGTTTAACTGTTATGGCTCCATCCTATGGAATCCTGGGATTTGTAGTTTGTTGTGGCACCAGAGCTCTCTGACAGAGAAGGCTAAATGTCTCACAAAACTACAAATCCCAACATTTCATAGCATTGAGCCATGTCAGTTAAAGTGTTGCCAAACTGTATTAATTCTGTATTGCAGATTCAGCCTTATCATCACCACTACCACATAACTCTGTGCAAATGGCCTATTGTAATTTGCCATCTTTTTGTCACCAGTGATACTGAAGGAAAGGGGACATTTTTGCAGTCCATGCTCCATGTGGATTTCAACCTTACCCTCCCAAATCACAGTCCAGTAGTATGAACACTAGAGTACCTCTAGTAGTAATGGATACCATACCATCCAACTGATGATCTGGTAGGGATAATCCAAATTTATCCTCTATCATCCCACTTTTTCAGCTGCACTTGAAATATCCCAGTTTCTCTTCCTCTCACTTTCCTCCTTTTTTCTCAGCTTATTTCTATCACTGCAAACTTGAGTGCAAAGATTACACTCAGATAAGTTGGGGGGGAGAGGAACTGAACAATCTTGCCCTTCCCAGTAGACTTGGTCAAAAAAGTAACTTGTGCAGCCTCTCCTTGACTTTTGCCATCTTGAACATACTCGGGTGTTGTTTGGTCACACTTGAACCCATTTTCATCTGTGACATGTTGGAGAGTATGTTTTTCAGTGTTACAACAAATCAGTTTCTAGCTGTATTCTTCTTTAATTCATGATGAAAAACTTCCTTAGGTTCTGCACTAGAAGAATGGTGGTGAATGAATTGAAATGAAATAAGCCATTTAGAATTGATCTGGTTCAGTTCCCATTCTCCAGTATCCTTTCTCTGACAGTCCCTGCAGCTGGGCATCTCCCTCCCCAACTCTGAGATTCTTTAGCTCTGAGGTGGTTCCTTACACACACAAAACACAGACACACCTGAAAGCCCTGAATCAGAGGGTATGCCTGCCAAACTCCCAGCTAAACACAAGCCCCAGCAGGAAGAGGGGAGCAAAGTTCCCACTGCCACTCACTATAGGGCATTGCCCCTGCCAGGTAAAGTAGCCAAGGTCTGGAGTGTAGTTGGCTTTGTTCCACCAATTTCGATAGTAGTACCTCTTAATCCCCTCTGCAGAAAAGGAGAGGTAAAATAAAAGCTTTGGCACTGGTCTGTTCCCCCCTCCCTCACAGCTGAAGTGACTCATTTGTTTAACTTGGCCTTCAGTCCTGAAGGCACACCTCAATATTCCAAGTGGAAAGTGCTCCGGTTACAACTGCATTTTTGGTTCTTTAAAATGTCCTCCAGCATTTTATGACTCAAAGACCAATATTCCTCAGCCTCATTCCAAGTCCACTGCATATGAAAAAAAGACGAAGTTCCAACCTTCTGTTTACATTTCTAACTCAATTTGTCCCCCCCCCCAAAAAAATATTAAATGTATCACACACATCATATAACATACACCCAACACTAACATAATACAGTGGTATTCAAACTTATAACGTTTGGGATCCTTCCCCTTTTATATCTATGTGTGGACCTGCCACCCCCCCCCATAGCATATGAATAAAAATAATTTGTTAATTTAGTTTGCATATTTTCATTCATAGATTCATGTACAGTGGGCCCTTGGTATCAGCTGAGATTTGGTTCTGGGACCCCCCATGGATAATAAAATCCATGGATGCTCAAGTCCCATTAAATGCATTGGCATAGTAAAATGGGGTCCCTTATATAAAATGGCAAAATGAAGGTTTGCTTTTTGGAATGTATACATTTTTCAAATATTTTCAAAATGTGGAATCTGTGGATAAAAAAACCCCGCGAATACAGAGGGCTGAATTTTAGAACTTTATAAGGAAATGACATTGTTCAAATTAGAACAGTTTTATTTAAGTAAATTCAATCTGTAACTCAACATGTGTAAAACAAGCAGAGCAGGTTTTCCAGAGATGTTAAAAGGTATGAAGGAAGGAGGTGGGTAGGCAGTAAACTTATATATCCTCTGCTAATTGGAGACAGCATTTCATGTATCTGCTAAAAGGCCTCTTGTGTATGGACACATATGCCACAGTGGATCTTATTATTTTTTTAAGGTTCTGAAAGACACTGCAAGATGCTAGCAGAAAGGCTCCTCTGTTTTGTAAGGTTCTAGTCTTGCACAGTTAATTCTCCTCCACAGTTGTATTTTCTCCTTGCAATATTTAGAACTGCTTATATGCTGCACCCAATTAAATTCAAAGTCTGCACCCATTTTTAAAAAACCCTGTGGATTGGGCCTACAAAGCTGAAAATGTGCATACAGTATATACAAATTGGAATATTTTAAGTTGCTGATTCTGCATACACATGCTTGAATTCAAACACCATTGCAATTCAAAGTCATTTCCCAACCAATGTACTAATCCAGCTCTGCCAAAAGACCCAGGATTTTGAATATTCCTTTGGGCAAGCTGGGCATTTTTCTTAAAGACATGATTAAGCTATAGGCGAAGTACATTTCGACCTACTCAGAGATTTACACGAAAGTCAAAAGGGAGCTCTGCCCTCTCCTACCATATGTATCACGAAACCTAGAACTCAGGACCCAATCCAAGTTTCCAGTCCTCAGTGAAAGGGAGACTAATCTCAGGACAGGAGCACTGCTTTGAAAACTATGTGTATATTTATTTTCCTGATTTGTGTTCTTCATTTGAATGACATCTTCTATTTATCCAGGGTTGATGCTTCATGTATCCTGTTTAATTGTATTACAATTAAGTAGAATTAAAAGACACAGCTGTGTTAGTCTGTAAAATCAGTATGAAAAGAGATCTTATAGCACCTTTGAGATTAAAGGGTGAAACAGAAGGGCAAAATAAAGAGGTTTCCAGCTGCTTTGAAAGTAGGGCATTTAGATGATGCATGCCTTAAAAGTGGCTGGAAGCCAGTATGAAGCTGCGCCCCAGGGCTAAAAACTGGAGCAAAAATAAATCAGAATAGTCCAACTCAATGGGGAAATGGGCATCTTTGTGCATGACACGCCCCAACACAAGTACAGGGCTGCGGCAAAGCAAAGAAATAAAAGTGTGACAACTCCAGTGGATATAATTACAATGCTCACAAACCAGACAGTCCAATGGGGAGCATGAGGTGAAGGGGGAATGGGGGGAGGCGGGGGGCTCCATGTTTGTGCTTTGCCGATGTATTACTCACACACCAATGCACTGATGCCCTGTACTGATGGAGCAGTGCATGTATGATTGTGTGGCCTATCAAAGGGGGTGGCTGTGCAGGTGGTAGGTTTGTGTGACAGTGCAAATGCATGTCGGTGGCACGGCTTCACGCCACACCATGCAATTGGGCTATGCACATTTGTTTGGCTTTGGAGTGGGCTGTGTGGGGAGCAGGGCTTTGACCCGCTTTTGGAAAAAGCAATAGCAATAGCAGCTTCATTTATATGCCACTTCATACCACTCTGAGCAGTCTTTAAGCAGTTTACAACTGTAAGCTAATTGCCCTTGTCAAACTGGGTACTCAGGATCGAGCGGCCTTTTCCTGCCCATCTGTTCTGGCCCTAACATGTTAGTCCCAAAGGTGCTACAAGATCTCTTTACATTCTAAACCATAGTTTGCTTGTTCTTCAAACTTGAAATGGCCACTTGGGGGCACTGTTGCCTAAATTCACCCTTCACTTGTTGGCTGGAACCCAGAAACCCTGCAATTAAAACACCCCACCCTTGGGAGAACAGGTTCTTTGATCTGCTTTACTGTTGCATGGCATGGGCATAAACGAAACTTTAGCCACCTACACAAGCACCTTCCTTGACAGCCTTAATCAGTGGCAGGTAATTTTCAATGGGGGAGCCTTGTAGGGGGAACCCAGTGCAAAGAAGCAGTGCAGGACTCCTGTAGTTTGAACAATGAGTCAGGCCAGGTAGGGTTACCTTTAAAAAAAAAATCAACAGGGCAAGCTGTGTTTGTTTAAATCCTTTCCTCCGTATCACTGGTAGAAAGCTAGTATGGTGTAGCAGTCTGAGTGTTAAGACTAGGACTCCAGAAGACAAGGGTTCAAATTCTTGCTCGGTCATGGAATGCCCAAGTGGCTGACCTTGGGCAAGTCACACTCTCTCAGCTTCAAAGATATAGCCATGTTAGTTTTAAAAATCAGTATGTAGAGAGATCTCAAATGCATCTGCGGAAGTAGACTGAAGTCTATGAATGTTCATACTGCCATTTCTTTCTTTCAGTTAGTCTCAAAGATGCTACAAGATCTCTCTATTTCAGAAGACGTTGATGGCAACCCCCTCCCGCAAACAAATTTGGCCAGGAAACACACATCCTAGGATGGGGTCACTATAAGCCAGATTCCACTTGAGGGCACATGACAACACCAAAACCAACAACGTACATCTTTTTTAAAAGTGTGCCATGGTGGTCTGAGACTTTGGTGAGCCTGCTGCAATCATCTCATTTTGATGCAGAGGCCTAACTCGGACTGCAATCGCAACTAGCGTGGAATCGTGGAATCAATGAGACTGACAGACGTGTCCACTTAGCAAGACATTGATTTCATGGGTTTCCTTTTGTTGACATTGACAATTGTGTTTTGGCCATGAGTGGAAAAAGTGTGGCACTTCACATGTTGTTGGTCTGCAAGTCCCAGCTTTCCTCACTTCTGGCTACACTGGCTTAGGGTTTTCTGGAACTGAAGTCCCAAAACATCTGGAGGGCCACATTTTGCCCAACCCTGATTTAGGCCAATGTTATTTGGCATCTGGTGGAAATTCCTTGTGTTTTTGAGACAACCAGTATGTGAGAGGGATACAAGGAAAAGGTGTTTGTATGAGGAGGAAAGGAGAGAGTTATGCCTATTATGCACTAAACCAGTGACGTCTATGTGTATTGGACTATAACTCACATCATCTTTTGTGAGACCAGCCTCTTGAGGTGATAAGAGTTGTAGTCCAATACATGTAGAGGATATGAAATTGGACAAGGCTGCACTGTACATAAAACACAAGCCCCTACTCATGGAGTCACAATCTGGAAGCAAACACTTTTAAAGATAGCAATTATTCTTCCCTCCCTTCCGAAAAAGACATGGGGTGGTGGGAGAGTGGGTACCGTGTGAAATTAAACAAGCCCAGACCTGAGGTTTTCTTCCAGGATGGTATGGCTGAATCTTGGCAGTACAACAACAAAGTTATCAGCTCCTCTGAAATTCTTGGCTATGTTGCTTCAGAAGCATGACATGTACAGGCAAGCTGACTTCTGGGCACCTGTCTTTCAGTTGCATGTATGTGTATATGTCAGAAACAAAATTGGAAGAGGAAGGCACGCGCACGCGCGCGCGCGCACACACACACACACACACTGCAGTCCAGTCAGAAGCAAGATTCCATGACATCCAGAGTGGATAGAGTCTTGCACTTGAATTTTGCAAGATTGCTTTGGCCACGGACTCCATATCCTCCATGGACCAAAACTGGAACATTTTAAAAGGATCTTAAAAATGGTATGATAGATGATTGATCAGGACTGTCCTTTCCAAACTGGGACATTTGAAAGGTACCCATTTGGTAGGCTTCAACATCTCCTTAAAAACAGTGGAGAACCACTGCATATCTAAACAGCAAAAATTGTCTTGGTTTAATCCTACTTTAACTATCATGGTGCCATCTCACTGAATCCTGGGATTTACAGTTTGATTAGATATATTGAATTTTCTGTTAGGGAGGCTTTAGACCAGACTCTGAACTACAAATCCCACAGAATTCTATGTTCCTCCCCAAACTACAAATACCAGGATTCATTGGATGGAGTCTGGGAATTTAATTTGGGATTGAAGTGCTATTATATAGTGCAGACATAATATGTGAACCCACTCCTCTTTTTCATTCTTTTTAGGAAACCCCTGGATGGGCAGGGGATACAGAAGCATGTTTTTTTTCAAATGTGGCACCTTTCTGTTTTACTTCAGTATAGTGCTGAAATGTCACACAGATTGCCGGCATCTAGACCCATGGTTGTCTCACTTCCTTTCATTGGATCTCTTCTTCTATGCCCCCCATTGCCCTGAGCTGTAGCAAGTGGAAAGGTCCATGTGAAAAGGTCCATATAAAAAGACCAGAACTTGAAAAAAGTTACTTTTTACACCACACTGGTCATTTAGCCTGGGGGACTCTGGGAGCGATAGTCCAAATAGTAACTTTTCCAAACTGAAAAGAGGACATAAGAAGAAGATTTATGTGAGGTTCTATTGGCATTTGGCAGTTGGTAGCATGTTTAACACAGCCACCCCACAAAAGCTGCAGTGGCGAAAGGATTTATTTTGGCAACTAAGCTGCAGTAATGCATTTTTTTTTCTCTGACAAACTTTCTGCCTGCCCCTAACTTGGTAGAAAATTGCTCTCTGCCTTTATACTGGCTGCTAGATATGTGACCTGCATTTCTATGCTCATTAACCAGACTTGTTGCCAGGAGCCCAGCAAACTTAGTGCCAAAGAGATTGCTCAGCCCTTTAGAGAGGAATACGGGTATGGTTGGGTTGAGAATGGAACAAAATATCAGCATGTTACTTTGCTCTATTGCAATTGGGTCACAACCTTCATAGTGATCATCATATGGGGAAATGGGATGACTGGTTACTGGTAAACAGCAATGGCTTACCACATGAACCCCCCCTTTCTTCCTACCACATAGAACCAAAAAGGGACTTTTTCTCACTTCCACACCACCATGCAGAACCAAAAATTGGAGCAGCATATTGAAAACCTGCCCTGATGTAAGGGGTTGCTCTGCTCATACAAGTTTGTTGTGCCTTGGTTAGAGTTTAGAAGTGATCTTTTTGGAAATGAACCTTCCAGATTTTTTGAACTGAAACGGCCTGGGCCATGTCAGCTAGGGAATTCTGGGCCCTGTAGTCTGGTTATGGCATATAGCATGGATCAAAGGTGTAGCTGTAATGTGGGCATCAGCTCAACCAGGGAAATGTTTACAAGAGGAACCAGGGAAAGATGTCAAATTCCCACATGCTTAAGAAAGTCTACCTTTGGTTTCATTAGGACTAAAAATGTAGGCTGCATGAGGGCCTGGGCTAAATTTCAGTCTTGCATGGAAGCCAGGTACTGAGATTTTAGGAGTGGCTTTGACTGTAATACACACCAAAGCTGAGCCTGTGGATTGTTGCCAGTACACCTGGTGAGGTAAAAGTAATGAATTTAAAAAAAAAAAAAAAAGACTTGGCAAATGTTGCAAGCCGCAATTCAAGCTGAGATGTTTGCATTCCTTCCCTGATAGGCCAAGCGCTCAGTCAGAGAAGCAAGAGATGGCCTTATAAGGCCAAGAGCAAAGCTCCCTTTACCTGCCATGCCCCAGCAAGCAACTGGATTTCTCTGGAAAGATGCTAATTGTTTCCCCAGTTGGGTAGAACTGCTTTCTCCACTTCTTCTGAAAGAATCTTCCTTCCTTCCTTCCTTCCTTCCTTCCTTCCTTCCTTCCTTCCTTCCTGTTAGTAGAGGAAAGAAATGTCTAGGGCAGTTAGGTAAAAGCAGCCAATGTCTCACTTACCAGAGAAATGTTAAATATGTTCCTGTCCCCAAGGCTTCATCTGCACTGAGGAATTAATGCACTTTGACACCACTTTAACTGCCATTGCTTAATGGTATGGAGTTCTGAGATTTTTTAATATTTTTTTTTAGTTTTGGGAGGTATTTAACCTTCTCTGTCAGAGAACTCTAGTGCCTCACCAAACTACAAATCCTAGGAGTCTATAGCACTGAGCAGTGACATTTAAAGTGGTGTCAAACTGCACTGGAGCAGGAAGACCTTGAAACAGTGGCACATGCACTGGTAATCTCTCGGCTCAACTTTTGTAATGCGCTGTACATGGGGCTACCCTTGTGTCAAGTTTGGAAACTTCAACTGGTACAGAATATGGCAGCCAGGTTGGTTACTGGCACACCTAGACCTGCCTACATCACACCAGTTTTAAAATCCCATTCACTGGCTGCCTATTAGCTTCTGGGCAAGATACAAAGTGTTGGTTTTAACCTTTAAAGCCCTACATGGCTTGGGTCCTGATTTCTTGCGGGAGCACTTTCTCCCATATAGTCCACCCCGCACTCTTCGTCCCACTGGGAAGAATCTGCTCCAACCTAAGAGGACTAGACTTACTGCAGTGACCCAGAGATCCTTTTCATCAGCCACTCCTAGACTCTGGAATGACTTGCCAGACGAGATCCATCAGATTACCATCTTGGATACCTTCAAAAAGGCTATTAAGATTGATCTCTTCCGGCAGGCCTTTCCAGACTAGAATACCCTTGCTGACCTGCCTCCCCCCTCTCTCCCTTCATCCTCCATCTTTTATCTTTTACCGTACCCGGACTCCGCCTGAAAATATTTATCTCATTTTAGTGTATTGTATACTAATGTTTTAACTCTTTTTTTAGTTTAATTCTCTTTTTAGGACTTGATTATGCTTTTATGTGAAGGTGGAGGGTGGGGGATTTTGGAATTTTTAATCTATCTCTTTTAATTGTACAGTATTTTACTACTGTAATCTGCTTGGATTCCCTGAGATTAAGCGTAATAATAATAATAATAATAATAATAATAATAATTTCTCCAGTGCTGATGCCACCCAAAACATCCAGCTCCTTCATGCTCTCAGCACAAAATGTGTCCCTATGTCAAAAAGAACATTGGTTTCAAAGAGCAGCCAAGAGTGAAAACAGTCTGATATCATCTTGGTGGCTTTAGAGCAAACATAATCCAGTTCACGGTAGTACTTCATTAGTGTGCCCACACTGTAGATTTAAAACAGTTTGACATTCCTTTAATTGCCATGGCTCTATCCTACAGAATCCTGAGATTTGTAGTTTGGTGTGGCACCACAGATTTCTGACAGAGCAGGCTGAATACATCACCATATTACAAATCCTAGGATTCCATAGGATAGAATCATGGCACTTAAAGCAGTGTCAAACTGTTTTAATTCTGAGGTGTTGTTATATTCCAGGTCTCTCTTCGCCCCCTTTTAGTGCTATAAAAAGCAATACAAGACAAACCAAAACTCAGCATTACAGTACCATTTCCCCACAGCAAGCATGTAAAATGTAGAAGTGATATATGTGCATACACCTGTCAGTACAGATTTTCTAGATGTGTTTGAAAGGGGAGCGAATTGAAATGATAAATGTACAGGCCTGGATTTGTTCAAGGCTTTAGTTAGTAAACTTTAGGATTGTTGCAGGGAAGGCCTGTGTGAACTTTCCCACTCATTGATACACAATCTCTACTTTTGAGCTGAATTACCTTTGTTCTCAAGCTGCATAGAAGCTGTCAAACTGTTTCTGACCAACTTGGAAATTACTATCCATTTTTTCTCTCCTTCCCTCTTTAAAGTTGAATAATATAATAATATTTAGTAATAATATGTATGTGTGTGTAGGTGGTGAAAACACAAACAAGCTGTAATCTGAATCCTATGGATAATCACAACTAGAGTAGATCCATTGACTCAGTCCGGTTTATCTAAGTGTTTGCTCACCATTCAACAGTTGATTGTTTTATTCTAGTTGGGATTACCCATAGGAATCAGGCCATTATTTCACTCATTTATCCATCAATCCCATCAGGTTTGTATGTGTTTTTCTCCCTGTTTTACAAATGGTTCTGAGGCTGGGAAAGGCTATCTTAAAGAGTTTACGGACTAAGGTTTGAAACCAAACGCTTCTCCGTACACAAATTACCCATTTAGACATTAAAGCGCACTAACTACACTTTTCACTGAAGGGAAAAGTAAGGGACAAATCAACACTTTAAATTGTTGTTGTGTGGATTCAAGTCATTTCCAATTGCTGTTGACCATTAGGTCATATAATGGGCTTTTCTTGGTAAGTTTCTTCGGGGGAGGGGGAGGGATTGCCTTTGCCTTCTTTTGAGGCTGAGAGTGTGTCACTTGCCCAATGTCACCCACTTGGTTTCCATGGCCTAGCGTGGATTTGAACCCTGATGTCCAGAGTCACAGTCCAGCACTCACACCACTACACCTTCAGATACACAGCACTCACTACACTACACTTTCAGAAACATAGTAGTTTATTGAGAGTCATAGTCCAGCACTCACACCACTACACCTTCAGATACACAGCACTCACTACACTACACTTTCAGAAACAGTAGTTTATTGCTAAGTCTAAAGAGTATTGCAAATCCACCTTTCAGACTGTGTTGTATCGTGTGCCTTCAGGTAATTTCCAACCCTAAGGTGAAACTTTCATGAGGTTTTCTTAGCAAGATTTGTTCAGAGGTTTGCCTTTGCATTCCTCTGAGGCTGAGAGAGTGTGAATTGCCAAAGTTCACCCAGTGGGGTTCCATAGCTGTAGAGAACCTCTATTTTAAAAGATTTCTGCAGCAGTTCAACCCCCAATTTTCCCAAGCCTTTTTATTTCAGCTCCACAGGTGTGACTGAAGTGGATTCCTCTAAAACTACACTGCTCTCCGCAAACATGTTTAGATCACTCACCGAGGGCTTTGCCAAACCCAAAGGAGAGGAAAAGCTCATTAACTGACTCATTCATGTTGCCAGTGGAATCCAGTCAAATGCCAACCACAAAGCTCCCCTAGTCACCATGGGGCAGTTTATCCATCTGGCCTCAAAGCTTTTCATGGAATGTACTTCCCCTTCCAGCTTCAGGTGTGCATGTGTGCTGCACATTTGAATACACTCCCCCCTACAAACATATATATTAAAACATGTTCCAAACTCCTCATTTGGAACATTAGCAGGCAAGGAAGAAGAGTAAGTTAGAACTTGTCTCCCTGGCATGCTGTTCATCTCAAAAATATGGATCTTTGCACACACCTAGAGTCTGAGGTGCAACACATGTGGCGTGGCTTCTGTCCTTCTGAATTTCATTTCTGAGCCCATTCATAAATTAGAGCAAGGAAGCAGGGATAGCAAACATGGCTGGCTTGGGCTTCCTTTTTCTGTCCTTCCCTCTTTCCAAAGGGCTTACAGTTGGTCCTCTGTATCCACAGAAATATTCAAAAAATATATAAATTCCAAAAAGGGAATTTTGATTTTGCCATTTTACACAAGGAACATCATTTTACTATCCATTGCACTTAATGGGACTTGAGCACCCATGGATTTGGGGATTCAGTGGGAGGGAGGGGCCTGGAACCAAACCCCCAGCAGATACCAAGGTGGGTTATAAATCGCCGCTTTGCGGTGGTCTGCCGCCGCCGCTGTTTGCTCCGTGAGGGAGCCGCTGCAGCCAAACCGCGCGGCTCCGTTACGGAGCAAAAAAGAAGCTCCAAAATGGAGCTTCTTTAAGCGGCGCCTCTATGACGTTGCGAGGCGCCAGGGGCGGACTCGCGACATCATAGACACCACGACACATGCGGACGCACAGCGTCCGATACGTAAATATGGCGGCCGCCATGTGGAACGGCCGCCGCCATATTGTACGTACAGAATACGTACTAGGGTTAGGGGGGTGCGGAAGCACCGCTCCTTCCTAACCCTAGTACGTATTCATTACGTACTAAATGGCGGTGTGTAACCCGCCCAAGTGCCCACTGTACTTCTTTTTGTACCTCCATTCTAAAACAGTGTATGCAGATCTCCCCACAGTAAACTGGTTTCATTTTTCTTCTGGCCTTTCACTCAGGAACTCAAAGTGCTCTATAGTGGCAGTTTTCTCCCTCTTCCTAATATCCATCAGCAGGGTAAAACCTTTTTATTCAGACAGACTTTTAAAACAGAAGCGTTTTAAAGAATGGGCTTGGGTATTCTGTATTGTTTTAACTGCACTGTTTTAAAGAGCATTTACCCTTTTAAAATTGCATTTTATTCTTTTATCGCATGATTTGTTTTAATGCTGTAATATCTTGAATCTGTTTTAATGCCCACTATTTGTATGTTTATAATTGTACTGATCTTTTAAATTGTGAGCTACTTTGAGTCTGTAAAACCTATTTTGGGGGGGGATATAAATATAATTGTAGGAGAGCCAGTGTGGCACAATGGTTTGGCTGTTGACTCTGGAGACCAGGCTTCAAATCCACACTTGGCCATGATCTTGGGCAAGTCACACTCTCTCAGCCTCGGGGGATGGCAATGACAAATCCTCCTCTGACCAAATATTCTCAAGTATTTATATTATTCCTGGAAGAAGACTGTTGAGAGAACACCTTACTCTTATCTTATGATAGGGAAACCTGGTTGGCTGTGAGGCATATTTCTGTCTGCCTCTTTGCATTCTTCAGGTGATAGATAGACTTGAGATGAAGCTTGGAGACTCTTGTATCTCCTGTATGATTGTTAAGTATGCAGGTACTGAACTTGTCTGCCTCTAGATGGCACTGAAAATACAGAAGACAACATTGAAAAAGAACAAGAAAACGGGAAGAGACACACATTGCCTGGGCCATGGGAATTCAGGCACAGAGAGTTAAGCTGATGTGTCCTCTCTTACAACAATATGGCTCAAAAGAAAGTTATTTGATTCGGCAAAAAGAGGAATTGGTTCCAACAATGCCTCCTGAGCTGGGTTTATTTCTGGTTTTACCAACAAGCGGAAAAAGAAGGAGATGTGGAAGGGCATCAGTCAAGAGAGGAAATGTTTAGCCAAGAGTGGGCAGTTTGAGGCTCTTTAGACACTACTGGATATCAAATCTCATGATTCCTCTCCACTGGCAATACTAACTAAGGGACTATTCATGCTACAAAATCATAGTACTACAATTCCACTTTAACTGGCATGGCTGCATCCTATGGAATCATATGTGTGGATCTGTAGTTTGGTCAGAGGCACCAGATGATGTCCCTGGCTGAGATTTCTCAAGTCCCCATGCTACACATTTCAGATCTTAGGATCCCATATGATAGAACCATGGCAATTCAAGTGGAATCATAGTGCCATAATTCTAGAGTATGGATGGGCCCTAGGCTGATGGCAGTTTCAAACATTTGGAGGCCGGCAGGTTTCCCAGTCCTTGAGTCAATATTTATCCAGATGCAAGTTCTTACTTGCAACTGACTGTTCCACTCCTCACCATATTAATTAATTACCCAGGTGGAATCCATGTTTTGTGGTTGCTTTATAACATGTAGTCCCTCCCATAAAAACTGTCCTTCTTCAGCACACTACAGCACCCTTTGGATGCATTCCAACGTCCCCTGAGCCTAAATATATGCAGGTTTACATACATGATGCCATCACCATGAAACCCCCCATGAAGAACAGCAATATTGCACAACACATGCCAGTGAATGGGAGCCTTATTGTATGAGAAAACAAAGTGGAAATGGAGTTGGAGAATACTGGCTTTCTCTGTGCTTTACCACATAATGTCTTAGTGCTTAAGTTCTTTTTCCATGATAGATAATAATCAAAGCTGAGAAAAATCTGTTTGATAAAAGAGTCATTTTGACAACCATGTCCTGTGGGAAGAAAACTGAAGCATTAAGACTTCATGCAGTAAGGCATGAAGAAAGCCACTACTCTCTGACTCCATTTCTGCTTTGTTTTCTTGCACAATTCAGATCTGGCTTCCATCTTGCAATGCACAATGTGGAACCACAATATGAAACATTGCTTTATGTGCAACACTAGTTCAAGTATCTTAACTTGATTATCCAGTGCTGTTTTCTAGTGTACTCATTTATCTCACAGTTCCTTCCCTCCCTGCTTTCACTGCTTATTTGATTTGTTGAAGTGCAGCTTTACATTACCCCTTTTTCTCTCTCTTTCACCAGTTCCTCAACTTAACCCACCCCCATCTCCACAGATGAAATTCAAAGCTTAGCCACTAATCCTTTAGTTCTCCCTCCCACCCCCACCTCTGTGATCTTTCATGTTAGAAAGCAGCTCTCCAATACAAGCTCTGCATTGTTCTCTGGTGAAAAGCAGGAACTTCTCTTTCACAGGGGTAGAGGGTGCTGTCTACACATGTGTGAATATTTCATTGCCAAAGACTGAAATGTGCAAGAGAGAGGGGTGTTGCAGTAGCCACACCTAACATACAGTGTGCTCCTCTAGTAAAGATTAAAGGAAATACAGAATTATAGGATTGAAAGAGACCACAAGGGCTATCCTGTCCAACAGTAGCCTCAAAGTCAAAGCTCATGGAATCTTACTCTTCTTACTCCCCACCCTCCTCCTCTTTGCTGGGTATTTACTACAGGTGCCTTTGTATTGTCTGGAAATGATGGGAGTTGTAGTCTAGCATATCTGGCAGACATCAGGGTGAGGAAGGTGATCCACCTTTTCCAGATTACTGTATTGGCAAATTAGGCTACTGAATGCACTATGTACCTCTCCAAGGTAGCCAGAAGCAGGGGAGGGCTGGAGTCTTCTTTGCTGGTTCAGTTGTTTGTAGAGAAGAAGACTTTCAGTGGGTGGAAGATTTCATGCAGAGCTACTGCTTAAGAAATGCCCACTTATCTGCTGTTCTTAAAGCTACTGGAGCCCACTTCTCCTTAGCTTCCAATTACTTTCTGCACTACTTTCCACATTTGCTAGTGCTTCTGAATGCCATTATTTTTTTAAATATAATCCTCCACCCCCCATTTCTTCCTTCATAGCCCTGGATACTGCAATGCTTCTTTGTGCATTTCAAGGGGTATGTGCACACAGACAGGTGTGCATGGAGTATACTGTGTGCAATGTATACAGACACACTCCAGATCTGATCTGTAGAAATGAGGCCATCCTGATGCAGAGGAGTACCTTTGCGTCTGCCCCAACAGTATCCCCAGACATGGCGTTTTAGTTTATTTTTCTCATCAAAGTAAATGTTAGTCATTCTACAAGAGGAGCTTGGGAGGAAGGGGATTATGGGAACTGGTGTACAAAACAGGTAGCCTTGTCCAAGTTCAAGCATGCTATGCTCTCTTGTGAAGCAAGCTTTAAAAGCTGTTGTCTGAGAGCTTCATGAGGAAGACTTGCTCACCTTCCCTGGAATAGAATGCAATCTATTTAGTACAGGCTCTTTGTTGGCTCAAAGCCTTCCCAGAAGCGGCCAAATACCTGGAAGGATTGAAAGCTGCATTGCCAGGGAAACCATTCTTGTTGTTTGGCCCCAACTGGAAATTCCCTTAAATAGAATCTCACATTGAGAAAACAACATAACAAACCTGAAGGTGGTTCTCTGGTGAGTCAGATCTGTAGAAGCTCTTCATCATATTTGCCCTTTTGACCGTCTTGCTGTTTGTCTCTCCCCGATCTCAACTGCATTTTTCCTTCTGCCTGGAAAGATGCCTCTTGCAATGTTCTTCTAGACTATTCTGCTTTAGTCAGGCCTCACCTGGAATCCTGTGTCCAGTTCTGGGCACCAAAATTCAAGGAGGTTGACCAGCTGGAGCATGTTTAGAGGAGGGCAACCAAAAAGGGGAAAAGATCTTGAAAACATGCCCTGTTGTGAGTGACTTTGGGTGCTGGGTTTGTTTAGCCAGGAGAAGAGAGCATTAAGAGGTGACATGATAGTCATGTTTAAATATTGGAAGGGATGTCATACTGAAGATGGAGCAAGTTTGTTTTCTGCAACTCCAGAGAATAAGCCTTGGGACAATGGATTCAAATTACAGGAAAGAGATCCGACCTCAATATTAGGAAGAACGTCCTGATAGTCAGAGCTGTTAGACAGTGAAACACACTCCCTTGGAGTATGGTGGAGTCTCATTTAGAGGTGTTGAAACAGAGGTTGGATGGCCATCTGTCAAGGGTGCTTTGATTGTAAATTCCTGCATGGCAGGGGCTGGGCTGGATGGCCCTTGAGGTCTCTTGCAACTGTATGATTCTATGCTTCTATTTTAGTCTATGATTCTCTGGGTCATGTCACCAGTTGTCTGCCCTTGGGGATAGCCCAAAACATTTTGCTTCCTGAGGCAAAGTAGAAGATGGTACACTTCTCTTCCACCACTGGACGGAGTCTCTCTGAGTGGCCAGTTGAAACTTACTTCAATACTATCAATGGGATTGGGTCTTCCACTACACCTGAAGGCAGAGTACTAGTTAAGGGACTAGTATAGGTTGTGTGGCACATACTGTTTTGCCCTGGGAGAGAGGGGAATGGCCAGGGGATCAAGGGAAACATGGAAAGGGAGGACTGCCACTGCTATTTTCCAGGCTCTGTGGCCTGGCAGTTGCTTCTTGATGCCTAACGGTAGGGCTGGTCTTCTTTGTCCTGCAGAGGAATATTCTGCATTTTGTCTTGGTCTGATGGCCACGTAACTTTCCAGTAATTAAATACAAAACCATACATGACAATGTACACATTCTAAAAGCAGCTCCATGCCTCAGTTTACATAGAATGAGGTAGGAAACTAGATGTTAGGAGTATGACCAGACTGGGGGAATTATGGGATTGAATGCCCACCTTTCTGAGGGGTAATTTATCATATGAAGGGGGAGAATCGTCCCTATTACAGGGGCATCTTAGGGAATAAACGCATCTCCCCATCAGAGAGGCAATGAATATCTATGCAAGAGAACTGCTAGACTGGAAGAAAAAGATCCTCCAGTGTGCAGTATTTTCTTTTCTACTATGAAAATGACTATTAGCCAAACATGGAAAAAAATGACATTTTATTCTACCCATTTCTTTTCTATGCAAAGCTGTTGTTTTTGTGAAGAAAACAAGGGAGTTTTCCACACAGCTAAAAAACCTGACTTACCTTAGAATCATAGAATCATAGAGTTGGAAGAGACCCCAAGGGCCATCCAGTCTCAGCCATGCAGGAAATCTCAATCAAAGCATCCCCGACAGATGGCCATTCAGATTCTGTTTAAAGACCACCAGGGAAGGAGACTCCACTACACTCCAAGGGATTGTGTTCCACTGTCGAACAGCCCTTACTGTCAGGAAGTTCCTCCTAATGTTGAGGTGCAATCTCTCTTCCTGGAGCTTGCATCCATTGCTCCGGGTCCTAGTCTCTGGAGCAGCAGAAAAGTTGCTCCCTCCTCAATATGACATCCCTTCAAGTATTTAAACAGGGCTATCATATCACCTCTTAACCTTCTCTTCTCCAGGCTAAACATCCCCAGCTCCCTCAGTCTTTCCTCATAGGGCATGGTTTCCAGACCCTTCACCATTTTAGCCACCCTCCTTTGGAGCTGCTCCAGTTTCTCAACATCCTTTTAAAATTGTGGTGCCCAGAACTGGACACAATATTCCAGGTGGGGCCTGACCAGCGCAGAGTACAGTGGCACTATTACTTCCCTTGATTAGACACTATGCTTCTATTGATACAATCAAAATTCGCATTGGCCTTTTTAGCTGCTGCATCGCACTGTTGACTCATGTTCAACTTGTGTTCTACTTGGATTCCTAGATCCCTTTCATATGTAGTTTCATTCAGCCATGTGTCTCCCATCCTATATCTGTGCATTTAATTTTTCCTCCCTAAGTGCAGTATCTTACATTTCTTTGTGTTGAAATTCATTTTGTTAGCTTTGGCCCACCTTTCCAATCTATTAAGTTCAAACCTTACCTGTTTTGAATCCTCTTCCAGGATGCAGCTGAGTATTATTGCTTGCATTTTGCCGCCTATGCTACCTCCCTGCTGCAGCCCAGCTAACACCTGGCTAGAAGCTGCACTCAGCTGGCCAATTTGTGAAGTCAGGAGCTTCCTGTTTTTGAAGTTAGTTAGGCTGCAGCCGGGTGGTGGCATTGGCGGCAAAATGCGAGTGATAATGCCCGGCTGCATCCTGGAAAAGGATTCAAACCGGGCAAGGTAAGTCAGGTTTTTTAGCTGTGTGAAAAATTCCAAGGTGTGTGGGTGTGCAATATAAGGTTTTGTGGGGCAGAGAGTTGCCACAAAAAAAAAAAAAAAAAAAAAAATAAAGAGAGAGAGAGAGAGAGAGAGAAAGAAAGGAAGGAAGGAAGAAAGAAAGAAAGACAACTTTAAGTGTGGGGGGAAATCATCGAAAAATGAACAAAACCTCTCATCCTCTTGTCCTGTGAGGACAATTATTCATTCTTGCAAGGCAAGGACAAAATAAGTGAAAATCTACCTTGCTAATTTTTCTGTACATATTCAGCTGATAATACAATTCTCTGAGCTGAGTGGGACTTTTTTTGAGGAGACACAGGGCTCTTTCACTATAAGCCCCATTCTCACAGCGGTATTACAAGTAATAATAAAATGGGAACATACCACTTTCCTGACAGCCATCATTGCACCTCTCTCAATTCCATGATGGGGCTGCTGCTCCCATTGCTCTCTCTTCCTCACCTCTCTCTTAACCCCACTTCCCTGCCTTTTGTCCTACCCATCCTGCATTTAGGGTTTGGGGTCCCCCCCTCTCTTTTCTGTGCAATTTTGGAGCTCTCTTACCATGATTTAAGTCTTTAAAAGTAAAATGAAAGATCTATCTATCTATCTATCTATCTATCTATCGTTAATTGGGGGAGGAGGGGGCAGTGATACCATGGAGATTTTCACATGGGGATGGGGTAGGGATGGGATCGTTCCCCTGCACTTATCCCATCCTTAATCCATCTGTGACTACGATAGTGCAAAAGGCTTTCAAATCATAGTGCCACTCCCACCATCGACCTGTCATTGAAGCGGATTGCATCAACATTTATGCAAAATGCTGGCCAGTGTCACTTTAATGACAGGTTAATAGCGGGATAATGATGGCATCTGAAAGCTTGTTGTGCAATCGCCATCATTCATGCTTCCCACATGGGATAAGAGTGAATCCTATCTGAAAGTCCTCCCCACAATCATGTGGGAAGCACAGGAATATGATGTCCCTCATCTGATAATCTCCCATGTGATTGTGCAACTGCCCCAGGAGTGACCTTTCACACCTTGGGACTTGCACAATTGCAAGCGGAAAACTGAATGAAAATGGGATGGGTCAGGAATAGGGCAACTATCAGAGGCGTCGTTGGGCAATAAATATCGTTCAAGCTGCATCCTTCCCCTTGAAATCATGGTTTAAAAACCTTACATAGTGATGTCCACAGATAGGGCAGCATTATTGGGGAGGAAACAGTTTCCCAGGACTCAACCAGCAAGGCCCCAGTGCTGCAGCAGGGCAAGGCTAAGTGACTTTTGATGCAGGAAATAATTCTTCCTCAGCTTGAAGTGCAGCAATGAGGTGTTGAACAGGAGAGATCTCAAGGGAAGCGTTAATTGGGCACATATTGATGCGTGCCACCTAAGTTCTTGTTTGAATGAACCCAGTAGGTGAAGAGGCCTACTTGGTCTGTAGTGGGTGTGGAGGCGGGAGAAGTTGAGTTGTGTAATTATTGATATGGTTTAATGGGTGGAGGCATTGCCTCGGTATGGGAATTGATCTTAGTGAACTTTCCTCCTGCTAACCCTGTGAAATATAGATAGGAAAGAGAAATGTAAAAAATCTGAATGCCTTTGAAATAGTTACATAACATGCCAATAAAAAATGAACACATATAAAAGTGCTTTGTTGTTTGTTTGTTTTTAAAAATAAAAGCCATGTTAAATGCGACAATATAAGATCACAGTAAAATTTTGTTAGTGAGATGAAGACTTTGAACCTGACTATCTGCAAGTACTAGAATAGCAGCTGTTTTACTGTGATCTTTAGCATCATCTTGTATGAAACCATTGTGTCTTGATGAGCATTCAGACAACCTATCAGTTGTTTGATATTTTGCCAAAACATTCCTTGAAATAAGAGACATCTGGCATACAAAGATATATATTTTAGTAGCCAGTGCTGAATTACTCTGAACATAGAAATGGGTGAAATTTTAAATGACTATTTGCTCTAGATCAGGGTGGCAAACAGGGTGGCCCACTAGGTGACAGTAAGTCCCAGCATTCATCATCACAGGCTATGCAAGCTAGGGCTGATGGAAGTCATACAACAACATGTGGAGAACTATATAATTCCCACCCCTGGTTTTGATCAAAAGAGGGTTTTTTTGCACCACTGTGCAGAGACAGATGTCATAATTTTCCTGGAGGAATATAAGGGGAATTGTTCACAACACAATTTTGAAGGGATGAATGACTTTTTTTCCTTTTTAAATAGCCCAATACTTTATTAACACAGCCATATATCAATACATTGCAATGGAAAGACAGGGAAAAAAAAGACAAGCAGGCAACTTTAATTGACAGGCTTCTTAGTGAACTTGATAACATGTAAGCTACATGAGAATAATAGGCAAAGTAACAGAGAACCGAGCCTTGTTCGAATTCATAATACAATTACTCATAGTCTTATGGGCATTTATCCATATTTACTGATACAATTAGGACAATCTCTTGAGTATCTCTAGTATTCTCATAAAATGACCAAAAGGTTGCCATAGTGGGAAAGACAGATCCCCAAAGCACAGAAGTGTTGTGCCAGTGTATGATATATATTTATTGGCCGAAAAAGGGAGAATTTAAGCAGTAAGTCTGAAGAATCAAAATAATTTAACTTAAATATATGTGCAATATTTATTGTATTAAAACAGCAAATACAAACAATCCAGGGGAGTAACATCTAGCCTCACCTTTCCTACTTCTTTTTTGACTGTCACATCTGTTTTTTATTTGCAATGTATACAGTGATGGCAAAATCTTCTTCTAAGAAATGGACCAGCATAAACAACTAGTGTCCAAATCTGAAACACCTCCTACTTACTGTTTCTTTGAAGATCCTACCTATGATGGTTTCCCATTCCATAATCAGCCTCTTGCTTTCTCCCTCTTCTCACTTGAAATCTTTCACATAGCCCACTGTTTTATCAATACTGATTTCACACGATCTGTTCAGCACCAGTAATCATTTTACCTAGATATTTTTCTCCTTGCTCTTATCTGTCAGGTTATGTGGATCCTTCCTTCCACCTCCAGCTTTCTTCCAGAATGCAATCCTATCCATATTTGTTAATTCAGGGGCATGTACAGCTGATGTCAGTGTGACATCCTTCCAGTTTAATTTGTAGCCTTAGCTATCTTGAATTTCCAACATTATGTGGAGTTCCGTTTGTAAGCAGGAGGAAGAGCATATACTACATGTCTATTCCTCCTCTACTCATGAAAAATACAGGGAGCTATGTGAACCTTATTGGCTTCATGGCAACCTATACAAAGCCAAGAGATCAGGTGGAGGTAGGATGCAGGGTGACAAGATGATTGTAGTAAAAGGCTTCTCTGTCTTATCTGCTTTGCAAAGTTCATATCTTACCAATGGAATACAAAGGGACTGAACAGAACTAGGTTTTTGGGTTATTAATCATATATACAGAACTACCAAGAACATAGAGGCCCTAGTCCAAGGAAGGTTTACATGCGCCTAGGGTTGAGCCAAGACTACTCACATTTTAAAGGAAAACTGTCAACATTTGAAAAATTCTTCCAATTTTCAGTGATTTTTGGCACTGCTTTGGAGAATGTTTACCCATTACATTTGGATTTCCACACTTGCTATCAGCATATTATTGCAGTGACATTACCAGATAGTTAAATCTGACTGTCTGCAATGTATATTCTACGTATATATGGGTTCTGCACAATCCTATTCACTGGTTGGATAAGGTCACCCTATCAAAGCACCATGGTCCTAACATCTTCACCCTCACCTTTTACTGACATAATCTGACTGCCTACATAGTGCTGTGATAACTGCTTATTCACTATGTGAATTCTGACTTGGTGCACCCCTTCCCTTAATTAACTGATGAGGGTGAAAGGAGAACGAAAAATGCAACCAGTGATGCCAAAACAGCAGAAGCAGCAGAGCTGAAATCAATGGCACTTATCACTAATATGCCTTTTTGATTTCAATAGGGATTAAATATAAATAACATATTTAGATTAAATAAATATAAATGCACATTATTGTGCATTCCTCATTTAGTTTCACAGCAACCCCAAGTCCCTAACATTTCTGTTTCACACATAGAAACTGAAGAGGTCAGATTCTTGTAGCCTGCCTGGCCAATAGGTCCAAAGCTAGACTGGAACTGTTGTTGTTATGTGTCTTCAAGTTCATTTATGACTTATGGCAACCCTAAGATGAATTTATCATGAGGTTTTCTTGGTGAGATTTGTTCAGAGTAAGTTGACCATTGCCATCCTCTGAGGCTGAGAGCATGGGACTTGCCCAAGGTCATCCAGTGGGTTTCATGACAGAGCCTTGGTCTCCACATTTATAGTCCAATGCTCAAACCACATCACCTAACCCAAGTCCCTAATGTTGGACTCCATAGCTCTTGGCAGCAAGAACACCTTTTCATCTATGGATATAATTTTCTAGGGTAAAAAGGACATGCAACACCAACACCTTTCTCTGCTCATGTAGAGACAAAATGATACACCTACTAACTCATCCCACAAAAGGAATCCCTTGCAGAGCATCACACCTCTTGTTTTTCCTAAAAGGGAAAGCCCAGAATTATCTGCATATTAGGAGATTGGGTAAAAGATAGAAGATGAGAACAAAAAGGCACTGTTTATAATACTGGACTATTGCTGTTAGCTTATGTTTCCTTGCAATTTCTTGCAATTAATTATTATAACAACAGCTGAGCTATTAGTTTCCCCACCACAGAGTATACTACCAGAAGGACTCAAGTTATCCTCTGTGTTTGAACCCACAAATCATAACAAAGAATGTTGCACGGCCATGTTCAAGCCTGCAAAAAATCCTGTTTCCAACTGTTAACCTTGGTAATAGAAGGTTGATGTGGATTCCCATCTGTGGTCTATGAGCCAATGGATGGACTGGGACTTCTATAAGAAGGTATCTGGATCCCATTTGTGTGCATGGGACACCTACTCCATGGAGCTGGACTCAACATAGTAGGATATTTCGCCAGATGGAGGATGGTGATGCTCATCAGAGGAAAGCTCATAAATCATGCAGACAGGACTTGGGTCACCACTCTGGCTTCCCTCCACTAAACCTCCAGTTTCACTACTCTGCCAAACACCTTTATCTGTAGTTCTGTGTGAACATGAGGCAGTTATGGGTTCACACTGACTACTTTCTGGAAAGCCTTCTTGTCTACCAGTGGGGCTTGCATATGGGTTGTCTATGGAGGCCTCTTCACCTCCGCTGCTGTAGCTTCTAGAGAAACTAGTTTTTGACATATTTCCCTTTTCACCACTGTGACTTCTATACATTCTGGGTCCTGATGCCCTTCCACTTCCTGAGCTGTGGGTTCTACAAAGGCCATCTTCTGGAACTGCTTCTGACTCACCACTTTCAGTTCTAGAAACATAAGGGTGTGACTCAACTGCACATCTATAACTGTAGTTTCTAGAATATATGCCCTCTGAGGAACTTTCATTATCTTTGCTGCTGCTTCTAGAAAGACTAGCCTCTGAAGCACCTCTGCTTACTTCACTGGAGCTTCTGGAGAGATCAGCTGCTTTAAAGCTCCCACTGTTTCCGCTATGGCTTCTGGAAAGGCTATGTCCCATAGCACCTTCATTTCTTCTGCGGAGGCAGATAGGAGTAGATGTCTCCACAGGACCTGCACTCTCATCACTATGACTTCTAGAAAAGCTATCCACTGATGTACCTCTACTTTTGGAAAGACCAGACTCTAGAACAACTTCATCTGCTTCCCTGTGACTTTTGTCAGCTGCACACTTGCTACTGACACTGCTATCACTTCCTTTGCTTTCCTTGTTCTTGCCTCTTGCATGGTGACCACCTGCAAATCCTTCACTCCTGCTGCTTTGGCTTCTGGAAAGACTGTCTTCTGGGATGCCTTTATTTCCAGCACTGTGGCTTCTAGACACTTCCACTTTCATCACTGGGACACTTTCACTTTCATCACTAGGGGTTGTGGAAACAGATGATTCTGCAGATCCTCCACTCCCACGACTGTGACCTCTAGATGCTTTAGCTTCTATGAAGCCTTTATTTTCATCATTCTGGCTTCTAGAAAGGCCACCTTCGCTTGTACCACTGTGAGTTCTAGCAAAAACACTATCTGTAAGGTTTCTGCTTCTGTTGCTTTGGCTTCTAGAAAAGCTAGTCTCACTACTATCTCTTGCCCCACTATGAATTCTTGACTTTAGTTCCTCTTGAACCTCTTGATCAGCACTGCTTGGAGTTCTCATAAAGACACTGTCTGTTAAGCCTGTACTTCTGATGCTAGGGGTTCGAGAACTGCTCCCCTCTGAGGGATCCTTGCCTCCACTTTTTGGACCTCTAGAAATGTCACCCTCTGAAGGGGATGCATTTGTATCACTGGGGTTTCTTGAAAGGCTTCCCTCTTGGCTCCCTTCAGTCCGGGCTCTAGTGAAGACAGTGTCTGCAAAGACACCACTTTGGCCTCTTTGGTTTCTAGAAAAGCCACCCTGGGAGCTATTTCTGCTGGCCCAACTGCTGTTTCTAGAAAGACCACTCACTGGGACCTCACTGCTTTCAGTACTGCTAGTTCTGGAAACAACAGGCTCAGCATATCCTCCAGTTCCATGAAATTCATTTTCATCACTTTGGCTTCTAGAAAGATTGCTTTCTACTGACTTGTCCCTGCTTATTCCACTATGACTTCTAGAAATGCCACCTACTGGAACCCCACCATCTTCAGCACTTCTGGTTCGGGAAACAACAGGGTCAGCATATTCTTTACTGCCACGCTTGCCATGAAACTCATTTTTATCACTCTGACTTCTAGAAGGGTGTCCATCTCTTGACATGCCCCTGTTTATCCTACTCTGACTTCTAGAAATTCCACTCACTGGAACTCCACCATCTTCAGCACTTCTGGATCTGGAAACAACAGATTCAGCATGTCCTTCGCTGCCACGAAATTCATTTTCATCACTCTGGCTTCTAGAAAGGCTGCCCCCTGAGCTGTCCCTGCTTGCCCCACTCTGACTTCTAAAACTGCCACCCACTGGTACCCCACCATCTTCAGCACTTCTGGTTCTGGAAATAGCAGGCTCAGCATAACCTTCACTGTCATGCTTGCTGTGAATTTCATTTTCATCACTCTGGCTTCTAGAAAGAGAACCTACTACATAGGATGCACTGCTACCACTGCTGCTTTCATGAAAACTACTCTCTGAGACACCCTCACTTCCACCACTGTGAATTATAGCAAAACTGCTGTCTGTTAAATCTCCACTTCTGCTGCTTTGGCTTCTAGAATGGCTGCCCTCTGGAACATTTCTGCTTCCAGAGCTGAGTTCTCTAGTATGGGTAGTTCCGGGGATAATATTACTTTCTCCACTTGGAGTTCTGGAAAAGCTGGATGGTGAAAATCCCACACTTCTTTGGCTTTGGCTTCTAGAACAGTTGCCCTCTTGTGCACCCTCACTTGCACCACTCTGGGTTCTGGCAAATACACTGTCAGTCATACCACCACTTCTGTTGCTTTGGCTTCTTGATAGATAACTATCTGAGATGCCACTGACTCCACTACTTGGACTTCTAGAAAGGCTATTTTCTAAGTTATCCCCACTCTTGCTGCTGTAGGTTCTATGACTGCCATGGCTATGGCTTCTAGAAACACTGGTCTCTGTGATGTCTTCAATATCTGCAAAATTTCCACTTTTATTACTAGTGCTTCTAGAAGGGCCACTCTCCAAGATACCACTGTGGCTGGTGCTGTGACTTCTAAATGCCTCTGAGACACTTCCACTCATACTACTGTGACTTCTAGAAAGACTACCATCTGGAGTAACTGCACTTCTATTGATCTTGCTTCTAGATAAATCACCATCCGAGACCAGCCCACTCCCACCACTCTGACTTCTGGAAAGTCCACTTTCCAAACTGCTTCTACTGTGGCTCATTTTTTCTGTTGAATCTTCTTTTCCTCTGGTTGCCAAATGCGATGTGGTTGTGATGCTGGAGTTTGATGAAGCTAAAAAGGGAAAACACAAGGAAATTTGGTTTCAGAATCCATATTTTTCATCTTAGTGTTCCCCATTTAAAGGCCATTCCATCTGAGTATTTGATTGAAAATGATCTCCCCCAGTCTCCCCATTAGAACTACTATTTGCTTCTACAACTGGGTTAATTCACCTTTTCAGTGGGATCTAGTCTAGTGCAGGGCATTCTTTAATATGAAGAGCTTTTTAGATAATCTAATGAACAGAAAACCAAATTAAACTTACATAGCTTTGGAGTGGGGTAGATTCTGCTAATGACAGCGGGTGGTGGAGATTCCATGCTGCGAGGATAGGAAAAACAACTTAAATGAGCTGAGCTGTGGAACAAGATGTGATTCTTAAGAAAAATAATAATAGTTCAGCAGTTAGGGTAATAACCTGAAATCTGGAGTTTGCCTTGAGATTGCTGGTAGTATCCTGAGGACTCCCATTCTGAACCAGAAGGCCTGACTTATCATATTCTCTTTGGGAGAAATAAAAGCGGGAGGCGCCAACTCCTTCTTTCTCTCTCTTCCCCACCCTCCATACCTATCTAGTTGTATCTGTTAATTATAAAGAAGCCACTTTTCATCAGGCCTTCTTCTTTTTTCCTCCCCCAAAGAATATGCCACCAGGGTTCAAATTCCTGCTCAGCCATGGAAACCCACTGGGTGACTGGGCATGTTACACTCTTCATTTTAGTGACCTCGAAAGGATGCAAGCCTGAGTCGAGCTTGAGCCCTTTTGCTGGGATTGAACTCGCAACCTTGTGGTTTGTGAGTGAGTGGCTGCAGTATAGGCATTTAACCACTGCGCCACCAGGGTTCTTTACTGACAGAATGCTGAGATTCCAAACAACTAGAAAAACTTTCCCAATGTTAATTATGTGAAGGGGCTCCATGTGAAGAAAAGGGTCACCCATGAAGGCCCCATGGTTCCTTGGCTCATCTCTCCCACATCCATCCCCATGTCTATTTGTTCAGTCTGGGTGCCTGTAATAGGAGAAGGGCAGGCCTCGGCATATGTAGGCTTCACTTATGCACATACAGTAGCTGTCTATGCATCAATGCTTCACATATGTGCAGTCACCTCTGTACATCTAAAACCTTGCATATGCACTGAAATCTCCACTTATCTAGTTTTTTGTTAGGCTAAGGGTTTCACCTCTGGCATCTGTTTAGTTCACACATGCAGAGGCTCCAAAACAGTTTTCTTACCTGATTTCTTCACCTTCCATCAGCTTCCTGTAGGTGAGAATCTCAATGTCCAAGGCCAGTTTGATATTCATAAGCTCTTGATACTCCTTAACCAGCTGAGCCAAGTCTTGCTTAGCACTGTGAAGGGCTTCCTCCAGTTTTGCCAATTTAGCTTTGGCATCATTGAGGGCAGTTTCACCTTGTACACCAACATCTTTGATGTTGTCCTCCAGGCGCAGACACTACAGAGGAGAGAAGGCAACATGGAAATTGAGTGACAGCATGGTTTGGTACTCTGCTTTCCTCTTTTCCTCACTGCTTCACATTTGACTCGGGTAAAAGTCTGGATGAAGAAATCAGAGAGGGACTCACTTTGGAAATATGAGTACGTAGTTTTGCAGAAGCAAGATGTAGACTTGTGACATGTTTCCCAAGAGAGAGAGAGAGAGAGAGAGCAGAGATGGTCAGAGGAAGAGAAATGCCTATTTCTGTGTCTGTTGAGCTTTCTTTTCTCCATCAACTCAGTCATTTTATAAGATCCTAGAGTGAGTGGTGACAATTCCAGGCCTTGTTTGGTTGAAATAGTTTATCTGGACCCATTCCAATCTGGGTTCAGATTTGGTTATGAGATAGAAACAGCCTTGGTTACCTTGGTGGACAGAAGGAGTGAGTCCCTATTTGTTCTTCCCAAGGTTTCAATGGTATTTGATACCACTGACCATAGTATCCTTCTGGATTTTTTGGCTGATATGGAACTTAGGGACATTGCTTGCAATACTTCCATTTTTTCCTGGCTGAATGTTTTCAGAGGATGGTGTTGGGAAACTGTTGTTCACCCCTTTTAGCCATTAGCTTGTGGGGTTCCACAGAGATCAATATTATTCCCTGTGCTGCTCAACATCTACATGAAGCCATTGGAAGAGATTATCTGGATCTTTGGGGTTGGGTGCCATCTGTATTCTGTTGATTTCTGATGATATCTCTCCTTTACAACGGATGCAAAGAGGCTATGATAGCACTGAATCATTGTCTCAATGCAGTAAAGGACTGGATGTAAGCAAATAGACTGAGGCTTAATCCAGGCAAGACAGAAGTCCTGCTTGTCAGTAGGAAAACCAAGCTGGGATTGGGATCACAGCCTGCTCTAGATGGGATTGCTCTCCCTCTGAAATATCAGGTTTGTATCTTGGGGTGTTCTTGGACCCAGCACTGCACCTGGAAAGCCATGTTGGGGGCTGGATAGATTGGCAGAAAGGGGCAATGAGATGCCCCAGATGGAAATTCTGCCCCGGATGGAAACCAAACACTGCAGTCTCTGAGAGGCCTGAAAAGAACCTGCTCCCTGGTGGGTTCTTTTTAGGCTGTGCATGTGGTGCCACTAGTGTGCTCGCGTGCCATGATGACATTCGTGCCATGTGGCACTGTTTGGGCGCTGTGTTGCATGGACATCATCATTGCGTGGCCCGTATGGATGGGTGTGCACCATGATGGTGGCTAGGGTGCATGGTAGGGTTGCTGAGCATGTAAATACTCAGCCCCCGTGCAATCCTAGTTTGGGCATAGGCTGGTGCAAAGCGCCCATTTGTACAGGCCCTTGCTGCGGTAGCCAGGAGCAACTTTGCCCAGCAGTGGTTTATGCCTTAGTTACTTTTCGATTAGACTACTGGTAATGCAATTGATGTGGGACTGTCCTCAAAAAATTATTATTATTATTATTATTATTATTATTATTATTATTATTAAACTTTATTTCTATAGCGCTGTAATTATACACAGCGCTGTACAAAGTTGGTAAAATTAAGAGTAAATAAAAGCCTGCCCAAGGCGTACATTCTAAGATAATAACAATTAAAAGAGGAATAGATAAAATTACCATATAGAAAGGGAAAAAAAACAGATTAAAAACATCAAATATCAAACAAATCACATCCCATCAAATAGTGTCAGACAGCCAGATGACAATCACAAATTCCCTGAGAACGCTTCCCTAAACAATATGGTTTTCAGCTCTGTCTTAAAGCTGGTTAGGGAAGTGATGAGCCGTGCATGCAGAGGAAGAAGGTTCCAGGAATGAGGGGCAGCAAGAGAGAAGGGACGGATCCGGGATGGGGCAGAGAAGATCCTGGGTTGGGAGAGGAGACTTTGGCTACCAGAGCGGAGAGTGCGAGTAGGGATGTAGGGAGAGAGAAGATCGGTTAAATAAGGAGGGGCCAGCCCATGCAGGGCTTTAAAGGTGAGTAGCAGAAGTTTGTACCTGATGCGGAAAGGAAGAGGGAGCCAGTGAAGGGAAGACAACAGAGGGGAGACATGATCATAACGGCGAGCGAGTGAAATAATGCGTGCAGCTGAATGCTGAACAGAAATTAATGGGTGGAGGTGAGAGAGAGGAAGCCCTGCCAAGAGGAGGTTACAGTAGTCTAGTCGTGAGACCACTAGGGCATGGACCAGCGTCTTTGCGGTAGAAGCTGAGAGATATGGACGGATTTTGGCGATATTATAGAGAAAAAATCTACAGACTTTGGCTGTAGTCTGGATCTGAGGGATAAATGACAAAGAGGAGTCAAAGATGAAACCGAGACTGCGGGCTTCCTGGACCGGCTGGATAGAGATGTTATTGACAGAAATAGAAAAGGAGTAGTGAAGGGTGGGCTTAGGAGGGAAAACAAGAAGCTCGGTCTTGGACATATTGAGCTTCAGACGCCGATGGTGCATCCAGTGGGAGACAGCTGTTAAACAGGATGACACTTGCTGCTCTAGCTCTGGTGAAAGATTAGGGGTGGAAAGGTACAGCTGGGTATCATCGGCGTACAGATGGTAGGAGAAACCAAGAGAACTGATAAGTTTGCCAAAGGAGAGTGTGTATAGAGAGAACAGAAGGGGACCCAAAACAGAGCCTTGAGGAACTCCAACAGATAAGGGGACAGAAGACGAGGTCTGACCACCCGAGACCACTGAAAAAGATCGATCTGACAAGTAAGATGTGAACCAATCGAGAACAAGGCCCGAGAAACCAAGGTCAGAGAGTATATCTATCAGGAGACAGTGGTCCACGGTGTCGAAGGCCGCAGACAGATCAAGTAGGACAAGGATAGAATAAAGGCCATTCGCCTTGGCCCGCAAAAGATCATTTGAGATCTTAGTAAGGGCCGTCTCTGTGGAGTGCCGTGGGCGAAAACCAGACTGGAAGGGATCCAGAATGGAGTTGGTTTCAAGAAACTCAAGACAGCGTGAATAGACAACTCGTTCCAACACCTTAGAGAGAAAAGGAAGAAGAGAGATTGGACGATAGCTAGCCAAGGAAGAGGGGTCGAGAGAGGGTTTTTTCAGGATAGGGGAAACTAAGGCATGTTTGAAGACTGAGGGGAAGGAACCCGAAGAGAGAGAGAGAGATTAAAGATATAGAGGAGGGAAGGTAACAAAGAGGGGGCTATAGAGATTAGAAGACGAGAAGGAAGTGGGTCAAGAGAGCAGGTGGTGGGTTTTGATGAGTTCAACAGCGAAGAGAGTTCTTCCAAAGAAACAGGAGGAAACACAGAGAGTTTATTAGTAGGAGGGGCGAGGAGATTAATGGTGGGAGCCAAATCATGAGGAGTTCATAAGCTGCAGCAAGTGCAAAATGCAGCCTCCGGACTGGTGTCAGGTGTGCATTTTAGAGACTGTATATCACTGGTTTTGCAAGAACTGCACTGGTTTCCAATTTGCTTCTGAGCTCCATTCAAGGTGCTGATGTTGACTTACAATGCCCTAAAGGACTTCAGACCAAGGTATCAGAAATACCTTCTCTTCCTCCCATATGCGCCTGCCAGAAATCTGAGATTTTCATAGGAGACTCTATTGCAACATCTCATGAAATCAGATTGATGGGTACACATAACAGGGCTTTCTCTGTAGCAGTACCTCAATCGTGGAAATCCCCACTCTGAGAATTTAGGCTGGCCCCATCTCTTTTACGCTTTCAGTTGGCAGCCAAAACAGTGCTGTTCTGCAAGGTATTCCATATTTGAAATCAGTGATTTAACTGTTTCAAAATTGGATTCTAGGATTGTTTTAGATTTTTAGAGGAGTTTTTAAAGAATATTTAATTTATTTTTAATATATTTTTATCTTTGTATTGCTTTAATTGTTTTTTGTTTGTTTGTTTATCACTTCAGGAACCCTTGTGGGCTGGGAGGTGATACAGAAATACTTTAAATAAATGAATAAAAATCTGGATTATTTCCAGAAATAATCTTAGAAACATACATTGTGAAATCTGTTAACTTGGAGAAGCAAGGGCTATAAAACCCACAAGCTGCATTGCTGTGTTCATAATAAAAAGAGAACTGTAAAACTTCTGCATGAAATTAGCAACCATGCCATGCCAGGCAGTTTACCAAAATTAACCTGACAAATGCTACTTTCTGACTCTTGGGTAGGACTGTTTTCTGGGTAACTATGGTGGGTCTGGGGCCAATTTTTTTTGCCTGTGGCACTTCATGAGAAAAGCAGAGACTGTACAAAATTCAAAATAAAATAAAATGAATCTGGGGTGGAGGAACACTGATGGAAAACCATGTTGGGGTTGAAAAAAACACCCAGTTTTTAAAAGTTAAATATTGCCCCTGTTATCAATTGAAATGATGAAGGGCTACTCCAAGAGGCTTCCTAGAAAGGCAATTCATCTTTCCTTTTTTGCCAGAAAAAAATGTAGCAAAGTGGGTCAGGGGGATCAGGAGCCACAAAAACAGACTTAGAGGCCACATGGAGCCCTGAGCTTTATCAGTCCTTGCTCTAGTGTAACTATTAATTCCTATGAGGAATCCTTTGATTTTCTTTGCTTATCAGACTGTTTTTTTTTCCTGAGAATGCATTTATGCAAGACCTTTTAGAATAGCTGGGATGTTCTAATAAAATTAGAATGGTTCCCATATAAGCAGCTAGAGGAAAGGTTTAAGAAAGATTGGAAAGAAGAAGGTATAGAAAGAAGGAAAAATGAGTGGGATGGTATAATTGGGGAAAAACAGAAAAAGAAAAAAATATCGAAATACTATAAAGAATTGCTAAAAAGGGAATTGGAGCAAGAAGGTATAAAGGATAATATGATTAAATGGAGTCAAATGATTGGACATAATATAAATATGGAGGCATGGGAGAAATCGTGGTTACAGACTAACAAATTTACTTTAGCGCAAAGCCTAAAGGAGAATTATTACAAAATGTTTTATTTATGGTATTTGACTCCGGTTAAATTGTCAAAAATGTATAAGGAAGCAAACAAAACTTGTTGGAAATGTGGGAAGGCGGTAGGAACCTTTTACCATATGTGGTGGACGTGTAGGAAAGCGAAGCAATTTTGGGATAATATACACTCTGTAGTAAGAGAAATAATAGGAAGGGAGTTTCCAAAGAAACCAGAATTGTACCTTTTGAACATGACATGTAAATTAGGAAAAGAAATTGAAAAAAAGTACTGGAAAATTATGTTATACATGATCACTACAGCGAGAGTGCTATATGCCCAAAAGTGGAAAGGGAATCAGATACCCTCTCTGGAGGAATGGTTTATAAGAGTACTGGACATGAGAGAATCAGATAAATTATCCAGAAAGCTGAAAGAAGATAGAGAGGAAGAAGTGGAAGAGGAAGATGAAGAAGAAGATTGGAACTTAATTGTACAATATTGGAAGAGTATAGAAGTAGAGTGAAGGAATAGAAAATACACAGGTGTAGAGACAGTAGTATATAAGAGAAAGTAAAGTATATATATTAGGATTGGGAGGGGGAGGGGGAGAGGGAGGGGGAGGGGGAAAGGAGTAGGATATGTTGGGATAAGAGAAAATTGTATGAATATGGAATGTTTTTTGTTTGTAATTATTTTCTCTTTTGATGAAATAAAAAATAAAGTATATAAAAAAAAAGAATAGCTGAGATGTTCTGAGTGCAACGCATGAGCTCTGAGCTGTAAACCCTCTCATATGACTATTGTCAACAGCAACACATCCCTGTTGGGTACACCATCTTCACTATGGTAGACATGCTACTGTAACATCCAGCTAGCCATGCACAGAATAAATGCATGATTAATTTTGACAGGTCAAGGCATGGCAGCCCCTGTATCTAATTTTTTTGTCCAAGTCAATTCTGCTTACTACCAAGAAACCAAAGCCACTGTTGTAAAGTGGCTTGAACACTGGATTACAACTCTGGAGATAAGGGTTAAATTCCCTGCTCTGCCACTGTGTGATCTTGGGCAAATCACACATTCTCAGCTCCCGAAACCCTGTGATAGGGTCACCTTAGGATCAAAATAAGTTGGAAATGACTTGAAGGCACATGGCAGCAAGTGCTAGTGAAGTGCTAGGACAAGTCACAAAAAATTCCTAGTGACATTTTGAAAATAGTAAAGAGTTTGCAGTTTCACCTTTGAAGAAGGTTAACGCAACTTCTATTTGAAATCTTGGTCTGGCATATTTTTTTCTGAACCCTCCAGCTACTCTTTGAGTCTGCCACCAGCCATGCCTTACCTGACTTTTCAAGGACACAATGCAGGACCTCATTTTCTGGATCTGTATGTTTAACTCAGCAATCACCCTCCGGTCATGAAGCAGATGGTCTCCATACTTAACTGAAAGCACTTCTCTTTCATTAAGCTGCAGAAAGGATTAAGAGGACATTACATTCTTCTCAGCAAAATTTAAAAAAATGGAATCAAGGGATACAGAGCCCCCAAATAGTCACATTTTTTTGGGGGGGGGGAAACCCACCTCACAAACATGATTGTAATAATTAATAAATAGAGAAATAGATTTTAATGTAAAGTTTTCTCTGTCTCTAACCAGTCTTAGGCAACAGGATTTAATATACACAGATCATACAGAGTTAAATTTGTGAATAAGATGGGACCACCAGCTCCTTCCCTGCAGAATGTTAATCTGTCTTCTATTGGTTCATAATAATTCACCCCTAACCATACTTACTTACTTCCCTTGTTCCTCAACTTTGTGCTTCTTCAGCCTGTTTGATATACATCTTCCTTTTCATGTAAAATTACAGATGCCAGTTACTTCCTTGAGATGAAATTCCACCTTTATGAGCCATTTGGCAAATGAATAAGGAACTTCATGTGGCCTGTCCCTGACTTTACATTTCTCTTTTTGCCATTATTTCCCTTGTATACTTTTATCTGAATATCAGTGATAGCTGGTGGATTCCATGTTAGTCTCCAGGTTTTAATTTGAATGTCAGTGGAGTTATCTAAAGTGCTGAGGGGTTATTCACATGTTTTGTTTTGCAACGTGACTATGGGCCAAAACAGACTGAAGAAATAATCCATCTTAACTGCCTCAGTGCTAGGGAATTTTGGGAACTGTAGTTTGTTGTGGCAACAGAGCTCTCTAACAGAGAAGGTGCAATGTCTCACAAAACTACAGTTCTCAGAATTCCCTGGCATTGAGCCAGGGCCATTAAAATGATCTTCCAAATGGATTATTTCTGCAGTCTGTTTTGGCCCTATGTGGATAATCCCACACACACATTCCTGATTTGTTGTCCACACTATTTTTTAAAAAAATCAGAACCAGATCTATGCACATCTCTGTGAGTTCAGTTGCTCACATGTGTCAACACTGCAAATAAAGATGGAGTTGATGATGCGAATGTATTTGAAACACATTCAGGACATGCAGAGTTTTATACTATTTTGTCCCAGGTATATCCGTATCAATTATTGACCTAGCAGACGATGCAAATCTTTCAGGAAATCTACTCCCCCTCCCCAGATTGATTATCCTGGGTTTTGTGGAAGGTGGGTTGCAACCCCCTCCAAATCTTATGATTGTGAACAACACAGACACAACCCACATTCTAGCAGGATTATTTACACCATCTAAATAACTCCTGAATCTATTTAGGAAGATGAGGGTCAATACCTTGGATAGTACCTTTAAAGCTTGGTCTATAGCACTGATATACAAAACATTTTGACCCTTTGGACCACCCCTTTTACATCTATATGTGAAGGTCACACTCCCCCCCCCCAGCTTGGAGTAGAATGTAAATAACAATATTTTATTTATCCATTGTGCGTATTTTCATTTGCACTTTCATGTTTATTCGTATTTTAACATTTATAAGGAAATAGCATCATTCAAATTAGAATACAGTTGGCCCTCCTTATACACAGATTTTTTATACGTGGATTCAAGCATCCACGGCTTGAAAATCTTCCCAAAAAGTATAAATTTCAAGTATTAAACCTTAATTTTCCCATTTTATATAAGGGACACAATTTTGTTATGCCATTGTATTTAATGGGACTTGAGCATACACGGATTTTGTTATTCACGGAGGTTCCTGGAACCAAACCCCAGCAGATAACAAGGGTCCACTGTTGTTTTATTTGAGTAAATTCAATATTTAACTCAATGTATGTGTAAATTTTAAACATAAAAAAATTTGGGAAGAGGAAGAAAAGGAGGATGGACCAGAGATTCCCGAAAAACTCTCTCACACACATCCTGGGTCCTGCCCCACCGTTTGAGAATCGCTGGTCTACGGTGGTATGATAGGACCATGTGGCTGCAATTTCTCAAAGTTTGAAAGTAACAAGTTACAAGTAATGTTGCAAGATATTATGTTTCTTCGTAAGAAACACAACCTTTCAAAATCCATGAAAATTGAACAAAGTTAATTTGCTGATGTAGCAAGTAACAGTTACTAGTTATTTTTAAAAGGCACCTTTTAAAGGCAATTTCTGGCTGTTTGAGGTTTTTAAGGCAGTGTTTGAGCTGGAAGATAACTTTGTGCAGATCCACACATTAGTTGGGGAAATAATTAGTCAGTCCCTATGGGAATTCACAAAAATCAAATGCCCCACACATTCTTCATGTGTATCACCCTTACTCCACTCTCTTTATGCAACTGTGATATCCTATGCAGCCTTCCATCATGATTAACATTCACCTTGCAAGGGGGTTGTTGGTACAGTCCTTGGTGCCAAGTAGGTGCATACCTTGCTTCTGGTGAGTGTCTCTAATTCTTCCCAGCTCCTGATAGCCAGGGTTTCATACTGAGCTCTCACATTTTCCACAATCCTCTGTGGATCAGGGTTGTATCTGTTGTTGTCGATCCCCAGCACAACTGAGACATCCTTAACTTGTGACATCACTTCCTCAAGTTCCTAGATAAACAGGAAAAATACAGTAGTTGAGTTACAGCTTCCAGCTTAGCACCAGTACCTTGATGTAATAACAATTAGCTCTTTAATATCCATTGCCTCAATAATTTCTACAGCAGTCATGTTTCTGAATTAAGGGGTGGGCTAGTGAGTTTATAGCTGAAGAGGTAAGATCTGAAACAAGAAAGGCCCTACTTCATATTTCTTTTACTAGCTGAGTGAGACATTCTAGTCATAGCCAGGTAAAGCCAAGAGTAACCTAGATGGATAATAAATTAACCACAGAGCTGGAGGTACCTCAAGGGCCATCTAGTCTAGTGCAGGAATTCTGATATTCAAGCATTTCTAAGATGTAGGCATCCAACCTCTGTTTAAAGACCCCCCCCCAAAGAAGGAGAAACCATCCCCCTCAATGCAGTCTATGTTTTTCTCTATTGTCAAAGGATGCTGAGATTCATTTCCATTGTAGAAAAAATTATATCCCTGTATATTCCTCTACACATTCACAACCTAGTTCTCATTGCTGTGTTCTTTAAAAATTAATTAGCATTTAAAAATCCCACATATACACAAGTTTATCAAACAGATTTCTCCAATAACATCTAACCAACATTTAAGAGGGAGTCATAGCACCCTCTAAAATTAATTTGCAACAATGTCTGTGGACCCATGAAAACAAAAACAATTGGTGGGAATAGATATTTGCTGTCCTTTATGAATTATTAAAGGAGACATGCAGTTACTTGTTCAGTCCAATAAAAGATCTAAGTACTAGAAAAACTACAAGCAGTGAGCAACAAATTTAGCAGAAAGCCACAAATCTTAAAATGGGGTTACTATAACAAAGACTTTAGCTTGAACTTTATCGTACCATGAGCTCCAGGCAGGGATGAGAATGGAACAGAAGGGGCCAGGAATGAGTGTGGAATGAATGGGGGACACATTTTACTGCATGCAGAGTCCCTCGCTCATTCTGTTCCATTCTCAAAACAGTTCTCAAAAATCTCCTCCTCTGGGGACAGATTGGGAATGGAAGGGCAGGCTCCTTTTGTCCTGTTCTCATCCCTGCCTAGAGCCCAATGTGATAAAATTTCTTGTTTCTCCAAGTCTTTGCTCCCTTATCAGGATCTCTGACTGCTCCATGCACTCTCTGTCAGTCACACACCTTCTCCCCTCATTCATCCAACTCAAGAGATTTAATTCTGAACCGGAGACTAATTAATCCATCTGAATCCTTCCTCAACCCTGTCTCTACTCTGCTGTTTGCCTTGTATGTGCTTGTCAAAATAACCACAGAACACCAACATGGGAGAAAGGCCACAACTTTATTAAACCATTGGTAGGGTTGGCACAAAGCATAAGGTCAGGATCTGTGCAATCAAACAACCCGTTGTTGTTTGATTATCCAAAGCCGGGTCCCTACCCGGCGCTTGGGATGACCTAGGGGCTAAGGAACACCGCTTGAGCGCAAACCATGCCTTGCGTTCCCCAATTCACAAAGCCCCTAGTCACCGGGAGGTGCACCTGTGTTCTGGCCCCCGCAATGGCCAGACACCTTCGCTCATCGCCCCCGGGTACCTTGTGACTCCCAGACCAGAACTCCATAGCCCTGGTACCACCAACGTTCAGATCCTGGCCTATGCTGCCGAACAGTTGTGACAAAAAACCACCTGAAACAGCGGTGGGCAGGCGGGAGAAGCTCAAGGCTATCTCCCTTCCAAGCTTGGCTCCACACTGCTCGAAGCCAAGTGCCGACTGAGGCGGAGAGGCCTCCGAGCAGCAATATATACTGCTCGGCCCCTCCCCTCTGCGTCATTTGCGGGGCCCCGCCCCCAAGGCCGAGCCCACCAATGGGCAGCCTTGGAGGACCGGAAGCCCCGCACCAGCGAGCCCAGCTCCCAGAGCGTCCCTGGGCCGGAAGGGCCGCCCCTTCCGGCCCTGATAGCCAATCGGGAACCGGGCAAGCCCCAGAGCACTCTGGGGCTTGTAGTTTTGCCGCGCAACAGCAGCAAAGCAGTCTGCCCCGTGAACGGGGCGACTGCAATTTACTGCAAAAGTGAAGGTGAATCACTGGTCTTCCCATCTACCTCTTCCCATATTTATAGTACCACTTTCAAACTGTAACCAGAGCTTGAGTTTGGACAGCAGTTTGATCTGCCTTTTCCTGTCCCCACCACTTGTGTTTTCTATCTTCATTCTCCTTTTCCTTTTCGTTTGTAACAAGCAGCAGCTCCATGACCTCTGGCACATACCCATGTGGTGACTGATGTCAGGATGCAGAGGAAGGGCTCCCTGATTGCTTCTAACAAAGGTGGATTCAACTCAATGACTTTCAAAAGAATCACAACGAGTAAAAAAACCCCAAAAACAAAGTGCACACACACACACAAACACAATGTGGAACAGGTAAGATGTAACTGGACAGATTCCAAAGCCTGATCACCTTTTGGGTGTTTGACTAACTCTGTACTTCTTCACTCAGTGCCTTTTTCCATCCATGCCTGATTTAAGTGGTGTTACTCCCCAGCATTAAAACAGAAAAATCAGTCCATTGTCTTATTTTTCTACCTTTCATCAACTGATGTCTTTGTGAATTGTCTTTTTGTTTCTTTCCCTTTTCACCCTCTCCTCAGTCTGCCCCATGCTCCACCTTCATGAAACAATTTAAAACTGTTTCCACAGGAAGTATTAACAGCTTCTTTCGACTCACTCTTGCCTGACTGCCAAGGGACAAAGGCTGGAGCTACAATGCACAGTTCATCCATCAGCAGTAAAAAGCTGTTTTGCCACCAAATCAAGTGTGCGACTTATTATCTCCTCCATTGGCACTTAAACACTGGGTAAACAGGCAGAGCCCTTGCATTTAAACAAGTTAAAAACCTTCAGGGATCACTACACAGAGGTGCATGTGGATACATGTGCATAATTTTGAGGCATTCACAGAGACTGGCAAGTGGGATATGTTAACCCTGCAGCAATTAAGGTATCCATTTTTATAGGGAGCAGGACAAGCCAAATTTCACTTGACCAATACTTTAGAGGGACCAACCAAGGCAGATTTGCAGAGACTTGGGAATGGCCAGGAAGTGTTGGGTTCACCAAGTGTACCCATTTTTGAGCCTCGTGATTATAATTCCAATGTGAGGAAAAGATAATGCTGACAAGAGGCAGCAAATTATTACTTCTGTGCTGAAGGAGTGGGTGAAAAAAATGCAGAATGGTGCCAAAGTCAATAATGCTAAGCTCATAGCAAACTAGCTCAAAGTGGAGGGGTGTGGATGTGTGTGGTAGGGATGGAGGGGGCAGGGGATCTGTAGATAAGGAGGCAAACCATGAAAGACAAGTACTGTCAATTTATAAGCTGGCACAACCTTACATCACGAGAAGATATATCAGTTAAAGGACTCCCACACTCCTAAAGCACATTTTGATAGCCAATGCGCTTTTTTCCAAAGCAGAACTGAAGGTGTGCTTCATTGTTACAACAAAAGGGCTTTATTTGGATTGTAAAAATGACCCACCCCCCCAAAAGCTCCAACATTTGAGTTTTGGATAGTTCATTGTTCTTAGTGTGCCTTCTCCTAAAGGGTAGAAGGTAGGCAGGGATCAGTAAATTACACAATGGAATAACAGGCAGCCTCCGCTGAGGACAGGTAAGCTGTGTGTTTTATGTTGGAAGTAATTCAGTGATCAATTGAAGAAACAAGACAAAAAAAAATATTCACCAGCAGCAGAGATAGACTACCAGAAGAAGGCATGGGCAGAGCAGTAAATCAAGGACAGATGAGTGGATAGTCTCCTTACAAGGAGAGAGTTCTGGCCTCACAAGAACATTCATTAGTTAACTGGTTTCCTTCTTGTGACACAATAGAAGCTTCCTTGCCCCTTAGGAAGGGACGGCACATTACACATTTCAGACAAATATGCGCATGGGGGTTTGTGCTGTTTGTTTTCACACTTATACTTATATACATATAAATAAATAAAAACTGCCAACAATGGTTTATTTTTTTTTAAAAAAAAGAAATCTTAGTAGATTTTCATAAAAGATACAAGGATAATTGCCTCCTTTTAGAAGATCAAGCCTGACAAGTTTCATAATGCCAGCTGCATGCATTTTTGTACAAGAGCAGCTATTTCCGTTTGGAGCTTAAGCCTTTAGGTTCTTTGTGGGCAACTGTCAGGAGTCTTAACCAGAGTGATGCTGGATAAGAAATTTGCAAAACTTTCAGAAGAATCAAACATTTTACAGATGAAAACTGGTACAGCATGACCAAAGAACATAAAAGTGTGGTCAAGATGCCAAATGTTATTAGTGAGTTTAAACAGATAAAAGGCTGCAGCACTTTGCTTTGCCTGAGAGAACTGGGAAATGCAAGATTCCACTCCCTCCTCTCCCTTCCCACTGCTGAGTTGAGTGCAAATTAGTTTTGCACCTTGAACTTAGTTTTCAGCAATTCAAGTAATCTGAGAAGAGAGAAAAACTGTGGAATTTTAAAAGCAGTTGACAGAGTGGGATGACAAAGGATTACGGAGATTATTCTTGCCAAGTTGGGATAGATACAGCATTTTTAGTGGAAGGGAACTATTGAAATTGGAGGCAGCGGAGTGACCCATTTTCTCTTGCCTATTCCCCCTCCCCATGCTTGTTGTGGTTTTCAACAATTTGCATGAGAAAATGACATACGCTATAGGGGTTTCTCTATTTAAGGAACATTTCTATACAAGAAAGAGCATCAATCTATGTGCACTGAAGTACTGGGAACCCTGCTCACTGTCCATGTTGCAATATTTTAGAAGGATTACTGAAGGGGCTAGGAATTACAATGAATAAAAAAACTGATTCAAAACTTAAATTTGTTTTCAACCTAGTTATCAAAATTACAGAAACCAGGAAAGGATGAGGTAGATGATGGCTATGGAATGCACAGGGGCATTTGCAGAAAATATTGAGAGCCCGTGGTTTTGCAAGCAAGCACTCAGTGCTACATTCTCACAGGTTCCACAAACCTCCTGCTCCTGAGGACTGAATACTATAGTTGGCCTATGATACATTAACTCAAAACATCTATACAAAAGCTTTGTGATTGGGGAACACTACTAAAAACATTCATTGTGATTAGAAGATTGACCTGTCAGTCACAGAACTGTAAGACCTCTCCTGTGCTCTCCCCTTATGGAGAGCTAGGGAAGTGGGCAGGCGAGCATATCAACTTTTGGACAGATCCTGTCTGTGTTTCTATGTCCCTCCTAATCCAAATTGCTAAACTGTAAAGATTTGCATTCATTTTGCTTCAGATGTTTGCCTCACTTCAGTTTCAACATCTCCTGAATCTGTCCTCAAATTTGTCCTCAATTCCTTTTTGAATTTGGGATTGCCTTGAACCCAAAGAAACCATACTCTTCATTACACAATCAATGCTTTCCATTATCACACCACTGTTTATTTTGCTACTAGTTACTTTTTGGACTCCAGCTCCCCAAATCTCCCATCCAGAATGCCATGGGAGAAATTTTGGGAGAATGTAGCCCTGGCCTCAAAGCTTTCCGAAGTCTGAGATAAGACCATGTTTAAAACAGATTATGTACCAGGAAAGCCAAGTTCAGTTATCAGAATGAACAAAGCAGGTCAAACAAATTTGCACAGGTGTCCTTTTTAGCTATATATTTGTAATGCTTTTGATAACCGTTTGCCTCTCCTAATTATTGTAAAGAGCATTAAGCTATGTGCACTGAAGTACTGGAAATCCTGCTCACTCTCCGGATTGGCTTCTGAAATTTTGTCTCAAACATTGCTTACACATTTCCAAACTTATTCTTACAGTTGTAAAGTTGTAAAGGCTAGAATGTGTGTGTGTGTAATCTGAAATCCCAAACAATCAGGATCCTGAAATAGATAGATAGATAGATAGATAGATAGATAGATAGATAGATAGATAGATAGATACAGTACTGGCAGTGGCCACACAGCCCAGAACACCCACAGAAAACTATAGACACCTGCTGTGAAAGCCTTTGACTTCATAGAAAAAAAGACAGACAGACAGACAGACAGACAGACAGAAGACAGACAGCATTCAGACTTGGGTAAGGGAAACCATTACTAGACTTATCCCCTTATCACCAGTGTATATGGTTATGTATATCCAAATTTTGAGTATATACAGGAATGTTTACCACAGACACATGAATCATTTGGCATTCCAGATATTCTGGAGTACTGTACAGGTTCTACCATCTCTTGCCATTGGCTATGGTGGGTGTGGCTGATGGGAGTTATTGGCCCCAGTATCTGGAGGGCTGAAGGTGTCTCACCCCCTTCCCTGGCTTAGTCATTGCATTGGATAGCTTCTTTATGCCTAAGCTTTAACCTTCACTGGACGTCTGCATACAGCTAGAGGCAAAAAGGGCATTATTACTATGCTTTACGAACTGGAAGATGGCCTAAATGAAAAAAGTAGAATTATAGGGAAATACAAGATACCCTGAGGCATGGGGAAGGAGAAGAGGCTATAAAAAATAATGGGTGTTCCATGGGCAACCAGGCGCCATCTATTACCTAAAGGAGCATTATAGCCTCTTCCACGTGGCCCAAGCCTTTCAAACAAAAAGGGGAGATGGCAACAGACTCATTCTGTCAGCAACTATCATAATTAATCGGCACTTCCATTTGTGTAATAATAAGAGTGAAGTCCCCAAGGAACACTATCCATGCAATGGGAGCAATGAGACTGAGAAACCCTAAAGGAAGGCCAGACAAGCACTCCAAAGACCAGCGGTTGTCCAGTCTTCCAGGAGCCTCTCTCTGCCTTGATTTGACTCCAGGGATCTGGTCTCTGATGGGTCAGGAAAACTCAAATAGTTTAACGTCATCTTATATTCCAAGATGGGGCTGGACTCATGAACCTATTCTGGACACAGGGAAGGAGTTGGGCAAGGGCTTTCATTTCAGAAAGCACTGGTTTAAGGGGTAAATTTTCAGAGGGGGCAGAAAGCAGAAGGCAGAAATAGCTTGGCAGAAAGTCTGTCCTTGGATTTCTAGAACACCAACCAGAGAGTGTTTCTTGCTGCTGGCATTTTAAAGACAAGGGAATTTCAAGAGAATTGGCCAAGGCTGGGTTTATCTCTCTATAAAACTGACAGGAAGGGCAGTGCTGAAGCACTCCAGTTGCCAACATTTTGAATTCTGCAAAGGTCACAGTCTGACTATGCATGTGGAGCAAGTATGATGAGGATGATAAGGGCAGAGTGGGGGCTGGCAAATTCCTTCCTGGAGATAATTGTGACTTGAAGCTGAAATTGCACGCTGGCTGATGATAAGAGGGCCCACAACTGGGACAGATTAGTGGCCCTGCTTCTCAGCAAGTTTCACAGGTGAATTCTAAATTTCACCAGAATACAGGAAGCATAGCCATTTTTAATAGGCATTTTGTCAATCTAGAAAGTTGCTTTGAAAACACATCTATTACTGTAACATTGTATGGATTACATATTATACTGTATGTGCACTATTGATTGTTGATAGATCTACTGGAAACTTTTAAACATCGGTTTGTTTCCTGGCTCTGTTTGTTTGCTATTTACAAAACTGAATCCTAGAAATTTCCTGTAGCTTGATCCTTATCCAAGCCACTTCATGGTTTACTTATTTTTTTAAATTTACCTGCTCCTGGATGTTTTTCATTAACTCCACCCAAGCCTGAAGTCCACTCAGTTTCGCTTCTAGTTCAGTTTTGTGCAAGAAGCCATTGTCCAGATCCTGCATAGTATGAAAAGAGACAGTGGGTTTCACTTAACAACAACAACAAAAGCAACGACAACAACAATGCAGGTTGAATATTTCTTATTCAGAATCCCTAAATCCAAATTAATCCAAAATCTAAAACTTTTTGAGCTATAACACAAGTACTGTATTTGCAAGGCTGGAGAGAGGTGTGGGAAGAGAAAGGTGTGAGGATCTGTGAAATGATGGGAATCCATGCTCCTCCTTTTTCACAGATCTCCGATTTCTCTCCAACCTTGTGTCATTAATTATATGTAAACACAGGTATTCCAAAATCTGAAATAAATAAATAAATAAATAAATAAATAAATAAATAAATAAATCCAAAATTTGGAACACTTCTGGTCCCAAGTATTTCAGGGGATACCCAACCAATAACAGTAACAATAGCAACAACAACAATAGCACTTATTTATAATGTCCTTCCCACCAAAGGGTGGAACATCAAACATATACAGTCAGAGACATAGACAATAAAACATAGCAGTATAAATACACATAAAATCTCCGAAATCCCAGCAATCACTACCTATTTCAGCAACCTCAGGCCTGACTCAGCAGGTTAATCTGGCAAATAAAGAGGAAAGTTTTCAAACCTTTACAATAACAGGTAAGATCTTCCTCCATCTGGACTTCTAATAGAAGACCACATCACAGATACGAAGCCCAATCCTAAAAGGCTTGCAGCCTTCTCTGTCTAAATGTTTATTTAATTTATAGTACAAAAAAATTACAACATTCAGAAAAGGGCTCACAGTTCTTACAGAACTGTGCATATCAGTGGAACAGACAATATTCCTTTGTTGTAGCTTAAATTTCTAGATGATGTCCACCATGCTAACTGAACTGCCAGGTTGTTGTTGTTGTGTGCCTTCAAGTCATTTCTGACTTATGGTGACCCTAAGGAAAGTGTATCATGGGGTTTTCTTGACAAGATTTGTTCAGAGGGGGTTTGCCTTTGCCTCCTTCTGAGGCTGAGAGTGTGTGACTTGCCTAAGGTCACCTAGTGGGTTTTCATGGTCCACAGAGTTACAATCCAACACACAAACTGCTACTCCACGCTGGCTCTCAAGCTGCTAGGTCCTGGGAGAGAGTAGAGTGCAGTGCCCTAAACATAAAAACTCAAAGTCTGACAACCAAAAGCCCTGGATCAAATGTAACCCATGAAAGGATCCATGGTGGGATGAAACGTGAATATTTAGGGAGATTTAAAACAACCAGGATGGTACTGTTCTGAATTAAGGCCAGAGGGAAAAGAGAACTACAGTAGGAGGATAC
>NC_056523.1:171729083-171742242 GCF_019175285.1 Sceloporus undulatus | reverse complement strand
TACACTTTTCAGTCACAAAATAAGGGGGAAGTTGTGTACCATGTGGGGACACTTGTGTTAATGTTGTGCTGTTCCCATTTTGGTATAGGTGGCATTATTGATCAATATAGCTAGAGAGCTTGTAGAGCAAGGGTAGAAAAAGTGGGAAATGTTAGGGAGTCTTCATTCTGAGTTTGGGGTTTACTTCTCAGTTTCCCTCCATTTTGCACAACATAGTCATTATTTTATTGATACTTTATTTCTGTTTGGAATTAGGTGGAGTGCAAAAGGAAGGAAGTTTGGCCAATCCTACACAGTCATCCTTTAATTATAGATATATAAAAATTAGACTGTTGAACAGGAGCAGCAAAGTAAACAGAAACGCTCTTGCAAGCAAGTTTCACCAGGGGATGAGCACATCTAAAAGGAATGTACAATTCATAACAACTGCTCATCCCAGGGAACATTTCTGATGCCCAACCTGTTTCATCCCCAAAGTCCCCATAGCAAAAGCCTTCAACTACATTTTCAAGGCTATCCCTCCAAAGGTGGAGTGAAGCAACTCTGTAGAGGCACAAGAGTGGCATTATACTTTTAAGAACAGGAAATGCTGGAAAATTCTCTTTGCGTATAAAACACTATAACAATCTTGACAATCTTAAACAGTTTGGTTATAATTACATAGTTTTGGCACAGACACTGTTGCCTGAGTGCCAGGTGATACTCAACAATTACAGGGTGTCTGGGTTATTGTTTTGTTTTAAGAAATCGCATTTTCCAATGAATAATAACAACAAAGTCTAAATTCAGGACTCCCCCTCTAAAACTGTATTACTGTGGCTATTGTCTCAGAATCAGCAGCCCTGTAACTTATTTGCCCCCTTTCCCTAGAAACATCAAGAAATAAAAAATGCTCTGATGATTAAACATCATATTCCAGATTTTACTTGTTTTTCAAGAAGGCCCAAAGATGCACAGAGCAAGTAAATCAATGGATTAAGGTTTTCAGGAGAAAAGATGAGTCCTTGATATCTCTGGTTCCAAGAACCCCATGGATACCAAAATTGATGTATGCTCAAGTACCATTAATTACAGTGGCATATTAAAATGGTGTCCCTTACATAAAATGTCAAAATCAAGGTTTGCTTATTGGAATTTATATATGTTAAAAATATTTTCTTCAAGCCGTGGATGGTTGAATCCGTGGTTGACTGTAGCAATGCTATGCTTTAAAAAAAATTAAAACCCCAAATATCAGAGTTTCAAAATTCAGTTGAATTTACCTTTCTCATCATAAGTTTCAGGAAAGCTTTTCAGTGTTTCTAAAAATTTATCTCTTCTCAGTCTCTCTTTTCCTCATCTCTCTCCTCTCCTGTCCCTGTTTATGGCTGAATCCAGGTTTAGAAGCAAATAATTTATTTATTTATTTATATATTTATATATAATATAAATTTATATATTTATTTAACTTATTACAAATAAGGCAAAATGGGATGCCAGCTCACTTCTTTTCCAAGAAAACACTGTAACAGGCCAAGTGTAACTGAAGCTTCATGTAACTCCCCCAAGCCTGTATTTGGAGGGATCAGGAAACACAAGGTTTCATCTGACTACCTTTTTCTGGTTAAAAAAGGAGAGAAAAAATGTTTGTTTACATTATATCAACAAACTGAGGCAAGCTAGCAATTAATTATGGGGTTTTCTTGCCACAATTTGTTCAGTGGAGGTTTGCCATTGCCTTCCCCTGAGGCTGAGAGCATGTGACTTGCCCAGTACATTAAAAAAGTGATTTAGGCCAAACATTCAAAGGGCCTTTCTATTCCATATAAGATTTTAACTTAAATCTACATGTGATGTGTCCTTCCTGGTGATCTGGTAATCCTGTGCATAAATATAAACTTAAAATGTTCACTGACCTTTTTCAGAACTGTGAAGGTGAATTCCATCCCAGTGCGTTTGTTTATTTCTTCCTCATATCTAAGGAAAAGGGGGAGATTTTTAGTATGAATGAAGTGACAGAAGGTATCACTTAAACAGTATATATAATTTAGGTTCTCTATTTGCTTCCTTAGTCTGGGAAAGAAAACCAGTGATCCTACATATCAACACACACAAAAGCCACACCTGTGCCATCTGCTCATTAATCTCTGAATTATCATAATTCTTAATGGGCCCATAATGGACCCATTTTCCTGGATGCTGTACAGGCATGCAATAATGAGAGACATATTCCTATCCAGAATTCCCAAAATGAGTGGGAGGGAAAATAATGTCAGACATAATAATGTTGGAACGAAGAGCAGAAGAATAATGGCACTGGGTGAGTCTAGAAGAGCTGAGTCCAAACTCAATTGCTGTGGTGGGCGTCTAATCGCATCATTACACTGTCTCAACAATGCAAGCAATTTCCTTCCAGTGCTCCACCCCATTTTCTTTCTCCAAAGCCCAGTTTGTGGCATGGAAATCTGGCAGTTCCACTGTGCTTCCTCATGTGTCCTATTGGCCGCACCTGAAATTTCATGTTCCATCAGACACTCCCTCCCTTTACCCATTTTAGCATTTATGTTTGATTTTGGTGACTGCACTTGTGGTTGGATTTCAGGACTTTCTCTCCCTGCACCAGTCTAATTTTATTGTCAAGGTTGCCTCCATCCAGTCTCAGCATGGACCCTTTACCAGCCAGCCCTGTTCTTCAGCCTCCTCCAAATTTAGAAATCATATCTGAGTTTAATAAGAAATATTTAGTGTTGTTTTATACATAGTATGTGCTGACTTATGCAGGCACTGTTCTTGTGCATAAAGAATATTTGTTGTGAAGTACATAGTAAGTATTGTGCATAGATATGATACTGTGACTGTTTCAGGTTAAATTTCCTATATAGTTGAATTAGAAATATTCTATACTCCATTTTATACAGAATGCCCTGAATGCTATTGGGAGTCTCAACAGAAGTAGATCCATTGAATCAATGGGATTTGTCTACCAGTCGCCTTGCCATTTAAAATTCATTCTGTGGGTTGGTTCTAGTTGTGACTATTGCTGACTGTGGTATGTAATGACCAAGTTACTACAATAACCCCTCCATATTTGCGGATTTGATTATTCACAGATTTGATTAACATGGTCTCTCTAGGAATCTCTAGGTCCTCCAGTGTAACTCTATGGTCAACTTTAAACAAAAGTTGCACTGAAAGACCTAGAGATTCCCAGAGAGAATACTCTACTAGGCCTTTGTAGCTCCTCCAGGGCACTTCTATGGTCACTGTCTGTCAGACATTGACCACAGAGTTGCCCTGGAGGACCTAGAGATTCCTAGACAGGTGTCCTCTCAGGTAAAAACATGGTGTTTTTGTTATTTGAACCCTAGCGAATATGGAGGGACAAGTGTATTTTATACACTCTGCATAAATAAAACAACCCTTGCTTACCAATAAGTAAATGTATTTGAAGCCATATTTACTGAATTAATTTTCAAAGATTTACCATCTGTAGATTTTGGTGAATAAAACTGATATTTGGCGACTGGTTTGGCAAATGAAGTCAAAATGCCTGAATGTACTCTGACCATAGGATATCTAGAATGCCACCTGCTGTGCCAGCATCCTCACTGACTGGGGTTGCTGATGCAGCTCATATGAGATCCACCAATGTGATCTGAGCTATTTGTTACAGAGCTGTACTTGAAACATTTCTATTGCAACATGGTGAGCTGCAAATTGGTGAATATATCGTCTTGTTAATATGATCAGTGCCTGAATGAAAAACCAGGCCAAAACTATCAAACTGGAATATTTGGTATATTGGGAAGTTGTGAGCATTCTCTGTACAGCATTTCCAATGCAAGCATCCAGATCTTGGTTACTAATCACTAAATTATTACCAGATCAGGTAGGAGATGTAGGTCAAGAAAAGCCAATAAACTTGGTCTGGAATAAATCACCTGTCCCCAGCATAGTGCTAGGTAGTTTTTTTTTCTAGATTATGTAATCCAACAGTTCTTATTTAGTAAGTAAAGTAATATAGCCCATTTCCCCCCTTACGTGTAATTTATAGCAGACCAAAAATCTACAGAAGCAATTATTAGAGCAAATTCTAAACATATGAGAGATGTATTTTCTTTTGTATTGGTTAGTGTTTAAGAATAACCCTGCTAAGGCATGGTAAACTATATTTAACAATGCCAACAATTCCAAGTTTAAAAGATCTGGATGGATAGGGTGGTGTCTCATTCATTTTAAGATTTCAGAAAAGGTTTCATTAGTGTAGGTGTTGGAAACAGGTTTGTTAAGGTGCTGAAAATGGGATGGGGCTAAGACAGCTCAGGTTTTGTGACACTGGAAGCCTGCAGCCATGAAGATGCTTATGGCCCATTTTTTTTTTCTATAGGAAGTCATGGGGTGTAGCCTTGGGTGGCATGTAGGCCCCACATCGGCCCCTGAGGCAAGCTTTGAACATAGTGGATGGCACTAATAGCAGTGCCAAACACCCTTTGTATCATCTAAATAACAAAGAAAAAGCATGCCTCTGCACAATTTGAATGAGAGGGATGCTGTATCATGCTGGATGGGTACAGATGCTGTATATTACAACACAACATGAATGTTATTTTTGCGGGCACTTAAAAAGGACTTGGATATATTTTACTCTCCTCTTTCCCACTCATTTTTATGGGCAGAACCATGAAATGCTGTTTGTTCCTTTCTAGACTGCCAGCTGTAAAGGTCTTTAATAGCCCTACTCATGTCTACGTAGAAATAAGTCTCAGTAAATCCTACTGGCTTATTCCCAGGTGACTGGGTTCAGCATCTTGCTTCCCTCAATGGTCAAGCAAATGCTCCGGGAAGCCCTCATGAGCAACAAGCTTCTCCCATAATTCTGTAGCAACTGGTATTCAGACATATAGCCTCCACTTCTGGAGTTCTAGTGTGATAGTCATCACTCTTAGTAACCATTGCTATCATCATCTGCCACAAATGTCTTGAATCAGAGATGCGTATAACTTTGACAAAGCCTAACACACATATATAGAGGAAGCAAAGACGGAAACAGAGGAAGGTGCCTTACATCACATCAGTTCATGTAGTTCACTAATATCTACAATATTGACTAGCAGCATCTCTTCAGGGTTTCTTCCCCTAAAGTATCTGGAGATGCCAGGGACTAAACCAAGAACCTTCTGTTCACAATGATGTGCTGTATCACTCAGCAACTGCCCTTCCTCCTTCCATACCAGTCATTTATTGTGGAAGACCCAGCCTTTGTTCACTCATTTTTTACGGGGCATCTAAATAATGTCACCATCAAACTATTACCCCCCCCCATGTTTTCCTTGAGCCTCTCCCCTCTTTATTTCAGACCCCAGAAAACTGAACTTTTAAAATAGAACAGTATTGTCATTTCCACAAGTGTTCATTGACTTTATTAGAATTACTACTGCTTTTCTTTTCTTTTTAGTGGGTAGATGTTATGACTCTTATCCAGAAAACCAGTATTAATATGCAGGCTGGTCAACCCAAAGATTTCACACTGGTTGACAGTGCCATGGTACGTCATATTCCTTTTTTTAAAAGGACACTCTGATACCTCAACATGCGACAAGCAGTGGCAAAGTCACAGCCTTAGATCACAGGGCAATCATTTCAAGCCCCCGATCTCAGAATCAGTAACACAACCAACCAACAGAAACAGACTGTGGTTTAGGGAAGACACAGCTCTTCCAAACATAGAATGGGCATTGACAGAACCTCCTCCCCATCCTGGGAGCTACCTATTTCATAAGTCCCATTGCACAGATGATGGTAGAAATGTTGGTTCATCTGGTTTTTCCTGCCCTTTGGGTTGGGATATTTGACATGAAGCCAGGGCGCACATGCTATGCTTAATTACAGCCTGTCTCAGTCACTGATCTTGAATCCTCTTTTGCACCTCATCTTGATACCTGCTGGTTTCAACTAACTTAAGAAAGAGGACTTTATGTACTAATATAATTTGACAGAGGAGCAAACATGAGGCCTGTCAGTCCTGATGGGATCTGATGAAAGCCCATTAACCCAGCCATGTGTTTTTGACCAGGGGAATGTTTGCAAAGGAGTTTTTGGAAGCAAGGATTTGCATTTAAGAGGTGATTCATGTGGAAGCAGACTCTTGCTTCCAAGCTACAACAGCTGGAATTCTTTACTGAGAACGATGTGTGCATGGCATCCACCAGAAACATGGGGTAGAGAAATGTGCCAGCTTGTTTATAAATAATTTTACACTTTCACACATAATTTACACCAGGGACTTGCCCAATGATTTAAGCTTCTTGTGCTCTTTCTTTGCTGACATTTGCTGACATTGTCTATGTGGATCCATGTCCAGTGTCATAAAAGATTCCGAGGGCAGCCTGTATTGTGTTTTAAAAGAAAGAGAAGTAGCAGATATGACACACACATAAGACAGGAGATGCACATTTGGGATAATTGTTCATAATGACAAATATGTATTTCTAACACTGGGAGTGGAAAATTACAAATGTTCCTAGCATCCCTAAATGAAGAGTGTTTGTCCAAAACTGGGAGAAATTTTAGCCACTCAGAAAAATGAACAAGGTAAAATCACATTAAGAACTATCTCAAGACATAGATCATATTGTATCCATTAGATTGAACCACAGTACACCCATGGAATCAACTGTTCCAGGGTGAATCAATATATAGGTAAATCCCATTCATTCAGTGGGTCTACTCCAGCTGGGAAGAGAATCTAGAGGATTCAGATATTTAATTACCTGCACTTTGCCGTTTTTGTAGTAAAAAGAACATTTAAACAAAGAAATTTCACACATTTTGAAATCTCAATTAAATTTATTGCCAACATATGCAGGATACAGACTGCCAGAAAGAGGCAGCCGGGAGCCGCTTTTCGTTTCTGTGTAACTGTGCTGCAGCTACCAAATTGCGCGGTGTGGCTACACAGAAAGAAAAGGAGCAATGAAAAGCGGCTCCTTTTAGTGCCACTGCAAACTGCCTGCAGTGGCGCGAGCACGTCACTGCCGCGTGTGCCCATCTGGACGGCACCCTCAGCTGTGACATCCTGGTGATGCCCTAGGGTTGTAGGGCATCTGGAAATGGCACCCCGAGGCAACCCTAGCACGTTGCCAGGACGTGCTAAAGGGCCCGTTTGTACAGGGCCATAGTCTGCTTCTGCTTCTAAGGTTGCTTTTCTCCACCTTGGGTAAAGTCATCATTATGTAAGAATGAAAGACCTTTTACTTGATGACTGTTGTTTTCTGTGAACATTATTCAGAGGTTGCATCAACACTGCAGAATTAATGCAGTTTAACACTTTAACTGCTGCGGTGCAATGCTATGCAATTTTGGGATTTGTAATTTTGTGAGATATTTAGCCTTCTCTGTCAGAGAGCTCTGGTGCTACAACAAAGTACAAATCCCAAGATTCCATAGGATGTAACCATAACAATTAAAGCAGTGTCAAGCTGTATTAATTTTGCTGTGTGGCAGCAGCCTGAGAGTTTCAAATTTGTCTTAGCTAGTGTATATCTCTGCTAAGACAGGGTTTAGTAGAGAACAACAATCAAAGAATAACAGAGATTGGCTAGGAATGGGTGACTGAGGAGGTGTGTCTCATAGCCTGAATCTTGTGGGTAGTCTCAGCCAGACTAAGCTCCCTGAATCAATGGGATTTGTATTAAGTGTTAATTCACCATTCAACAACTGATTCAGTGGTACTCTACTTGAGATCATCTAGGCCTATTAGTCAGATGCTGAAGTAATGAAAAAAGAGAAAAAACTTATGTCAGGTGAAAGAGAATTCTAGTGTCAGGAAGCTTGCAAAAAAAAAAATGTATGTAGGTGGAGAACAGAGATGGTAATTTTTGGATTAACTGGAGATTGGTATTAGTCTAGTGTACAATCCAGGAAAGTGCTTAGAGAAAGAAGAGGGATGAAAAGAAACATACTGAAGAATGAGATGGAAGGGGTAGGTACATTAACTTTTACACATAATAACACATTATGTTCCTTTTGCTTCTCATTTTTCTTTCCTGTTTGGCTAATTTTTGTCCATTGGCTTTTGAGTTGATAGACCTCATCCACAAATCCAGCCAACAAACTGACAGGATGTTAAAATGTGTAATTTTCTAGCCCAAGTATACAATTAGAGGGTTTGTTTGGTCCTTTAGAATGGAACTGAGTTCTTCAAACAGTTGCCATAATATCAAGATTGCATTTACTTGCAAACTGATATTGTGCATTGTTATCCCTAGGAGCAGTTCACAGGAGCTAGTGAAATATGACACCCAGCACCAGTACAAGGGGACAGCTTTCGGGTCATTGCTTTGCTTGTGGTACTCCACATCCACACCACACAGCTATGGGGAGAATGTTGTTTGGTTTGCATTTTAAAACAAGGGGATCTAATTTTCACTTCCCAGAATAATATGGAGATTGAAATACTGCAATCCCTCAGACTGTGGCATGGAATTTTCTCTGAATTTTGCAATGCAGTTCTCAGCCCAAAAACTGGAAACAAAACTACAAACTTTCACAAAGTTTTGTTTTAAACCAATGCATAAATGGGATACAACAGACTTATGAATGAATACAGACATAATGGACACTAAATGAAAACCAAACAGTTCAACCATGCCTGCAAATCCTTTTGCTATTCAACAATGCATTTTATGCAGAGGGAGGCTGGTTTGGATGCTGGAAGACATTTCTGGCCTGTTCTTTGTATGGAAACCAGATATCTATCCCATCTTCTCCAGCACATGATAATATGGTTTATGTTTTATTTTATTTTAAAAACGCTTAGAAAGTCTACATCTAGAAAAAAAAATCTCCTCCTCACAACAGAAGGCAGTTTTGATAGATAAAGGTATGTAAAGTATAGATTTAAGCCTTAAATCTGTGATAGGAAAAATGCAGCCCACAGCCTGCATGTAACCCCCAATGTTTGTTTTGTGTCTCCCAGGTTAGAAGGGATTTATAAATCTGCCCAACAACACTGCAAAAGACCCAGAAGAAGAGGAAGAAGGAGAAGGAGAAGAAAAAGGGACCTACTTGTTCCGAACAGTGTCCATGGCATCCAACACTTCGTCAAGTTCTGCATCAAGCTGTTCCTTCTCATTATCTATAGAGCGGGTCTCAAGTCTCAGTCTATTCATGTACTGGTCATAGAGGAGTTTGATGTCCAAGTCGGAAAGGGAGTTGTCCTGTTCTTTTAGAAAGTTCCACCTGGTGATCAAGACTTGGTTGTGCTGCTCCAGACTCTGGACCTGGGGGTTGTTAACAAGCAAAGAAAATTGGAGATGATTGCAATGATACTTTTGTCAGTCTATCTACCTCTCCATGATTCAGAAAATATGCAGGGGGTCACTGTGTTGGCTATTTAGTAAATTTAAAAAAATCCACCGAACAGTGATACTTTTATTGGCCAACCAAAATGCTCAGTATACTTGTTGTAAGCTTTCAAAGCTCCACTGGCTTCTTCATTAGGTAAGATGTTACACACCAAACTCCTCTTTTGCAATCCAATATGTCTCCATTCCTGCTGATATACAAATGGACATTAAATTTCCTAGACTTTGCCAAATTGCCACATGCCCAGAGGAGGAGGGGTCAGCCTGCTAAAGATACCCTCCCCATACCATCTTAACTAAGGACAGAAACAACCAAATGCAGTCATTTTACTAACATTCTTCTTTTTGGTATGTAACATCTTGCCTAATGAAGAAACCAGTGGAATATATTGTGCATTTTGGTTGTCCAATAAAGGTATCACTGTTTGGTAGATTTTTGTTTGAACTCTCCATGTTTATTGTTGTCATTGTGTATCTTCAAGTTGATTCTGACTTATGGCGACCCTAAAGTGAACCTATCTTGTTTTTTTTTTTTTTGCTGCAAGATTTGTTCATAGAAGGTTTGCCATTGCCTGTCTCTGAGGCTGAGAGAATGTGGTTTGCCCAAGGCTATCCAGTGGTTTCCAAATTCCATCAAAATCACGGTTTAGATTTCTCCAAGATATCTCATTATGTGTACCCAAATATTCCAAAACAACAAGCCATAACCCATCCCTAATGGAGGAGGAATGGAATGGTGTTTTCACTGCTTCATGGAAGCCCCACAGAGATAAATGAAACCATACACCCAAAAGAACAGTAAAATAAACCACAGATGCTGAGAAGGAGGACTTGAAGTGGATTTGTTCTGCCATGTCCATTGTACTAAGAAAACAAATAATAAGCTATTATCTGTGCCAATCAAGAAATTCCAGGTTTGAAACCAAGGTAGAAAATGGAAGGGAGAGGCCAAAAAGAGGCAATAGCTCTAATTTTTATCAGGAGTTTTGATATACTATGCTTTTCTCAAGCACAGAATAATTAGGTTTGATTTCTATAAAACAAATATTTACAGCCTGAGATCAATAACTAGCAGTACTAGTGTTGTTGAGTCATATCTGTTCATAAAGGGACAACCTATGGTAATCCCCAGCAGAAAAATCTTCAGAAGCTAAAATGGTACATGGAGTCCTCACAAAAAAGCAGGTGTGTGTGTGAGCAAATGAGCCAGAGTCAGCACTCATCAACAGCAGTGGAGGTAAATCTTTTTCCTTTTGAGGTTACTGCAGCTGCAATCCAATAACAGGCCAATGTGACAAGATGTGACTGCAGCAACGAGAACAACAACATTTCCATATAGATACTCTCCTTCCCCAAGTTTCTCTCTATCAGCTTCATAGCTGAGAGAGAGAGAGAGAGAGAGAGAGAGAGAGAGAGCGCAGAATGGAGAAAATAGTATTAATACTTCAGAACAGGGGCAGAAAAGGGTATGTGGCCTGGAGAAAGGTCATGGGCTGGAGATTCCTCTGCCCGATCAGACACTGACTCTTTTTGGACATCCCATTGTTAACATTCCTTTCTGTTTTCATTCACCTCTTTCAGTGCACTATTGCTAACCTCAGACTGATCTTAAAGGCAATAGCACAGGTTAAAAACCTTTATGCATTTATGCAATTTTTGGAACTATAAATTATACCTCCAAAAGTACAACAGGTTTCTCCATGAGAACCACGTAATTAAATGCTTCCTTACACATATGGTTTGAAGATAAGTGAGAAGCATCTTCCCCAAGGGGACAGTGCAAAAAACCTCTGAATCTATGTGAACATGCATACTTTCCCCAACAGACATAGGAGCTGTGCTAAGGAATGAAACACTCTCTCTTTTAAGAGTTGTTTTGGAGCCATCTCATTATAGGATTACAGAAGGAAAAAGAAAGGAGGGTAGACCAAAGCTTGATTCAGACAGTCCTTTGTGGGTGAGAACCCATCATTTGTGGCCTCTGGTCACACAAGGATTGTGAGCATGAGTGCACCCTGTGCTGCAACTGGAAAGTATGGTAATTGTGGTGAAAGCATGTCTAACTGTGCAGCTGAATATTACTGATGACTGTAGTCAATCTGCAGTGAGTTTATAAATGGCTGCCATTCCACAAAGAGCAACCATAAATCTATCTTGGCATGTCATGGCAAATTTGAAATTGCTTCCAATATGGTGGCTGGCTTAACCCAGAACATTGCTGGGAGGGAAGGAATGGATTCACTTCTTGAATATTCCCTGAATTTTACTTTTTCAAACAAGAGAAATAAAACATAAAATAAAATAAAAAAGAAATGATTTGAGTCATGAATGATCCATAGCCATGGATTCTCAAACATAGGCATAATAGTTGTTGAAGTGGGGAATAAAACGTGTGGACCAATATTACTTTATGGACATCATGGGGGGGGGGGGAGGAAGGGATAGGCACCCACAATTCTACTTTCTGACTCACTGAAGAGGACTACCCTTATGCCAGCTCTCTGGACAAGCAGTTGTGGTGGGAGCTTTAAAGTTATTGTCCAAGGTCCTCAACATTATCCCAAAAGTAGGTTCAGCACCTTGGATAGTTTCTTTAAAGTTCAAAGAAATGGATCTACGTTGCCCTACTGACATCAGCACCACCAACTGCCACTGCTGTGAAGGAAGAGACTCAGTTGCCTCTGACAGACTTTTATTTTATTTTTTTGCACTGCAGTTTGGAGAAGGGAAGAAGGGAAGTATGGAGTTTCTCCTGTTTTTGATTTCCATCTCCAAACTGCACTGAAACTGAAAAGAGACCTCAAGTCTTCCCCTCAGTGTTTGCTCAAGGGCTTGAGAGAGAGAAAAGAGATCTTTGTCTTACCTGCACACCAGTTTGGATAAAGATCAGAAGCAGTGGGAGAAACTCTGCTGTCCCCCCCCCCCACACACACACACATCTCAAGATCTCTCTGGAAAGGGCTTGGTAGAGAGAGATTAGTATTCTTTTTCACTTGCACAACATAAGAAATAGCTGGGTTTTCTCTTTCTGTATTAGTCAAAGCTCCCTTTACGTGAGACAAAACTTTGCCTCTCCCTTCCTCATTCTTTGAGAGAGAGGCAGAATGTTGGTCCTCTCAGTTATTCTTCTTACTCATTTGCCATTTAATAGGCCACCTTAAAACATAAAGATAAAAGCCTTCCCTTTCAAGGTGCCTTACAAGAAAACATCAACAACACTAAACCAAAGCCAGGGATAATCACTAATGAGTGTCAACCATATAAGATCAGCCCCCACCCATAAGAGCAGTAATAAATTAAACGTATTTCCATCAACTAGCCCAGGGAAATGGGACTGGATGCATTCCAGTCAGTAAAAGACTGCATAGGCATTGGGCCACTGCTGGCAATCCCTCTCTCCAGTCCAAGCCAATCTAATGGTTCTCAAGGATTACAATAGAAGCGAAACCTGCATGTTGTCCAAGGTCCTGAAGGATATGAAGGGGATATGAAGAAGCAGTGTGAGAAATGCCACTTGTCACTGGATTTTTCCATATCACAGTGTTAATAGGAGAAACTCCCGTTTCTCTTGAAAGGCCTCTGCCTATGATGGAGGAATGAGAATATAGTAAAGCACACACACACACACACACACACACACACACACACACAGAGGTTGAGTCTCCATATTAAAAATGCTTGGGATCAGAAGTGTTTTCGAATTTTTTTAAATTTTGGAATATTTGGATACACATAATGAGATATCTTGGAGAAATCTAAACCATGAAATTCATTTATAGCTCTGATAGCCTATAATAATAATAATAATAATAATA
>NC_056523.1:171719643-171729073 GCF_019175285.1 Sceloporus undulatus | reverse complement strand
ATAATAATAATAATAATAATAATAATAATAATAATAATAATAATAATAATTTATGCTTCCTATATACATTATACACATAGCCTGAAGGTAATTGTATACACAATTTCGTGATGATTATGTGCATGAAACAAAGTTTGTGTACACTGAACCATCAGAAAGCAGAGGTCAAAATAGTTTTGCACTTTTGGAATATTTCTGATTTTAGAATTCCAGATAAGAGAAACTCAATCTGTGTGTTTGTGAGAGAGAGAGAAAGAAAGAGAGTGGGGGATCCCATTTCATTGCCACAATTTCACAGCCATGGATTTAAATAACCTCCTATTAACATCTTACAGCTGTGTCACCACATGTTGAGATGCTCATGGGAAAGGATTGTAATGGTTACATGGAATTCATCTTGTATTTGCGTCTTGGAGCCCATTGCAAAACTTTCTGAATATGGGTTATCTCTGGCATAAAATGAGCAAACTTCAGGCTGAATTCAACATGTTAACAGTGGCTTTTCACCACAACTGAAGGTGCTTCCAGAGCAGAGATATAAATCTTTACTTATCTTGTTCTCACAGGCAAGAATGAAGAATTTCAAGCTTTCTCTTCACTGGGCAAGATTACAAGAGATTACAAGAGATTAAGGGAGATTTTGCTTGTGATTATTTGCATGTCATTTTATTTGCACAAAAACCTTATCTTTTTTTTTTTTGCACAAAAAGGGTTCTAGATAGAACTGTGCAAATATAGACCTGGTCACTGCTATAACCTGAACTTCCTGGTTCAGATTGAATCCAGGAACACATCCAAGGTTCAGACCTGTGTCTTCGGCAGGCATATAATCCCATTCAGCACAGCCTGAATTTCTATTCCCTGAGCTGCTTTTTAATTGACCAGAAGCACCTGTGTCTTATCTGAAATGATCTTCAGTTTGTTCACTTTCATCCTGTCCATTACTGATTATAGGCCCTGGTTTAGGACTGAAACAGTTTCAATGGGCTGCAGTGGAAAGCAGTCATAGTGTTGGGTATCATCTGCATAATGATGGCACGAAACCTCCCCAAATATGAATGATGGATTTCAGTCCTCCCCTGAAAATTGTAGGCCTTGGGTAGGCTTGCATTGGGAGATATCCAGCAGTTGGAAGGGACAACAAGGGCCATGTAGGTATATACATCTAAACCGCTGCTGAAAGATACCTATCCAACCTATGTTTAAACACCTCCAGTCCACCACCCTTGAAGTAATCTAATCCGCCATGGAACAGCTCTTACAGTAAAGAAGCTCTTCCTAATGTTTCGCTGGAACCTCTTCTTATAATTTGAATCAACTCCTTTGAACAACAAAAAGATATCATATTATGTAATCAGATTCATTGGCAATACTCCCATTGATTCCAATTGAAAAATTGTGGTACATGCTTAACAAAATTCCAGAGAAAAGAAACCAGCATTCCCATAAATCTTAATGCAAACTTCATAGGTAAGTTTTCATTAAAATTCTCTCCATTCCTCAAACAAAGTCTGACAACTTTGATTATTGGCTTCAGCCCACATTGTTGTGATAACATGCCTGCTAACCTATGTTTAGTCATTATCTTTCTAAAGATCATCTGCTGCTCTTTATCCAAAGATTGCAAATGATAGACAATTCACCCCCTCTTTTGGCAACCTCTTCCTAAATTTAATTACTACCATCAGCTCTTGCTTTCAATGTTTGTTTGGAATTACCTATGAATAACCAAGGAAAGATTTTTGATAGGTTCCTTCCTGTTAATCCTATTATATGGCACCTAGAGCAAGATTATTATCCTATTGGGCAAGGCCTTGTACAAGCATGGAAAGAACACAAACTGAAAAACATCTCCCGTTAAAGAGACACGCGCAGACTTGGAGGGACTGGAGCCAACTCCAAAGCAAAACACATACAACAAAAGAAAGAAACCTCCTTGAGCCTACACCTCCATCTTAAACCACTACCTCATCCTGTATTATTCCTAACTCCATCTATAATAAAAAATGCTCCTAGAACATAGACCTATCTATTTATCCCATACTTCTCTTTCCTCATTCCTCCCTTACTACTATTCTACCCATCTTCACCCTAATCTCTCCTCCTAATCTCTCCTCCTATCTCTTCTCGTTTTGATCTCTTACCACTTTTCTTCTTCCCCTCCTTATACATCTCTCTCTCCTATCCACTCTGTACCCTCTTCTCTTTTCCTTACCTCTGTGATCTAATCCTTGCTCCATTTTCATGTATAACTGACACATTTAGTTTTATGACTGAAGTTTAAAAACTTAACATATACCAAATTGGAGCATGCACAATTCTTCCTAAGTGTTATTGTTGCCGTGGCAACCGCACGGCCCTGGCAATGATCTGCAGTAAAAAGGAGCTCCAAAATGAAGCTCCTTGCTGTGACGCTGCCAAGGCACCATTTCTGCCTTGTGACGTCATGGTTATGTAACGCACACGCCACCCTGTTTGGACGCAGCATGCGTGTGACATAATATATATGTGTGCTGTGCGGACGGTGCTGTGTAATGATGGCACCATCCACACAAACAATCCGGAGATTGTACTGAGCCTATATTAAGCATATATGTGAGAAAGGGAGTGCATAAGTCCTCTTCTCATATGGAATGTCAAAAACCCTGTAAAATTAGGGTTTCCAATTGTGTAGAAATCCTCCAGGCACAAACAGGTTTCTCTTCTTCAGAATCCTATTCTGCTTATGGAGTGATGACAAGATCTGCATCTGCACTGCAGAAATAATGCATCATGATGTTGCTTTATATGGCTAAATGGCTCCATCCCATGGAATCCTAGGATTTGTAGTTTGTTGTGGCGCCATAGCTCTCTGAAAGAGAAGGCTAAATATCTCATAAAACTGGAAATCCCATACAGAATTGCATCGCATTGTGCCATGGCACTTAAAGCCATGTCTAGCTGCGTTATTTCTGCAGTGCAGATTATACCCAAGGGGATTCCTCTCTGTGCATGTTTAGTTGATCTATTACTAGATAATACAGTGTGTGAATAGGATTAATGTGATGTCCTAATCCTTAAAATGGTCAAAATCCATAGCTGGTGCTGCATGTGGTTCTCAACACTGTTTCCTCACAGCTAATCCAAAGAGGGTGAATAACCTTGCCAGGGTTTTCTTGGTAAAATTTATTTAAAAATTATTCATTGCCTTCCTCTGAGGTTGAAAGAGTGGGACTTGCCCTAAGTCACCCACTTCAGTCGTGGAAATTCACCTTCTCACAAATCAAGAGGATCTCTCAACACTGCATGTGTGTTGTGTGCCTTCAAGTTGTTTCCTGCTTATGGCGACCCCAAGGCAAAATTATCATGGGGTTTTCTTGGCAAGATTTGTTCAAAAGAGGTTTGCCATTGCCTTCCCCTGAGGCTGAGGCAGTGTAACTTGCCCAAGGTTACCCAGTGGGTTTCATCCCTGAGTGGGGAATCTATCATTGGTTTTCAGTGCAACACTCATACTACTACACCATGCTGGCTCTCCTCTCTACACTGCTTAACATGAAAAACAAACAAACAAACAAACAAACAGATTTTATCAAAAATATATATGGATACAATGAATTTAAGCGGCACCCCCAGTTTGGTATGGTAACACTGTTGTATTGCACTGTATCTGAAGCATACCATGCCATTTGTTAATATAGCAAGCAATGTTTAGCATTGGAACATAAAGTGATTAGACGAAATAATGTCTTTTTCCCCCCTCCAACAACTTTATTAAACGTTTGGAGTTAGAATGCTCAGTTTACATACTGAGAACTGTACAGTCAGCTTTTCAGTTGATAGAAAGGTAAGATGCAAAGATAATAATCAGGTGTTGTTGTTTGCCATCAAGTTTGGGCCAGAACAGACAGGCCAAACAAAGTGGCTTCTGGCCACACTAAAGGCATGCTGATGAAATGATACATGCCTCCAAAGTGGCTGGAAGCCATGCTGAAGTCCTTAGGACTGGAGCAAAAAAGAGCTGGGATAGTCTGATTTCAGGTGGTGCCAGTTGGCCCCTGGATCCGTGGCCCACCTTGGGAGTAGACTGTATGGACAGCAGGGTTCTGACCCACTTCTGGTTGGAGCAGACTCAGGCCACTCTTTCGTGCTCATCTGTTCCGCCTCTTTAGCTTATGGGGACCCTATGAATGAAATATCTCCAAGATCCCTGGTTATCGATTGCCCTACTCTGGTCTTACAAACTGAGGGTTATGGCTTCCTTATAACAATCAGATAAATAGCTTAGCAAATAGAATGAATTCAGAGATATTGCCATGTTCATCTGGAATATCATGCAAAGGAATCTTGCAGCACTTTTGAGACTGTGTGAAGGAAGCTGTAGCATGAGCTTTTGTTGCCTTGGTCTACTTCACTCCATGCATCTGAGAAAGTAGATCAAGTGTACAAAAGCTCAGTTAGTCTCAAAAGTGCTGCAAGATCCCTTTGCATACAATTAGAATTAAAGTTGACTTGCCACAAGTCATCAAGGCTCATTTGGACAAGATCTCCCTCCAAACCCAATACTTAAAATAGTTCAGAGACACCCAGCCAAATAGGTACAAATACATTGTGTGAACTGGTCACAACTGGAAGATGGAGTGGTTCTACAATCATGGAAATGGCTATCCAGTGATTGTCTCCTTCAGCTAATGTGTTTCCTTGTTCCACAAGAAATTATTGTGCAAACTGGCCTTCAGGCAACAGGATGATGAATTTTCTACCTAGGTTCACCAAATGACAGGTTATAAGGAATGATAAACACAAAATTAGCCACATTGATTACTGAGAGCAAAACAAGACGGAAACCTACAGGCAGTTAATGTCTTAATTTGATAAAGATCATGAGGATCAACTGAAGTTGTACAAAAGTGTGCTTTTTAATACTCCCAGACTATTTATCTAGGCTTAATTGTAGACATCACAGTCACAACATTGCCTGGCTGATGTTTTTGGATTTCTATTCTCCTCCTGTAAAATATTTTTAGACACACACACACCGGACTTTCACAAGGTCACTAGAGGGTTTCCAAAGACAAAGACATTGTCGACTGCTGGATAATTATTTTATTATGATGGATGTACATCTTTTGCAATTGCTACAGCAGCAGCTGGGTGCATCATTTGCTCATCTCATCAGTGAGGGGTTTTTTTAATGCCTAACTTAATGTCATTTTGTGAGAGTCCCTGAGCACAGTTTAAAAACTACCCTGAAGAGGACCATTTTGGTTCCTAGTGTTCCAGGGAATTTTAAACAAGTACAGCCTTAGCTCCAAAATAAACTTTAAAAGCATGCATGATTACATTGTCAAGACTGGCATTCGAAAAGACTAGATCAAAATTTCTTTGCCTTGTATCTATCTTGCCTTTTAATGCACAGAGCAGAACATGTCTGCACAATCATCTATTTGCATATCATAAACATTGGGTGTAGTATTCACGTAACTGGGATATAAAAACTGTCTCCTAAAATTATGAGACAGTGATACCAATGTGTGCGTGTAACACTTCACTTTAAAATTTAGGATTGGCACTTGCTGCCCACACTAGACATCTCTGTGAAGCAATCCTGCAGGAAATTATGATCTGTTTACAGAACATGAGGGCTTTGCAGCAACCTGTCTTGTGCAGTCAAACTGTTGTGCTTTGAAAACAATCTTTTGTCTTCCTTGTGTGTTTGCTCTACACCTCATCACAGGAGAGACTGTGTATTATCACAGTGACATCTCCTCTTCGAATGTCTAAAGGCTTTCACTCCAGTAAAATCTAAAGGTGTGTGTGTCTCTCTGACCAGTCTATGCTAGTCATTCATTTCTTTTTCTCTGTTTAAAGCATCAAACACAATAAGAATGTAACTAGATCTTTGCTTCACTTCATAAGGTGACACATGCTATCTGCCAAAGACCTCACTGGCCACAATGAACAAATCATTATGCAGAACATGAAGGAACAATGGTGATATTTGAAAAATTCTGGTGGCTGTCAGTCCATGTTCATCCTAAATCCAGCCTTGATTTGGCCTTTCAAATCCATTACTGGCCCAGGACTTTCATATATGAAAGACCACATCTCTTAACACAAAACAGCCCATCAGCAATGATCTTCACTGGAAGTCCTTCTGTAGGCATAGACCCCTTCTGGTTTAAAACAGGTTGTGTCTAAGAGAGAGACAAGGGATAGAGAGAGAACAAGACTGTAGGGTAGAGGGACTTTTCAATGGTAGCAACCAAATTATAGAAAGCCCATTTTGCTCAGTACTTTCGTTGCATCTCTTGGCATCAAAGTCTTACTTGTTGCATTGGTTTGGTCACAACTCTCTTTTAACTGGATTAATGTTTCAATGGCTGGTCTGTTTTATTGACATTGTTCTTTATCTGATGTTTCTGTTTGGGTGATCATAATGATGATGACGCTGATGCCGATATTGTTTTATTCCTAGCTGCCCTGGGGTTTTTGGAAAAATACAGGATGCAATTATCAGGACAGACAATAGACGAAAGAAAATTCTGGATTGTACCACAGGCTACAGGTGTGATGTGCATGCCATGTTTATAAACAGCAAACATAAACAGTTTCCTTTATGTAGTAATACAAGAGCCAATATGGTGTAATGATTTGAATGTGGGAAGAGAACACTGGGAGACCAGGATTCAAATCCCTGCATGGCCATTAAAATACACTGGGTGACCTAAGCAAGTCACACTCTCTTGACCTCAGAAGAAGCCAAGGGCAAACTCACTCCAAACAAATCTTAGCAATAAATCCCCGTGATAAGCTCACTTTAGGGTCATACATCACTTGAAGGCACACAACAACAACATGTAGTAACCTAGAACATATGAAATGTGTCTGTACTACAACTTTATTTGTGATGTGCTATAGTTTTGCTTCTGTACACAACAATGATGAAACTATTTTCTTGGGCACACACTGGAGCATACGACACTCCACCACAATATGGAATGGCACAGCCTAGAATTCTATTCTCTCTGTGGGTCACCTTAACTGTTGTGTTTATTTTAAGCATTTATACAAACTCTGCAACTGGAAAGGCTGACAGAGCAACTGAGTGATCAATAAGCACAAGGCAGTTTCTGCCCCTAAGCTCATAATCTAGAAAGGCACAACACAAAGGGAAGGAGAGATGGGGAAGGAAAAGAAAAACAGGAAAAATCATGCACCAGTCCCACTGCAAAACTGGAATCTTGCTCTGCATAGTGGTTTGTTGGTTTGTTTTTAATCTTGTTGCAACACTGGCAGATGAAAAGGTATGGGAAGAGGGAAGGGTAACTTATATTCAACCAATGCTAGATTCTTGCACCTTTCTGGCATAGAAAAATTACAGGTGGCAGTAATAATAATAATTTTAAATAGGAAAGACAGACACAACACTCATTCAGGGATGTGGCTTATTAGCTTACAAGAGCATTCAGATTTGAATTGAATAAGTGCTCTATAGCATCTTCAGCATGATTAAAAATCCAGCAACGTTTGGTAGGGCAAAACAAAAACCATTCAAGGGACTGCTAGGGTGTAAGGGAAAGGTTGGTTCTCACCAGCAAAATCATATTTATTTCTTAATAAATTCTTAGGATGTATGTTCAACTGACATTAAACTTGTTTAGCCATTATTACCTCCTCCCAAGGACTCCTGAGATCCTGTTTGCATGGTTAGAAGGGGCATTAGTTGTTCTGAAGGAATCACCTGTATCCTCTACAAACTATAGACAAAAAGGACATGACAGCTGAATTGATATGATAAACATCACGTAAATGTGTAGCATAGGCTATATCCTTGAGGATGGGTATCCAGTGGACAGCCTTGGAGAAGAATTTCATCACTATTCTAACTGATTTCCCCCCATCCAGATATGATGCAATTTCCCCTCCAGTTGGCATGCCAATTGCTTTTTCACTTCTATGTGGGATGGGCCTCTGTGATAGTCACATTGTCAACAGTGCCTGTAACGTTATTTGTGAATCACATGTGACACAATTCTCTTCCCTATAACTACAATTTTTCATCCCCTGCCCCCAATGGTGTTTTTCTTCTGTGCCATGTCAGTGTAGAAGTTTTTAGGTAGCCCTTGTAAGACTGCGCCTGTCTGTCTTCCTGTTTGCAGAACTTGTTTTGCCATTGAGGCTACATTCTTTCCTGATCTGAAGAGCCTACAACTGTTTCTATCTTATTTAAAGGCCAGGCATTGTAGTGAATGAATACCACAGATTTCCTACATCACACAGAGCAAGGATACCACCCCCCATACATACATTACCTGAAGACGGGATATTTTCCAATTGTCTGAGGCTGCCATCACACTGAAGACATAAAGCATTCTATCGTCACTTTGACTGCCATGCTTCAATGCTATGGAATTCTGGGATCTGTAGTTTTGTGAGATATTTAGTTTTCCCTCTCAGAGAGCTCTGGTGTCTTAATAAACTACAGATCCCTGAATTCAATAACGTTAAGCCATAAAAGTATAAGTTGTGTCAAACTGCTCTATTTCTGCAGCGTAGCAGAATTAGACTCCTAACTAATATGGATTTAGCACTAGAAATAAAATCCAGTTTTTTTAAAAAAATAAACTACAAGGCTAGCACCAAGGCTGGCCATTTTGGTGTCTGGAGCAGAACATCTAAAAAGTGAAACAGCAAGAGCAATTCTGATGATGTGGAAATTATCATCCCTGAATCTTCCAGCTGAGATTCTGGATCTATGGCCGCCTCCCACATCCACAGGTCAGGCTAGGCCCAAGCCTGCTTGCACTTTGGTCAACATAAAGAGCAGCTTGATCTTACCTTCCCAATCAAGGCAGCAAATTGGTTATTGAGTGTCTTGATCTCCTCTTTCTCTTTGTTCCTGATCTCCTGGAAGGAGGGATCAATGTCCAGGTGTAGCGGAGTCAAGAGTCGTTGGTTGACCGAAATTTTGGGATAAGCTTGGCGGCTGTATCCGGTGAGGCTCGAAGAGCTGAAATTTCTCCTGCTGCTGGTATCACCCCTGATGGGGCTGTGACAGGCCCTATATCTTGAAGAAGGGGAATAGGATCGCTCTCTTCTCCTGTGACAGAAGGCTCCTGGAGAAGTCAGGGAGCTGCCACTGAGGCTGCTGAAGTCCCGGGACCGGCTAGTCATGGTGGCTATGGAGGATCTCCAGGGAGCTTTCGGCCAGCTAGCAGCGAGTGAAACAGACAACACGACACACGCTGGGAAGCAGCGTCCTTGATGCAACTCCTGTCTGTGCTGAGCTCAGTTTGGCTAATGAATTACAAACACCTGTTCTGCTATGCTCATAAAGTGAGGAGGGTGTGACGGTTGAGGTAATCCAGATCAACCTGTTGGCGTTCTCTCTCTCTCTTCCTCCTTCCCTCCTGTCTTTTGTAGTTTGTTTGTGAGGTAAGCACACATGCAC
>NC_056523.1:171649048-171717527 GCF_019175285.1 Sceloporus undulatus | reverse complement strand
AGTGGGACCGTTCCACATGGCTGCCACCATCTTTACGTAGCGGATGCTCTGCGTCCGACGCCGCACCCCAGATATGACGCCACGAGTGTGCGATAGTGCCTCGTGGCGTCACATCCGGGCCCCAGGTTTTCACGCTCCTTCTTTGCAGCGTCCGGGAACCGTACCGTTTGGCTGCTGCGGTTCCCGGATGCGCAACCGACAGCGGCAGCAGACCACCGCTTTTGGCGGTCGGTAACCCGCCTACGAGGTATTGCACTTTAGAAATAATGAGTTCGACACCACTTAACTGCCACACTCCATGCTACACAATCCTGGGATTGTAGTTTTATGAGGCACCAGCACTCTTTGGCAGAAAAGGCGAAAAGATTGTAAAACTATAAGTCGCATGACTCCATAGGATGGAGCTACAGACACTTTAAGTGGTATCAAACTGCATTACTTCTACATTGGAGATGCACCTACAACATTTTAAAAACAGATGAAAAAGTGGGAATGACAAATGATCAATCTGGACTGGTCCTGTCAAATCTGTTGGAGAGTATCCCACTGCTTCCTATGCATACGATTAAGTAGCATATTTACATCCAAGAAAACAATCCCTCTTTGTTTCCTTATTCCTCACTAAAAACAGTGCTGAATGCCTGTGCGAAAAATGTACCCCAAGCAAAGGAAAGTAAGTTTGAGGGAAAAATAATACAGTCCATTTGATACGGAGCCATAAAACAACAATATATCAGAGTAGGGGTAGGCAAAGTGTGGTCTAGGCATGCATGTTTTGCAGGGCTCAGCTTTTCAAACTCCCTAGAGGGGTCCTGAAAACTTCCAAGAGTGGCAGTTGGCCATTTAAAATAAGTCGCAAGCTCCTCTGCACTGTTTGACATCAAAAATACCTGTCAAAAAATGAAGTGGACACGTAGTTTTGGCAATTTATGCAGCCATCGGAGAGTCCTAGAAACAGAAAACTGGTCCACAGACTTGCTCCTGTTGCTCACTGCCATGAAAGAGGAAGACAGGAGGGTGAGCTCTCTTACCATAGACAGAAGTGCCACAAAGATCTTCTGCAGGATGATGAACTATAGTCCTTGTTATAATGTATTGTTGTTGCTTGATATTGAAGTGTGGTGTGTGTGTGTGTGTGTATTCCCCCTCTAGCCAGAGTCGATTATTGTAGTTGATTATATGCTATGTTATACTTTAACTATTATTGTGTTATGTATTATATTTTAAATTTGTAATTTTTTTTGCTTTTTGAATTTCTTTCAGCTTTCTTCATTTTTATTTTAGTATTATGATATGTTGTGTATTTTGTTTACTTTATTTAATATAGTTGAGTGAAGTTGTGCTGGGGAGGGAAGGGATTATGACCTTTATTATTTGTAATGTATTCTTTGGTATTGTTTGAATTGTGTTGTATTATATGTACTCCTCTATTGTTGTAACCGCCTGGATACCATGTGATGGTGGGGTATAAATAAATCTGCATTATTATTATATATTATTATATTATTATTATTATTATTTTATTATCTTACTGTGTCAGAGATAGTGGCTCCATTCACACTAGACAATTATAGCACTATTCCACTAACTGCCATGATTCTGTCCTATGGAGCCCTGGGGTTTGTAGTTTGTTTGGAAGCACCAAAGGAGTTCCCTTGCCAAGGATCCTAAATCCCCTTCCTCAACTACCAAACCCAAGATTTCATGGGGTGGAACTAGGCAGTTAACGTGGCAGTTGACATGATCTGTTGGAGAGGCAGGAAAAAATTATTATTATTATTATTATATATTATATTATTATTATTATATAATTCAGTAGCATGAATGGGTCCAATCATGGACCAATGAACTTATTTCTGGTCTGTGACTTTTTTATATGTACTCAGTCATATCATTTCCATTATATTATATATTAATCCATCTTATAAACAAAAAAATCAAAGAGGAAATTAACATTTAAAATATACATTTGAGGGTATATTTCCCCCCTCAAATATGAATTTCTACATTTCTCCAGAGGCAAATATCTTAATGTTCACTCAATAAACACATTTCAAAACAAAAAAAATCCACCAAATGGTGATACCTTTATTGGCCAACCGAAATGCACGGTATACTTGTTGCAAGCTTTCGAAACTCCACTGGCTTCTTCATCAGGCAAAGTGTTACAAACCAAACAGGAAGGGGGGAAAACGGAGATGTTAGTAAGATGGGGTATCGGCTGGCCAATAAAGGTACCACTGTTTGGTGATTGTTGTTTGAATTTGCTAAATGCGCAACACAATTACCCCTGCACATTCTAAACTGACATTACCTTTTCAAATACCCATGTTTAAATGTGTGCTGACATTTTTTTTAGCTGAAAAATACATCACAACATTTGGAATAATGTGAGGAGGCAATATGTTCTGTACATCAGGAGGCAAGTGACTCAACTGAGTTTAACTAGAACGTACAAATATCAAGTTATTACAGCATCTATTATTGCAGGTTGACTACCTCTGCCCTAAAAGGTATTTCTGGCTTCACTTTACCCGTAAACATGTGGGGAGGGAGGGGTTCCCCTCCGGTATTTTTTATTCACTGTTTGAAACAAGAATTTACAACCACCTTGATCAACTATTAGCCAAAAATAGACACAAGGCAGTTTGTGTCTTTTACGTTTCAAACTGTATGAAACTGAATGAACAGAAAAGGCAGACTCCCTCCTTCATTGCTATATTCAGGGATGGGCAACTGTGCAGGACCTAGGTCCTGCTCCCACCCCACCGGGATACACTGGCACATTTCGGTGTGCCCAAAGTGATGCAATGTCTCTTCCGGTTACCATTTAGCTGATTTTTGGCCAATGTTTAAATGTCTTTTTTGTTTTGGGAGGGAGCTGATTTCGTACGGACTCAGTCTGTGCTAGGGTTAGGGGTGTCTGGAAGAGACGCCCCTTTCTAACCCTAGCACGGACTGAGTCCGTCCTAGGGTGCCCGTCTGTAACGGGCCGTAGTTTCTCTGTCTCCAATTTCCCCCTTTTTGCTCAGCCTTTCCCCATTGTGCAAACCCAGTTTAAAGTACAAAAGTAGTCTGTACTCCATAAATTCAGAGAGGGAGAGGAGAGGCAAGGAGCAGAATTTTGCTCCTTATTGTACATTCAGGCAAAATCAAACTGCTGCAGACTCTCCTAGCTTGTATCTTCTTCCTTGTTAATCACTTGACATCTTGACCACACTCTAATGCAGCTTCACTGCATATCTCCCCACTGTTATCTGTGAAATGTTGGAGGGTTTGAAGTGGCCTGTGTCTGGGACAGGGTTATATACATAACCTATCAATATCAAAGGCACATTCATAGGCATAACTCTGGCTAGATTGTAAAATCTATATATTACAACAACAACAACAACAACAACAACAACAACAACAACAACAGATGGACAAGAAATGGGGCCACTGTGGAAAGTAAAGTGATTGAAGATTATTGAGGAGGACAGTTGATACAGGATAGTTTTGAGATGTGAGAGAAGTTAATCTCATGTCTGTCTGGCCCTTTGTAGTAAAAGAATAATTATGTGTTTACACTGACTTCACTGCTGTGGTATTTAGGGGAGAATGTCTGCCGAGCCTTATGAAGTGGCAAGGAAATATTTGAGAGAAAAACAACTACTAAGCATCTTGCTGATAAGTAATGAGAACCAACCACCTCCTCTACCCACTGATGGGCCCACATAAACTGCCTGGCTTGTGTTTATGTGTTTCTAAGGCGGGAGGCAATGAAGTACCTTTGTTTGATAGGTTGTTAATTCAACCATTACTTTGGCACAATCTTGTAACATTGAAAGTTTCTTCACACTACTATTTATTTTATTTTTTTATTCCCCAACAGTAACATTAGGGATGGTGCTTTCTATCCTGCCAGTTTGAACTTGCAGAGAAAACATGGAAAGGGATTATCTTTCTTTCTTTTTTCAAAAAGTATGTCCCAAAGGTGATCTGATTATAATTAATAAATGATAATCATTGCGAAGATCTGAATTAAGTTTGACTTTGTCAGACTAATGGCTCTTCAGAAGCAAAACATGGGTGATCTTTGTTAGCTGAACTTGACTGCTTTGTGGCTTGGCATCAACAGGAGCATTACACATGGTGACACTTAAGGAAGCAAGTCCAAGAGTACACAAGTTAGATCTCTTGCTTTATCATGGCTCCTTCAAACTGATAACTTCAAAGATAGGTTAGTGACTGTCAGTGGGGTGGAGAGTTTGCTCTGGCATCCACTATACGTTTTAGAGGATATACTCAAGGTGCTGTACATTTGTAGAGAATAGGAGTGCATCAACACTGTAGAAATAATGCACTTTGGCACTACTTTAAATGCTGTAGCTCCAGCTTATGGAATCCTGGGATTTGTAGTTTTGCAAGGCCTTTAGACTTCTCTGCCAAAGAGTGCTGGTGCCTCCTAACACTACAATTACTGTAGGATGGTGCCATGGAAGTTAAAGTGGTGACAAACTGCATTATTTCTATAGTGTAGATGCACTCTTTGATTCATCATGTTGGGTTTCTCTTTTAAAATTAAGACTAAAACCCAGAGTAGATTCACTGCCCCACTGACAGGGAGGCCATCATGCATCTTTGGTTAAAGAACAGGGCTAAGTTCTGTATCCAGTGCTGGACTTCTGCTTACACAAAAGTGGGATCCAGAGTTTGCAGGTTACAATTGTTCTTCTACACTGCCGCTCCCTGAATGCTATGAAAGCTTTCTATAGAGGACTGGAAAACAGTGGTGCCACTAGGGTTGGTGTCACCCCAAATGCAGTATGTCATGTTGTCACATCTAAGCTCAGAGTGCCAGGCCAATGGTCTTTCAGAAGTAGATTGGGTCTACTTGCTGCTGACAGCTGGTGTATTGAGGCACCCAAAGTGACCTAGATTGTCCCAGTCTACTCGCATTGTTTGCTAGTTCCCAAGGGGTCCAGGTGCCAGGAATTCACCAAGGCATGCCAACAGCATCCCAGCTGGCCTATTTGCCACTTCTGAGTGGAGGGACCAGGTGTTTCCTACGACCTTCTGTCTCCAAGAGATTGAGTCTACCCGCGGAGAGTCATGACAGTACACGCCACACCAGAGAGTAGAAGCTTGCCTCTCAGGTGTCACTCGGTTTGACCCCACCCCCACGCCCCATGCCAGAGGGCTGAAATTGGCAGGAATGGGAAAGGCAGGCTGATAGCCCCGATGCTACTGCCAGCTTCACACTGCATTTGGGTTGGAATTTTATGAGACATGGCAGGTACAACAGGCCAATGGCCAGCAGTGTCATTTCTTTCTAGATCCTGCACTGGTTTCATTACTCAAAGGAGATTACGTTGATCTCTTCTGTGGCAACTCTGGAAACAGCTTGCAGGAGGATTTGTTAGGGCCTCGCCTTGCAATCTTCAGAAAACATCTAAAGGCATACTTGTCTTCACTGGCTTTCCTTTAGCTTTCAGCAATGCTGGTTTTATTAGTTATTCCTCATTTTTTTTAACTTTGAGTAGTCTTTGTTATATATTGTTTTAACCTTGGGAGGCTAGTCCTTAAAGAGGCCTAGTTTTAAAAACCAGGGTTTGGGCTGTGCATCCTTTACATAGGACTTTGCCGGGAGTGTGGTGCAGACAGGGCCTTTGATATGAGGACACTAAGGCCCCATACAGACAGGCCAAAATAAAGCTGCTTTGGGTCACTTTGGAGGTATGCTATTTAAATGATGCATGCATCCTAAGAGTCCGGAAGCTGCGCCAAAGCCACATTCCAGTCCTAAGGACTGGAGCACAGCCTTGGCGCAGCTTCTGGACTCTTAAGACCCATGCATCATTTAAAAAGCACATCTCGAAAGTGACCCGAAGCAGCTTTATGTTGGCCTGTCTGTATGCGGCCTAAGGAATCTAAGGTTGTAGATGAGGCTGGATAAGTGCAGAATAAAATGCCAAAAGAAGGTTCTAAATACTGTATAGCACACACAGTGCCTCAAGATGACCACCACTACCTTTCATGTCTCCTAAATTAAATTAGTAATAAGCAGAGAGTATGTAGCACAGTGCAGCCCCTTCAAATCAGAGGCCTTACTTTTCAATTTTTTTTCACATAAATGCCAGATTAAAGGGAGAAGAGTCGAAAATGAGGAACCTATATATGTATTTAAAGAACAAACTAATTACGAGATTACACTCAAGAAGCTATACTTTTGGCACTGCAGAGCTTGTCTGAAACAGCCAAGGTGGTAATCTTTTCCCTGCTATTGGCAACAGGCTGGCAATTAGGCTGCTGAGTCTTTCTGAGAACTGGATTTGACTTCAGGGTTGGCTCCAAGATCGCTTTCAGTTTTCAGTCACATCCAGGGCTTGACATTATGCGGCTGCACAGGTGAGATTAAGAATGAGGAGGTCACTGTTGTCTCCTTAACAGTCCTGTCATTAGGCAGGGGTTGGGGGTGCAAACTGCACCAAGTGACATCCTAGAGGAGGAGTGACACCCAGTGGGGCTCTCCTTCCACTGTGGAAGAGGAGTGAGCTCCGTCCTCATGACTTTGCAGCTGATACAGTTCTCTCCCCTGTGAGGGGGCAAGGCAGTGGTGAGGCCAGTGGTGGTGTGTGCGCAAGTATGCCTCTTGTGGCTTCATCACCAGCCTGGCTCTTTCTCCAGACAGGGAGACAAGGTGGCGGCAAGGGTGGCAAGTGAGCAAGGCAGCAGGAGGGGAGAGCAAGCAGACTGCCACTGTCACCACCTCCACATGGGTGTCATCAAGCCTGGTGACTTCATTGCTTTTTCATTGTTCTTTCTTGTAGGTTTGACTGGATTCTTTTCCTTTTCCTCCATGTCACTTTTCACCCTCCAAAAATCTTCTCATCCTCTCTGTTATCCAGCCTCCTTTAGCTTCTCCTATCAGTCAAAAGGTATTTTCCTGAACTTAATGAACAGACAAACAGGGGCTGCACTTGCTCTTTTCCACCTTCTGTGACATTTCTAGTCTCTTCTTGTTTGTTGTTGGGTGCCTTCAAGTCATTTCTGACTTATGGTGACCCTAAGATGAACCTATCATGGGGGTTTTCTTGGCAAGTTTCTTCTGAGGACATTTACCACTGCCTTCTCCTGAAGCTGTGAGAGTGGGTTTCATGGCTGAGCCGTGAATCAAACCCAGGTCTCCAGAGTCATAGTCCAACACACAAACCACTATGCCATGATGGGACTCTATTTCTAGTCTCATTGCTTCCCTTTACAGTTTTTCTCTGCTGCCCATAATTGCCCTCTTTTACACCTTTCTTTAATACCTTGAACCATGAACTGGGAGAAAGGCTCAATAAAATTAATAAATAAAATAAAAAATTGGCCCTGCCTCTCTGAATACAGGCAGTAAAAACACTTTGCATCCTCCTTATTCTTCTGAGTGTGCACCAATATCCTTGTTATTCCATTTTGGGGGATAATGATGTAGGCAATATTTAGAAAGAGAGGGTTGACCTTCAATGTTTCTTTCTAGGATGCTTGTTGTATAACCAAAATGGCAGTCATTGGTCTTTTGTTGACTTGTTTCACTTGGTAGGTTTTGTAGATAGTGTTGCCAGCATGAAAACTGGAAAAAGCTCCTGGCCTTCTAAAGATTGTAAAGAAGAGGGAAGTTCAGGTGCTGCTTGCCTGACAAGCAACACCTGCTTGTCATCTCTCTTCTACACAACAGCGGCCCCCTCCAGTTTTCAGTCTGACAATTCCATGATACTGTTAGTAGTATGTATATTTCTATCATAGGCCTCTTCCTCCAACCATACAACATTGCATAGATCAAATCATGGTTCTAAGACAGCTATTCTCATACCTAGGTTTATTTCCTAAGTGTTCTTCTTATAGCTGCTAAAGATTGTTAAATGTTTTTATCTGACTGCTGAACACTGAATTGATTTGGTCTGCAGTACCCTGGCATGCAGTGATTTAACAGCACAGGACACATTTCTGTTAAATGTATAATAGAAAAACATAGCTGTCCTGTGATATGTTGTCATCAGTTCCAAATTAACCTCATCAATGTAGCATATGAAAGTGCAGAGTCTCTGTTTCCATGTGCTGCAGCTGGTAAGGTCTGTTTAGAAATGCTATAGACCAGTAATGGCGAACCTATGGCACGCATGCCAGAGGTGGCACTCAGAGCCCTCTCTGTGGGCACACATGCTATTGCCCTAGCACAGAGTTTGCCAGAGTTTCTTACTAGAAAGCCAGAGGGACGTGGCACTTTGCAATAAATAAGTGTGGTCTGGGTTGCAGTTTGAGCACTCGCTCTGTAAAAGGTTCACCACCACTGCTATAGACTGTGCAATACTTTGTCTTAGCACTTTATCACACCAGATTTGTTTTCTTGCAATGATCATGTTAGTGAAGCAAACGGGAACACACTGGTTTCAAAACGTTCAGTATCACACTTCTCTGCAGTTGTGTGAGTGTGCTTCTTTGCCAGTCCATAGTCACTTCCACACTAACTCCATAACCCTGGCTTCCATGCATTTAAGCACATGTGTGCCTTTGCCAAGGTTGTTTTTACTCCATTCAGTTTTTTAATTTTTTTGTTGTAATTATGTAATCACAGAAAAAAACAACCACAAAACAAAACACAACAAAACTAACCCTGAAGACACAGAGTAAAACCAACCTCAGCCTATTTGGGAATAGGGAGGGGGAGAGGGGAGAGGAGGTGAATCATTCCTCTTCATGCCACTTGACTACCATCAATTGTTACTGCCTTATCACACCAGGGGGACTAATGGAATTAGAGAAGTGGCAGCAGTATTGGGAACCACTGATGAGTTTTCCCTGTCAGTGAAAAGATATGCTACAGAAACAAAGGAAATGCAAAGAATAGAGCCAATGTTGTGTGATAGGTACTGGCCAAATATACCAATACAGTCATCTCTTGGTTTTCGCGTACTTTGAATCCGCGTCCCTGGCCTGTTCACGGGCAGCAAATGGCGGGGGACAAAATGGGGTGCGTTCCCACAGGCACACAGCACCATTCAAGCCAGCGGAACTTGAATACCAGTGATTTTCCATTTTCACCAGGGTTCTGGAACAGATCCCCCCGTGAAAACAGAGGGGCTACTGTATATAATTCTGATTGATCGCCTCATGTGGTAAAGTCCTTAGTTACAATTTGTCACAAAAACATACCAGAAAATCAGGAAAGCAGGCAAGATAAGAAAGAATCTACAAGCTCAAATATCTGTTTGTAGTGGTGGAGACTTTTCAAAAGGTTTATCTTCAATTTCTGCATAGAAACATATCTTATATAACAACTACCCTTCTAGAATTACCTCTACATTCGTTTGGCATGCCTTTCCAGTCTTCCTCTACCTCCAAGGCTTTGCGACAATTCTATAAACTTTAGATTTCACAAAATACTATTTGTTGACAGGAAGATATTGACTCACACCTTGGGGGTGAACGTATATTATAGCAAGGTATTGTATAGGAAGACAAAGGTTGTGTTCTGTGACAGTGACATGGAATTTCCTGCTTTTTTGGCTTCCTGTAGGCCCTTATGGTGTGGGAGTGATACATTCTTAAAAGGGTGTTTCCCCATCTTTCCTGTTTACATTGCCACCCCTCTCAAATATTTGGTGTAGCTTGGAAAGGCATGAAGCTCACAGCCCTAATTGGCTATATTTGGGGAAGGATGACAGTCAGAATCCAGAAACAAGGTGACAAACAAAACTGGCATGGAACCACTGTATGTGTGGCAATCCAGATCTTCCATCCAAAGCACTCTGTGAACCTAAAGGCCCCAGCTGACTCAGATTTCTGTCTCAGTCCTGTGTAGATTTGATTTGATTTAACAACACTCTTCAGTATCAATGGCCCTCCAAGCAGCCCACAGTAGTATTCATAAGGGAACCATACTAGCCCTCACAACCATGGATGCATAGCCTCCAATTGTCCTGATTTGACAGGGACTGTCCTGATTAACCTTTTGCTCTTACCTTTTCAGTTGCTTTCAAAAAGGCCCAGTTTTTTCTCTCTTCTTTCCACTTCCCCCCTTTATTCTCAGCTTACATTAAGAGCTGTAAACTGAGGGCTTTTCTATACATGTCATTTGGTTCAGTTTTCTCCCACCCTTGCAGCCAAAGGCCCAGTTTGGCTGCAGATCTTTCTTCAGATGGGAATGGCTGTTCCACAGTGAATCTAGGCCATTATCTGCCCCCCCCCCCTTTACAGTGAATTAAAAAGACTGATAATTTGTTAAAATGCAGAGCACTTTGGAGTGACACTGAGCAGCTGTTTACACAATGTCCTGCTGTGCTGCCTGGCTCCAGTGCTGCTGATGTTAGTCTCTCCTCTGGGGTCACAAGAAGGTGGTGAGCTATGTGATTGATGCTGACATCTTGTTTCCAATTTCAGAATGACTCATATTGGTGGTGGTGGGCAGCACTGCAGGGCTCTTATTTAGATAGTCCCCTGACATTGTGCCCAGATAACAGGGGGAATTTATGGCAGATTCATGGCCAGAATAGTATAGGAGCAGCCCAGAGTATTCAGGTCAGTGCAGATCCAACCCCAATTGAAATGCAAAAGGAGTTTGCACTCATTTATTAATTCAGCAGGAGAAGAGAAGAGGAGGGCTGACTCATACACTTCCCAATAGTCTCAGTCAAAAGCAAACTGCTACAGCCTCTCTTATCTTGTGTATTCTTCCTCATTAATAACTTTTGCTGTCTTGATCACATTCTGATGTTGTTTGGCCATATGCGTCATTATTTTCTTCTGTGAAATGGGCGAGGGCATGCGGATATAGAATACCATATGTCGTTAATGACATCAAATGATATTTTTATAAGGTTTTTTTGTTCTCTTCCCCTGAAAAGTTGTTCCAGAAAGGGGCAATACTGCTGTGGCTGGAAGGTTAAGTTTCTCAGAATCCTCTCCTCACTTCAGTAGATATTTCTCCTGCCACTGTAGCTTTCCATATATAATGTCACTACCTCCCAATCCTTACCACATAAATCTGCTGTTAGAAGGAGCCAGACTTGGAAGTACAGTACTGAATAACAATTACCATGATATCTAACACATTGTTTGGGATGGCGGTAGAATAGCAAAGGCATAAGAATGTTTCTCCCCCAAAAATAATGTCCTTACATTTTAGTGTAACATGTATTCCTTATTTCCAAAATGTTTTGGAAGGACTTTTCTCAATGTTTGTTTGTTTATTTATTTAATAAAATGAAAAGTAACTAAAAGCAACAACTTAATAACATATTACTAACAGATTGCTCTTAGAGAGTAATGAGTAACAGCTACTGCATTGCTTTCGGATATAAGTAGTACCTACAATATATATATATATATATATCTTCTTAAAAAAACCATATTCCAGTCTCTGAGGAGTAATTATTGGTCAGAGAAACATTCTCACAATCAAAACAAAGGTGCATACTGAAAGCAATGTCAGCAATATAGTCCAATACTTTCTATAATACCTGCAGTCATGGGACCATATATGAGAAACTATACTTTTTTGGTACTTATATTTCAGCCTCATGTATTTTTTGTTTTATTGAGTACATTTCCAGATGATATATATAAAATACTTACTTAGGTGCTTGTGACAAAGCTTTGTTCTGTCAGAGTGGCCAACAATTATCGTCCAGTTAGTCTGACATCAATACGAGGAAAGATTCTAGAGCAGATCATTAAGCAGAGAAACTGTGAACATTTAGAAGGCAATTCCATAATCACAAAAAGTCAACACGGGTTTCAGAGAAAGAAGTCATGCCAGACAAATCTAATCTCTTTCTTTGATAAAATTACTAGCTTGGTAGATGAAGGGAATGCTGTGGATATAGTATACCTTGATTTCAGTAAGGCCTTTGACAAGGTTTCCCATGACATTCTTGCAAACAAGCTTGTAAAATGTGGGCTAGACAAAGTAACTGTTACATAGATTTGTAACTGGTTGACCGGCCGAACCTAAAGGGTGCTCAACAATGGCTTCTTTTCATCCTGGAGAGAAGTGACCAATGGGGTCCCACAGGGGTCTGTCCTGGGCCCAGTGCTATTCAACATCTTTAGCAATGACCTGGATGACAGAATTGGGAGCATACTTATCAAATTTGCAGATGACACCAAATTAGGAGGAATAGCTAATACTCCAGAGGGCAGGATCAAAATTCAAAATGACCTGAATAGACTAGAAAGCTGGGCCAAAGCTAACAAAATGAATCTCAACACGGAGAAATGTAAGGTACTGCACTTAGGGCAGAAAAATAAAATGCACAGATATAGGATGGAGGACACCTGGCTGAATGAAACTACATGTGAAAGGGATCTTGGAGTCCAAGTAGACCACAAGTTGAACATGAGTGAACTGTGCGATGCAGCAACTAAAAAAGCCAATGCAATTTTAGGCTCCATCAATAAAAGTATAGTGTCTAGATCAAGAGAAGTAATAGTGCCAGTCTATTCTGCTCTGGTCAGGCCCCATCTGGAGTATTGTGTCCATTTCTGGGCACCACAATTCAAAAAGGACATTGAGAAACTGGAGCGTGTCCAAAGGAGGGCGACTAAAATGGTGAAGGGTCTGGAAACCATGCCTTATGAGGAACGACTTAGGGAGCTGGGGATGTTTAGCCTGGAGAAAAGAAGAAAAGAATGGTTAGCCTGGAGAAAAGTGATATGACAGCCCTGTTAAAATATTTGAAGGAGTGTCATATTGAGGAGGGAACAAGCTTGTTTTCTGCTGCTCCAGAGAACAGGACCAGGAACAATGGATCCAAGCTACAGGAAAAGAGATTCCACCTCAACATTAGGAAGAACTTCCTGACAGTAAGGGCTGTTCGACAGTGGAACAAACTCCCTCAGAGTGTAGTGGAGTCTCCTTCTTTGGAGGTCTTTAAGCAGAGGCTGGATGGCCATCTGTCAGGGATGCTTTGATTGGGATTTCCTGCATGGCAGGGGGTTGGACTGGATGGCCTTTGTGGTCTCTTCCAACTCTACAATTCTACGATTCTATGATTCTATGATTCAGATAGGGGAATCCTACAAAGGTTGCTGCCACACTACAGTTTGATACTGTTTTAAGTGTCCTATGGGATTTTGGGATTTGTAGTTTGTTGTGGCACCAGAGTTCTCTCACAGAGAAGGCTAAATATCTCTCAAAACTGTATATCCCAAAATTCTACAGCATTGAGCCATGGCAGTTAAAGTGGTGTTAAATGTATCAATTCTGCTTGTTAGATGCAGCCAAAGTTAGTTTTTAACCATTCTGTTCCATGAGAGATGATGCATTCCCTTTTAGCCACTGCATTGAGTGGCTAAAAGAATACAAAAAGAAAGAAAATAGATACATAAGCTGACACCCTTTCTGTCATTGAGGAATGCCTGAATCTGCACAAATATTTTTCTAGCCTGTCATTTCACTGTCACTGCCCACAAACAAGTTTCCTTTGAGGAGGACCTCATAGGCTTTTAGGTATTCCCTATACTATTGACTACACTGTACACACCTGACACTGACTAGTTCATCTTCTCTGGCACAAAGCAGCTGATCTTACCAGATTTATTGTTGCTGTGTGCCTTCAAGTCATTTCTAACTTATGGCAACCCTAAGGGTTTGTTCAGAGTGGGTTTGCTTTTCCTTTGCTCTGAGGCTGAGAGAGTGTGACTTGGCCAAAGTCAACCAGTGAGTTTCTATAGCTGAGCAGGGGATTCAAACCCAGAATCATAGTCCAACACTCAAACCACTACATGACACAGGCTCTCATTGCCTTACTAGTTAAGACTCCCTAAATCACTATACAAAGTCGAAGGCAGATGAAGGGTATAGCATAAATAAGATTCTATATATGTATCCCTTCATAACATTCTTGCCGTACAATGCTATTCTGGGGAATTTTAGCTGTCTCCACTAAAATGAGGTAGCGGTAGGGTGTGGGAATGTGGGGATGGGGGTCACTGAAGTGACTTGAATCTGAGTCAATTGACTCCTGTCTACATTACTATATTACTAGTTTTTGGTCCCCATGAGGCAGCCTCAGAAAAACATTGCTTTACTCAACAAGGATTTTATTTTTATATTTTTAAAAACATCTGTATACATTTGTATGCAGAACCTGCTTTTCTCTTCTTCTCCTGTTGGTGTGTACCCTTTCATTCTTTTCTGACCCATGGCAACCCTAAGGGGAAACTATCATGTGGTTTTCTTGGCAAGATTTCTTCAGTGGGGGGTTGCCCTTGCCTCCCTCTGAATATGAGAGAATGTGACTTGCCTAAGGTCATCCAGTAGATTTCCATGGCTAGGTAGTGACTTGAACCCTCTTCTCCAGAGCCCTTGTCCAATGCTCATACCACTAAACCATATTGACTCTCAACCATGACCTATCTCTGTTGTAATGTAATACATTCAGGCATGGTTTGGCCTTGAACAGGCAACTGAGACCTATCAACAAAATTTACAAAAGATGCATTAGAACATTTTACAAAAATACCTGCTAAGTGCAAAATATAATACTGGTTTGTTGGCATGGATCAACAGAGCTTCCTTTATTTTTTGACCATAGCTGGGACATAGTTTTGAAACTGTAAGCTTAAGGTCTTGTGTTTTCGAATATACCACTGTACTGTTGTCCTAGGGACAGCAAACAATATGAAGAAGGAGTCAGGGGCTGTGGCTTTCCAATGTGGCGGTCCATAAACTAGTTGCAGCACCTCTGTACACATTATACAAAACAAAGTAGTAATTCCAGATAGTGTGACAGATGGCCATCCAGCCTCTGATTTAAAACTTCCAAAGAAGGAAACGCCACCACTCGCCAAGGGCGTGTGTTCATTGCTGAACAGCTCTTACTGTCAAGAAGTTCCTTCTAATGTTGAGCTGGAATCTCTTTTCCTGTAGTTTGAATCCACTACTCCATGTCCTAGTCTCTGGAGCAGCAGAAAACAGGCTTGCTCCATCCTCAGCATGACACTGCTTCAGATATTTAAACAGAGCTGTCATATCACCTCTTAACCTTCTCTTTTCCAGGCTAAACATACTCAGCTCCCTAGGTTTCTCCTCATGGGGCATGGTTTCCAGACCCTTCACCATTTTGGTTGCCCTCCTCTGGACACTCTCTAGCTTCTCAACATCCTTTTTGAATTATGGGACCCAGAACTGAATGCAGTATTCCAGGTGAGGCCTGACCAAATCAGAATAGAGTGGTACTATTACTATTATTATTATAACAAATGCAAATAGACCCAAGATAAACTGGGTCAAAACTCTGCATGCCTTGAACATGCTTTGAATACATTTACACCATCGACTCCATCTTTATTCGAGTCCTAACATGTGTGTGAGCAACCAAACTCATGCACAGATGCGGTTCCATAGTGTGAACAACAAACCCAAAATGGGTGAGTGAGATTATTCATATAAATGCACAAGGCATTACATGGAAACACATAAGTTCTTATAAATGTGTAAATTCAGAAACTGGGCCTGCAGCACCCCTCCCTCCCATCCTTTTCCAAAATGAACACTGAGTTAATGTAGTATGTAATGGTTGCCACTTTTTTTTTATCGTACTATGGTTAGAAATGACTGTATGTGTGTGCGTGGGGGGGGGGGCGGCGAGTGAAACTTGAAGGTTTGAGGAGATGGGAACACCTGAGGAAGAGGTGTGTGTGTGTGTGTGTGTGTGTGTGTGTGTGTGTGTGTGTGAAGATGTTACAAAGAAGTCAGGGTGAGAGGAGACATTCTTCCCATCCTTCATGGCTGAGCCCCCCACCCTCTCGCCTGCCTGCATTTCTTCCCTCCCTCCTTTTGTCTGCTCCACCAGGGAAAGAGGATTAGGAAGGAGCTCAGGGTTCAGAGACTGGCACATGTCCAGAAAGGAGTCACCAAGATGATTAAAGTTCTTGAAACCAAGCCTTATGAGAAATGGATTAGAGAGCTGAGTGTGTTTCGTTTGAAAACAAGAAGGCTGAGAGGCAATATGATAGCATGTTTAAATATCTGAAGGGATGTCATATAGTAGATGGAGCAAACTTGTTTTCTGCTGCCCCAGAAACTAGGACAGAAACCAATAGATTCACATTACAGTTGGTCCTCCACATTTGTGGCTTTGACTTTTGTGGATTTGATTATTGACAAATTTGAATCAAAGGAGCCACGGTGGTACAGTGGTGAAATGTCTGTACTGCAGCCATAAGGTTGTGAATTCAATCCTAGGGGCTTCAAGGTCCACTCAACCTTGCATGCTTTTGTAGGTTGGGAAAATGAGTACTCAGCTTGTTGGGGGCAATTAGCTTACACACTGTAAACCGTTTAGGGCAGTGATGTCCAAACTCTGGCCCTCCAGGGGTTTTGGACTTTAGTTCCCAGAGGGCATTTGCAGGCTCTCCACTGCAATACTATAAACTTCTGGCAGTTGTTGACCATAGAGTTGTCCTGGAGGACCAAGAGATTCTTAGAGAGGTGTTCTCTCAGGTTAAAAAACATATTTTTTTATTTGCAGTTTCCTCAGTTTCATGGGGGCCCTGTGTCCCTAACCCCAGCGAATGTGGAGAGTTCCATTGTATAAGAAAGGAAATTACACCGAAACATCAGAAATCACTTCTTTATGGTAAGAAGTGTTTGACAATGAAATAGAGTGCCTTGGAAACTGGCAGAGTCTCTTTTTTGGAGGTATTTAAATAGAGTTTAAATGGACATCTTTCAGGAGTGCTGTAGTTATGTATTCCAGTATGGCAGGTGGTTGGACTAGAATTCATAAGATTTTGTGAATAATAGTGTGGCCATGTGGTCTTGTGCAGGAAGAAAAAGAGAATTTTCCATCCAAAATTTTCTCCATCCAAATTGTTCATGAGATTCTGATGTTCCATCTGCTTCTGAGGTACCACTTTCCTATTGGAGATTTTGTAAGGACTGTATGCATCATTTGCTTCTTTCCCTTCTGTTATCTTAATCACCTCTTATGCTCCTTGCTACCCTAATGTTACCATTTATTTATAAAACATGGGCCAAAAAGCACTCTTGAAGCAGTCATACACTTAACAATAGGGTTGATCACTGTGCAAGTCCCTATATATATGCAAGAATCAAAAATCACAAAATTATTCTTCCTCCCCACCCCAATAGAATGTTAATAGAAATACAAAGGGGCTTGACAGACCTCCCCAAAAGGGTAGTCTGGAGCTGCCCGTTTTTCCGCTGGAGAGATCCCACAGCAGCCAAACTGCGTGGGCTCCCTCCACTCCAAAAAGAACACACTAAACGGGGGTTCTTTTAGGTTTGCATGGACGTTGCCATCAGTACACCATTAGCTCACTGTGTCATATCAATGACGCAAGTGCAGCACCCCAGCGTACGAACGCAGTGCCACGCTTGCATCATCATGGCAGCACCCATGTAGATCGGAGGCTGCCATGATGGCTGCGCCACTTCATGTTAGGGTTCGTGAGCGTGCGGTTGCCGCCCGCTCCTGAACGTTAATTTTGCCCTGAGGATGGTGCTTCCCGCCCATTTGTCTCAGGCCAGTGAAAACAAATAAGAACCAAAACACTATATCACTGAGACAGACAAAACACACAGAGTATTCAGTTGGTTGCTGAATGTGTTTACCTTTTGACGAACAAGGCATGCAGCCAAAAACACTGATCAAGATTATACTTTGTAATTGCAAGGAACAATTTTCTTCTAAAACATGTTCTTCCAGAACTTCGTGTATTCAGATTGAGAAGCATAAGGAGATTGTTCTTGTCAAGAGAATACTTTATATCCTCAATGCTGTCTCTCTTCTTGTCACCATTAAATGTCTTTAAGTGATGAGCCAGTTTTGTTAAAACACCCATTGACCAGGCCCTATTTTTCCCAGGACCTGAGAGAAATCCTTTCTATATTTGTCAAGTTTTTAGATATCTCTGTTCATGTCTAGGCATGTAAAATTTCAAGAAGAGGACGTTAAATATGCATGCCACAATTCTTAAATTTATTTTAGAAATTCTCCAGAATGTAGAGTGTGAAAATTATTGGGATTTTTATGGTGGTTTGCCATTAGAAACCTTGATTTCTTCCCATAGCTCCCAAAAGAAGGGGTGGGGAGTGATGCCAGCAATCAGCCTTTTACACTTTTATATCTGTTCCAGGGGATTACTGGAATGGGAGGTCTTTGGATCAAAAATTTCCTTATCCTCACTGAACATGGTCCTTTTTGCCCTCTCTAGTATATAGGTTCTAGAGTTGTAGTATCCTCCTCTAGAGCTTTCCACCACTGAAGGCAGGCAGCTTATGAGGTTTCTCCTTTGGAAAAGAAAGGACTTGGAGAACCCATGGTATGTATGCCAAAGCCAGTACACAGAGCCTTCTCTATGAGCACATGTGCCAGGCTTGCAGGGGGCCCCTCCATTGCCGCCGTGCACCATTTTTATCACAAATAACATGGCAATGGGGGGGGGGGGGGAGGGAAGGTGCCCAGAGCTCAATCCCTTGCTCCCTCCATCCCTCCTTTCTAGCACTGGTTTACTCATGAGTAAAATAGAGTGTGGCAGTGAGGGGTATGTCATTTTGGCTCTTATAATTTTCCATTACCATCGTCTGAGGCTGAGAAAGTATGACTTGTGTGTGTGGTGCCTTCAAGTCATTTCCAACTTATGGCGACCCTAAAGTGAATATCATGGAGTTTTCTTGGAAAGTTTCATCAGACTGGGGTTTACTATTGCAACTTGAGGCTGAGAGAGTTTGCCTTGGGTTTTTCCCTTGTCCCACCTCCTGGAAAACCCACCCTGGCACTAGGTGACACCCAGTGCAGGAGTGCCACTAAGTTTGGGCACTTGGTCTCTAAAAGGTTTGCCATCATTGATTTAGAATTATAACATTTGTGTATCTATGGGCATAGCCACACTGCAGAGTTAAAAATCAGTTTGGCATCACTTTAACTACCATGACTCTATTCTACAGAATCCTGTGATTTTGACTTTGTAGAGGCCCTCTGACAAATTAGACTGAATACCTCATCAAACTACAACTCCTAGAATTCTGTAGGATAGAGTCACGATAGTTAAAGTGGCTTCAAATTGCTTTCATTCTGCAGTGTGAATACACTCTGCTTCTGTTAGAGGTAGAGGGATTTGAGGGAAATGTCATAACCCGAAGGGGGAAAAAGAAAGGTTTGTAGAGTTGGAGCTAGTCCCTCATCCCAGCATGGAAATATCTCATTCTTTCCCCCATGCTCATTTATTGGCCCTGTTTGAATCTTACAGCAATGAAACACACCCTCTGATATTGCCAACGTCTCCAACAAGCAAATCTGTAGCACAGGCCTACCCACAGTTACACTATGCTTACTAGTCCAGTTCAATTGAACTATATTTTTGGGGAAGGAAGTCTCATTATGTTTAATTGGCTTGGTCCCAGGTAAACCTGACAGATAAGATTCCACTGGTAAATACAGTATAATTTGCTGATTGTCCTGTGCCTTTAGATGTAAAGTTTTCCTCCTACTATCTGACCTACCTGTTTCTTAGTGTAAATGGCTCACCTACTCATCCAAACTTCCTCTCAAGAAGGAAGCTCAGTGATACTCTTCTCACTTTCAAGGGCCATCAGGTCCAACCCGCTGCCATGCAGGAATACACAATCAAAGCACCCCTGACAGATGACCATCCAGCCTCTGATTAAAAACCTTTAAAGAAGGAGATTCCACCACTCTCTGAAGGAGTGTGTTCAACTGTTGAACAGCTCTTACCGTCAAGTTCTTCCTAATGTTCAGCTAGAATCTCTTTTCCTGTAGTTTGAATCCACTGCTCCATGTCTTCATCTCTGGAGCAGCAGAAAACAGGCTTGCTCCATCCTCAACATGACACTCCTTCAAATACTTAAATAGAGCTATCGTATCACCTTTTCTTCTCCAGACTAAACATACCCAGCTACCTGTCGCTCCTCATGATACCAGCAGTTGCAGTAACCATTGGACTACTACATTCATCTCCAGTACAAGCACTATATATGGATTGAAAAATAGCAGATGGTCGAACTGAGTTCACAAAAGGAAGAGGCACTGGGGATCATATTCCAAACATATGCTGAATAATAGACTATAGCAAAGCCTTTGATCATCTAGATCATAAACAAGTGTGGATCACTTTATTCAGTGTGCCACAATGTTTAATTGTCCTGATGCGTAATCTATACTCTGGACTAGAGGCTAATGCCAGGGACAGAACGGCAAGGGGGTCAGGAAGGGTCATTTTATCATGTATTTTATTCTCAAGATTAGATTTTATTATTTATTTAATTTATATGCCTAACATATTGTGGAAAGTGGAATTAGGGGAAGGAGGTATGAAACATCAATAATGTAAGATATGCAAATATTGTATTACTAGTAGAAAATAGCAAAGATTTGGAATGACTATCAAGGAAAGTCAATGAAGAAAGTGCAAAGGCAGGCTTATAGATGAAAATTAAGAAAAGAAAAATAAAGGCCACAGATGATTTATATACATTTAAAGTGGAGTATGAAAACATCAAAATAGTTAAAGATTTTCTATAATTTGGCTCAATCATAAATCAAAATGGAGATTGCAGACAAGAAATCAGATGAGGACTAGGAGCCTTATCACATGAGAAAAGAAAGCTGAAACACAGTTGACCAGTAGCAGCTTTCTTCATGCCTTTCCATATGCATTGAAGCACTTCCCTTCCTGAGGGAGATGGTTGTAAAAGCATGCCTTTTGCTGTGCTGGAAAGAACAGGTAAAAGGCGCACTTTTACGACTGTCTTACTCAGTAAGGTGAACAGCTTATGAAGAGGCGAAGAGAAAGCTCCCTTTCCTCCTGCTTCATCTTTCTTTTCTCATGAGATAAGGCTCTAGTGATTCTCAAATTCTGGCCTGCCAGGTGTTTCTGACTTCAGCTTCCAAAATTCCAGACTATTGGTCAAGATGGCTGAGGCTTTTGGGAACTGAAGACCAAAACACCTGGAAAACTAGAAATTTGGAATCACTGCTTTGGGATTTTGAAGGGCAGCTATGAAGAAACTAGATAAGACTCTCAAGCATAAAGATATATCACTGTATACCAAGGTCAGGGTTGAAGGGTTGGGGGGGATTGTTTCTCTTTGTTATTATTTTTTATATTTGTATTAACTTCAGCTGTTACCTGCCTTGATCCTCAAAAGGAAGAGGCGGGCTACAAATATTTATTTATTTATTTATTATACATTGCATTTTGTTAGCACATACTGCTTTCCTGTGCTATATATGGGGTTTTTCATATCTAGAACCAGGCATGTTTTAAGAGGCCACAGTGACCTTTTAAACACAGAGAAATTTCCCATGGTAAAGAAATGTGGACACAAACATATGGAAAACCTAGGTATTATCAAGATAAAGGTGTGCTGGTCTCTACTTCCTGTCCCAGGCTCTTTGCATATTCTCTTGCACCAAGAGACAAATAAGGTCTCATTGAACCAGGGATAGCAAGCTAGTATCACCTGCCTTCCCTTTGTCATGTTTCCAACTATCTTCCCTGTCCATCTTCCTTGAGGCTGTCCTAAATCCAATTGCTGTTCTGTCAATTCAATATTAATGCCATCTGTCATTCCAGAATTCCATTTTTAGTTCTATGTGAAGATCATCAGGTCTCTGTTACACAGCAAGATATCACCAAGTACCCCTTGGGGGAACCAGCCCACACATGGTCACTCTGTGCATACGGTTGCTCTGTACCAGAGTTTTATCCAACAGTACAGAACTTTATTTTCCTGTATCTTCCTCAGGCACCATATGAGCCACAGTTAGGGTTGCCATATCCCGCCTGGGGGCGGGACTTTCCTGGTTTGGGGTGGGTCCGCACGGTCCCACCCCGGTTTGGCCCCGCCCTCGGGATTGTCCCCCCAGCGAGGCCCTGGAGGCGGCTCCGCGATTGCGGAGTCCTCCGAGGCCACGCTGGGGCTTGGGAGACACTGTCTCCCAGGCCCCAGCCAGGCCTTGGACAAGGTTTAAAAATATAGGACCTTTTTTTTTTTTAATTTCCTGGCCAGGAATTTTTTTTAAAAAAGTCCTACATTTTTAAACCTTGTCCTACATTTTTCCCGGTTTGGAGGTCCTCAGGGATGGCAACCCTAGCCACAGTCCACTTTCTATGGTCTGCTCTTTAGGATAGGTAAATATTACCCCCTCTACAATCCTAAGCCTCCACTATCCAACTTCCATACCTTTGTATTGTTTGGCTCTGAATGATGTGTCTGTTTGAATTGCTATTGTGTTTGGTTGCACTTTTGCATATTTCCTAAAATAAAGGCCTTTTTTAAATTCACCAAATTTGGAGTCCTCTTGCAGTTAGTACTGGTATAAACAGCCTCTCGCTAAGCCTCCATGAGCTAACCAATTCCCCCAATATTTAAGGAGATGCTGACACAGTTGTTGGGGACCTCCCAGTCCCCCACCTTTTTGGATAACAATATCTATGTGTGGTTGTTAAAACTAAATAATGAAGAAAGCTGACAGAAAGAAAATCAAAACATTTGAAATGTGGTGTTGGTAGACCTATTGTACTTTGGCCATATCATGAGACAACATAACTCATTTGAAAAGGTGATAATGTGTGATTTGAAAAGATGATAATGCTTGGTAAGTTGGAAGGCAGTATAAAAAGAAAAAGACTGGATTACAGGTAGTTTAACTCAAGCAAGAAATCCACAGCCCTGACTTGGCAAGATCTGAGCAGGGTTGTTAATCACAGTGTTTTGGAGGTCTCTCATCCATAAGGTCACCATGATTTGAATTCAGCTTGAAATTAATAACTATAATAGAAGGCTTCCGGTTGTGATGGCGCCTCGTTAGGACGAACTCCGAGGCAGCTGCGGAGACGTCTTGGCCAAAGCGGTGCCCTGGACCCAGAAAGGGATTTCTGCAAGTCCGGGAAATTGCCCTGACTGTCAGGACAATCAGAGGGGGCTCGACGGAAGACCCTTACTGCTTATGGACTGAGAAATCCTCAGAGTAAGTCCAACCGCTACGTGGGGAAGACTGAAGAATCCATAGCAGGGGTCTGTGAGAGCAATCCACGCTAGTTTATGGCAGGAAGCGATTCGTTCGCACAGAGGCGCCACCAATTTTTGATTCTACTGAGTTACAAAGAGGACTCTTGGATTTAAGGCTTCCAAAGCCCAGTAACATAACAGCTACTTAAATTGCATTGGATTGGGAAAATAAGGAAGAAAGTACTTAGTTAATATTAACTTTTGAACATCTTGGATATATAAAATAATACATTCAGTTGCTCAAAGATAATATCCTTTTTAGATCTGGAGGAGCACTGACGGAGCCTGGAAAAGTCTGAGATTGAACTTGGGATTTTTCATGACTTTGATTTCCTTTACTTTATTTCGCCTGCCTTTCGTCTTGTAAAGGGATATAAACCTAAGGTCTAAGTTTGTTTGAGAAAAGAAAAGAAAGAGTTAACTCCCTGGGTCTGAACACATACCTGGGAAAAGCCAAGGACACACGGGGGAGAATCCGCGGCAGAGGAGGGAACGCAGCAGCTCCAAGGTCTCCGGACGGGAGGGGGAGGAAGGAGTGAAGCGGAAGGAGTGCAACGGTCAGAGGCATCCGGAGAAGACAAGGAGAGACGTGCAAGAGCGGCCCCGGAAGTATAGTTGGAGGACTCATAAGTATAGAGACGACGAGAAAGAGTGTCGCAGGAAGGGAGAAGGAGGAGGAAGGAAGTGTGCTAGCGGGAGAGCAGTAGAAAGCAGGAAGAAAGAAAGCCAAAGAAAGAAGGGCTTCTGGAGGACTAAAACAAAAGAAGACTCAGTGCGGGAATCAAAGCAAAAACAGAGGGTGACAAGGAGAACAAAGCAATACAAAGTTTCGCGGTAAAGGAGAAAGGAAGGAAGAAGATTTGAGACACTGGGGGTTAGAATTTAAAAGAAAAATAACGTAATTTGTGAAATATATAAGAGAGTTATTGTATCATAAGTTACTAGGGAACAAAAGTTATAAGGAATGAAATTGGAAAAACTGTGAAATAGGAGTAGAGATAGATATTGAACTCTATGTAACAGAAAGAATAGAATATAGATAAAAGGGGGAAGATAATAGAAAAGACTTTAAAGTAAAGTGTATTTGGGAAATATAGGGGTGTGAGAAGAAAACAAAAAGAGAAGGAAGTGAAAGAAATTGTTTTATTTTTCTTAAAAAAAATAATAACTAATAGTAAGTAAGAGGGACAATTAGAAGTGGTATACAGCTCAAAAAAGGAGAAAATTGTTTATTGTAGCGATATTATAGGGGGAATAAAGCTTAAAACTATAAATAAGATTTCGGTAGTAAAGGGGGATAAGAAATAACTAATCTGGTGGTATTGAATGTTATTTGATTGAATTCCTAACCCCATAATATTATATTTCTCCTCCTCTCTTCCTCATACCTCTCTATTTGGGGTGGTGGAGGGTTGTTTTCTTTATATTTCAAAGAGAGAAAAGAAGAAGGTGATAGGATTAATATGAATACCAGACAACAAACTCAAAAAGCAAATCAATCAATTCCTAATCAAAGAAAGCTTTCTGTTGATAAACTACAACCCCAAGAAATGAATCAACTTTTACTGGACAAAATAGAAAGTCTCTCCATAAATCTCTCAGCAAGCTTGGCAAAAGAGATGAACAATTTTAAAAAGGAGATAAAACAAGAGATACGGGCGGATTTAAAGGAAATAAATGGGAAAGTGGACACCCTGATTCAGGACAACCAAAAAATTAAACAGAGGGTTGATATAGTTGAATTTAGAACTGAAAAATTAGAATCGGACTTTGCGAAGCTTCTACTAAAAAGAGAAGAAGAACTGGACGAAAAAGCGGTATGGGAACAAAAGCTAAGAGAAAAATGTTTAAAAATCAGAGGGCTACCGGAAGAACAAAATGAGGATCTGGCGGAAAAACTAATAAAGGAAATTGCTAAATTTCTAAAGAAAGACCCTATTTTTTTCGAGGAAGAGATCGATAAATTATACCGCATAAACTCTTTTGTTGCAAAACAAAAAGGCTGGCCCAGGGATGTAGCAATTTATTTTGTAAGAAAAAGGGTCAGAGATCAGTTTCTAGCAGTACATAATAGCACGCCGTTTAAATATAACAACCTGGAACTAAAAATTTTGAAAGATGTGCCTGGAAGATTATTAAAGAAGAGAAAAGATTACATCATCTTAACTACATTTTTGAGAAAGGAAAGTATACCATACCGCTGGGAGACACCAGAAGGCCTAACCTTCTGGTGGAACCAAAAAAGAATTAAAATACAAACACCGGAACAGGCAAAGGCCTTCCTAAGGAAAACCTCCGTACGTACACAAGAGGGGAATAGTTCTTCGAGCTCAAACACAACGGAAAAGGGAAGAAAGAAGAAGGGAAAAAATGGAAAGGAAGCAAGCAACAATCTGCTAGACCCAAGATACAAAGATAACGAAGAAGAGAACGAGGAGGAAGAAGAAGAAGACATAAGAGAGGAGGAAAATCAAGAGTCTGAACAGGGTTGTCTAAACAATTCATTTTTAGATTTACAAGAAATCAACTCAGAAGAAGATCGGATTAGGAGGGAAGAGGAAAGAGAGGAGGCGGAAAGACAATTTTGACAAATTACCATATTGAGTAAATTCCAACTTTATTACTCTCTTGTTTTTTTTTAAATTGAGAAGTTAATAAATAAATCTGAATAGAATAAATAAAGAAAATTGACCTGTCTGTATGATTTGAAAGATACAGCCCGAAAATGGCAAATCAATTAAAAATATTCTCCTGGAACGTACAAGGATTAAACACACCCCAAAAGAGAAAAAAAAATATGTCATTATTTGCACAAACTTAACTTAGATGTGATTTGTCTGCAAGAAACGAGAATCAAAGAAAAAGATAAAAAGCATTTAAGATTTGTTAAGCTAGGCCAGGAATTCATCTCAGCTTCTAAAAACAAAAAAAAGGGGGTGGTTATCTATGTAAATACAAAATATGAAGCGAAAGAAATTTATAATGATCCGGAAGGACATTATGTAATAGTAGAACTAAATTGTAGTGAAGAGAAAATATTAATAGTGGGAGTATATGGAACATTAGAACGAAAAAACAAATTTTACAAAAAACTCAAGAATACAATATTAGGTATAGAATTCGACTCTTTGATAATGCTAGGAGATTGGAACGGGGTAATTGACCCCAAATTGGATAAATTTTCAGAAAAAAAATTGAAAAAACAACAAGGGAAATTACCAAACAAATTTTTTAATATGATGAATAATTTAGTTATAGAAGATGTTTGGAGATGTAAAAATGGATCAAATAAAGATTTCACCTTTTTCTCCAATCCCCATCAATCCTGGTCACGAATAGACATGATTCTAATATCTGTACATATGATCTCAAAAGTAAAGAAAGCAATTATCCTCCCAAGAATTCTTTCAGATCACAGCCCAGTGCAAATAAATTTGGTATTAGGGAATAAAGACCCCAAATGGAGAATAAATAATATATTATTAAAAGATGAGGAATTGATTAAAAAATTAAAACAGAATATTAACTATTATTTTGAAGAAAATCTGGATAAAGGTACAAGTGCTCAAATGTTCTGGGACGTGCACAAGGCGGTTATAAGAGGATGGTTGATTAAAAAAGCATCAGAGATTAAAAAGAATAAGAATGAGAATTTGGAAAAATTAAATGAGGAATTGAGAAAGAGGGGAAAAAAATTGAAAGAGAACCCCAAGGATCAAGAAACCTTAAGTGAAATTAAATTTTTACAAAGTCAAATTTCGAATATAATGGTGGAACAATTGGAGAAGAAAATTAAATTTTCGAAACAAAAATTTTTTGAATTTGCAAATAAACCAGGGAAATTATTAGCTCATTATATAAAAAAAGAGAGAGCAAAACGCAATATAAGAGTGCTGAGAGAAGACGATAACCTTGTGGTTAATCAAAATCAAATTAAAAATTGTTTCTACAAATATTATAAAGAACTCTATAAGAAACCAATGGTCAAGGAGATTAAAATTAATAATTTTATCAAGTCCTTGCAGATTCAAAAAATTACGGAGGAACAAAAAGCAATTTTGAATTCTGATATCACGCCTTGTGAGATTTCCCAGGCCATACGAAAGAGCAAAAACGGGAAAACACCGGGCCCAGACGGCTTCACTAATGAATATTATAAAGCGTGTGAAGAAAGTTTAGTGAAACCCCTGGTAGATGTGATGAATGACTGTCTAAAAGGGAAAATTCCCCCAACATGGATACAATCCGAAACAATACTAATCCCAAAAGAAGATAAAGATTTGACATTAACTAAAAATTATAGGCCGATTACATTGTTAAATTCGGACTACAAACTTTTTGCTTCAATTCTGGCTGAAAGACTAAAAAAAGTATTAAGTGAATGGATACATACAGACCAATCGGGTTTTCTCCCTGGTAGAATGATTAAAGATAACATCAGAAACATTATAAATTTGATAGAAATTCATAGTAAACGAATTGATAAAAAATTGGCTCTATATTTCATTGATGCCGAAAAGGCCTTTGATAACGTGAACTGGGAATATATGATTGAATTATTAAAAAACATAGAAATGGGGACAAATTTTATAACCGCAATAAAAACAATATATGACATGCAAGACACCCGATTTGTAATTAACGGAGAAAGAACGGAAAGATGTGGGATCTTTAGAGGGGTCAGACAAGGTTGCCCCCTATCCCCATTGCTGTTCATAATAACCTTGGAGACTCTGCTGAATCAAATTAGACAAAATAAAAAAATTGAAGGCTTCAAATTAAATGGGGAGGAGTATAAATTAAAAGCATATGCTGACGACTTGGTTTTAACTATTGCAAATCCCAATGAAAGTATAGACGATTTACTGAAATTACTAAAGAAATTCGGAAAGGTAGCAGGATATAAAATAAATTTTGAAAAAACAAAGATTATTACAATGAACATGGGGAAGGAAGAGATAGAAGAATTGCAAGAAAAATCGGGTTTTCAAATGGTCAAAAAAATCAAATACTTAGGAATTAACATAACGAATAAAAATATTGATCTGTTTAAAAACAATTATGAAAAGATATGGAAAACAATTAAAACAGACCTACAAAATTGGGGAAATAAGAATGTCTCGTGGATTGGTAAAATGGCAATTATTAAAATGACAATACTCCCTAAAATGATATTCCTTTTTCAGAACATCCCAATAATAAATAAAGACCAGATATTTAAAAAGTGGGGAAAAGACTTGTCGAATTTCATTTGGAGCAACAAAAAACCGAGAATTAAAACTAGTGTTTTACAGGATGCCACAGACAAAGGGGGCCTTGCTGTCCCAAATTTGAGATGGTATTTCTATGCATGTGTGCTTGATTGGCTTATGGACTGGATAAAACTACAAAATAAAAGGGTAATTAATATGGAAAAATTTGAATTAAAATTTGGTCTTCACGGATATCTCTTTTATGATAAATTAAAACTGGACAAAAATTTTGATAATCACATAATAAGGAAAAATCTATTGAGGATTTGGAACAAGTACAAAAAAATATGGTGTCCGAAACTACCACTCTATACGTCATCAAACGAAGCTATATATAAAAGAGAGATTCTGAAAAAGGAATACTGGGTGACATATAAAGATTTATTAAAAATAAGAGGGAACGAGGTAACGATTAAAACACAGGAAGAGTTGAATAGAGAAGGTCTATCTTGTAACTGGTTCACCTATATGCAATTGAAGGAACGTTTCATTGTAGATTCAAAAGAAAGAGGATGTGGTTCGATGGAAATGGGATTAGAAAATATATTGAAACTCCCAAAAAAACAGATTTCAAAATTATATAGTATAATTAGAAAACTGGAATTAGAAAAAGAAACAGTTAAAGATTTTATGTTAAAGTGGGCAAAGGACTGTGAAGAACAAATCCAGTTAGAATCATGGGATAAGCTATGGCAAGTAAGGATAAAATATACTCCATGTGTCCTTTTAAAAGAGAATTTATACAAAATGATGTATAGGTGGCACTTGACACCATTTAAATTAGGGAAAATGTATAAAAATAATAATCAGAAATGTTGGAAATGTAAAACGAATGTGGGGACATACTTACACTGCTGGTGGAAGTGCAAAAAAGTAAGGAAATTTTGGGAAATCATACACAAAGAAATTAAAAAGATGATAGATTTTGAAGTGGGTTTGGATCCAGGACTGTATCTTTTAAATATTTCAGACAAATTAAAATTAGATAAAAATAAAGACAAATTAATATTTTTTTTGATCGTGGCGGCGAGATTGACTCTCGGGAAATACTGGAAGAGCGAAGAAACCCCAAATGTAGATGAATGGAGATTAAAGGTAATGGAAATCTGTGAGATGCAAAAATTAACCACGTTATTAAGTAATGAGACATTAGAAAAATATTATGGGGTTTGGAATCCATGGAAGGAATATATAAGAAACATGAAAAGAGAATGCAAATCATACAAGCTCTGATGGAGAAGTGTATAGAGATAAAGGAATATTAAGTGACTGAATGAGTAGTAGCAGAATTGGTGTAAAGAGCGTATCTAAGTACTATCATCATTACTTATAGGTCCAATGGGCAATAGTTAATTCATACAATGAGAGTTAGTTATAAGTGATAAGATACGATTGGAGGGACTTTGGGTGTTAGCCTAAGGAAGTGAGACAAAATAGGATTGATATAGAACGCAAGTAGTATATATGTCATAAGTGATAAGTAACGGCAATATATTGTTTGTTTTGTGTTTGTTTTGTGCTTTTAATCAATAAAATTATTTTAAATTTAAAAAAAAAAAAGAAGGCTTCATTTGTAGTAAGATGACTTTATCCCAAAGAACAAGGTCTTTACAACACATTAAAAATTATACTGTGATTGAACTGAAGCCCTCCCATTTCATCATATTTACACACTGGGATTTTTTTCCCCCACAGGAATATGGTCGAAGACCTCTTATATTGACCTGAGCATGCAGGTGGGAGGCGGGTATGGGGGAAGTCTTTACATTACTTAGTCCCTGGCTTTGTTGTGAGCTTTCAAGTTATTTCTGACTCATAGCAATGCTAAGGTGAATCTATCATGGGGTTTTATCGGCAATATTTGTTCAGAGATGGTTTGCCTTTGCCTTCCTCTGAGGCTGAGTAAGTGTGATTTGCCCAAGATTACCCAATAGGTTTCCATTGGCTGAGCAGTGATTCAAACCCTGGTCTCCAGAATCATAGTCAAACCACCACACAACATTGGTGGCTACAACTATACAATTATTTTAAATTGTTGTCTGTCTGTTGTGCTATGTCAATTCGGATAAGTGTGCTGAGAAAGGGGGAACAGTGGCACATTTCAGTAGTCCAGAAATCATTTTCTGTTGTCAGTCTGTGTGCTGTACTATAGAAGTAGACTGTGGTGTTGTCTTGTGTATATAATTCAGCACTGTACAGGTATTCATATTTACAGTCATCTGTACATATCCATGGATTTTTATCCACAATTCAAGCATCCATGGCTTGAAATTTTTTTAAAAAAATATAAATGTCATACCTTGATTTTGCCATTTTATATAAGACACCATTTTACTATGCCGTAGTATTTAATGGGCCTTAAGCGTTGCAGATTTTGTTACCTGTGTGGGGTCCTGGAACCAAATCCAGAGGATGCCAAGGGCCCACTCTATATTTGTGCTTATATTGTTGAAAGGGTAGCCCACACATCAAATAAATGAGTTCTGTTGATAATTTAATAGTGGCAAAGGGTGGATTGTTGAAAAGTGATCTCTCAAAAAGCGAGGGACACCTGTACCCATAAGGTTGCCATAATGTCTAAAGTTGGCTTTTGTCCCACTAAATTTCTTAGGACTTTCTTCTAAGTAAAAATGAATGCCATCAGGCTTCATTGCTTCTTTTAATTCCATTTTATTTCCTTTTTCAAATTACTTAAGCATCCAACTTGAACTGTCTACACCTTCTCACGTATAGCAAATGAATCATGTCTACAGTTTCCAGTTCTCCCTGATTTCACATGTTGTAACTGAGCTTAGAATTCACCTTGCCAGCATTACATCATCACCTTGACTAATGGCACATTCCAGTGTGGCCTTTACTGTCATTGTCTCACAGTTTATAGCAGGGAAATGAAAGGTTGCAATGGACAGGAGTCTGAAAAAGTGACTGGTTTATGAGCATATATGGATATTTATGAGGCCCTGTTGGAAGATCACACAGTTGGCTAGCATGCATGCTATCACATCGCATCTGAATACTCACTGAATTGCCCACAGAACAAAAATGTTAGCTTGTAATTTGTACATTCTGGTGATCTATGAAAACACACCCACTGTATGTTGTCATGAACAGCTGGGCTGTTTGTGAGTACTTAATAGCTGATTATATTTTACTGTAATTCTCATAAGGTTTCCTGGGGGTGTTAACTTGTATTAAGATTTTGCATTGTTGTTTTTTGTCTTATATAGATATAGAATCCTATCACAACTAACCATCTCAGGCTTACTGTGCCCTCCCAACATCTAAGGAGAGAAGAATTTATGGGAAATTGGCAAGAGACTCAAAGTAGAGTTGTTATAAGCAGAGCACTACATAGTTAAATGGCAGGATGCAAGAACCACTTCCCAAGAAAGATGTGCAGCATTTTACATACAATCGGAATGAATCCTAGCCAGATGATATGCTCTCATATCTTCCTTCTCTATTGACCAAAAATTTCAGGCTCATCTCAGAGGCTACTTTGTATGTCATTGTCATTCCTCAAACTACTTAGAGGTCTCTCAACTATTTATCACATAGATGGATGAAATATTTATTATCACCACTAATGAGGTTGTGGCTTCGTGTTTTCCAAGTGCAAAAATGGTTTCTGACAGATAGTACCATGTTCTAGATAGACAAGCCTGTTTTGTTTTGAGTGGAGAATCAGCCATGCTTACCCTAGAAAATCAAGCCTATTGATTGGATGGGTATATGTAATTTAAAATTAAATTCAATTATACAGTAATTAATGTATTAACAGGACAATCATAAACATGACTACTCAGGAATAAGCTCCATTCAGTTCAGTGGTGCCTGCTCCTAGGTAAGTGGATAAAGGATTGAAACCCAAGGAATCTTAGCACATCACATTCAGGTTTATGGGTGTCTCAGGGGTAGCTCACACCACATCATAAACTGGTTTGCAAACCAGTTTAAAAGGGAGTAGCTCACACTTGTGTTGGTTTTTCCTGCATGAATTCAAGGGGGGCCAGCACAAATCTCACTTAACCCAGTTTTTCCAAGATCGATTTTTTTCCAATTTCTTTTCCAAAACACCAGGTTTTATCAGGGTGCCACCAATGGGAACTTGCTGCCAATCCTATTTGGGGCATAAAGGAGGGAAGGGTTAATGTGAAGGGGGGTGGATCATGTCCACCCCTTTACCCTCTCCCTGCCAGCCAAGTGTCATTGTTTTTCCCTCTCAGCACTCAGTTGCAGGAGTGAAAAAAGGAGCTCTAGAAATGCAGTGGATTCAAACTTCCCATGCTTTAGAAAGTGGTCTCTTTAAAGTGCAGCCTGGCTTTTTTTTTTCTTCCAGTGATTTTTAGTCTCCTTATCTGCACTGATATCTGATCCCCAGAGCTCACCAAAGCCAGGGAGGGAGTTCTCCTAGGAACATCATTAGATGGTGTACTTAAAAAAAAAAAAAATGACAGCTACTGCATGGCCACAGTAGATAACACCTGTAAATATGACAAAGGTGCACATTGTTTCTCTGAAGATGCCAGCCACAGATGCTGGTGAAACATCAGGAAGAAACTCTTCTAGAACATGGCCACAGAGCCCAAAGAAACCCACAAAAAACTATGTGCACATTATTTGTTTGACATTAAACAAACAAACAAACAAACAAACAAAAAACCCTAACTGTGGAGCTGTGGGTTAGGGGTCATTTTTTCTCTTATTTCCCAAGAAATAAAACCACAACAGACTTTATTCCCAAGTTGGTGCAAACTAAAGCTCTCGCAGACATTTTATATGGCCTTTATACCCGACATTTAAACCCGTGGGGTTTTCTTGGCTGAGAGAGTGTGACTCCCCCAAGGCTAACCTATCCCAGGTTTTTTTTGTTTTGTTTTTGATAAGCATTGTTCTGAGGGACTTGCCATTGCCATCCTCCAAGGCTGGTGTGTGTGTGTGTGTGTGTGTGTGTGTGTGTGAGAGAGAGAGAGAGAGAGAGAGAGAGAGAGAGAGACATAGATGTGCATCGTTTGATTGACAATTTTAAAAAATCCCTGAGAATAAGCAAAATGGAGGTTCTATGTTAGATAAATACAAATGGTAATGTGAACCTAATCAGGGTTAAATTGAACCAGAGAGATTCGATCAGGGTGAACATAGTAGGAACTTTGATTCGGTATTGCACCATTGAATCTCCCTGGATCTACTTGTTGCTAGTATGAATAAGGCTGCTGTTTTAGATTGTCTTACAATGAACATTCTAGATATTCTTGGGATTTATCCTAACATTTCAGGTCTCCAAGCTTTGTATGCATCTCTAAACTTGGATTGTCACCCCCTCCAAGTCATTGATGCTGGGCAGGTGAGCTACATTGCCAGTGTGAAAGCATTTGTCTTGTGTTTCTTTATTTCACAAACAACATATTATCCTTTTTCCTTATACCACATTATAGTGAGAATCACATAACCACCATTGTTGGTGCCAGTATCCAAACATTTCTAAACATCAACAACAACAACCCAATAGTAAGCCTAGTTAAAACCAGGGGAAAAGGACAAGACATGTTGCAAATTTTGTCTGTCTGTCTATCCTCTTCCACAAGTTTTCTCTCAAAATGATTCCTCAGATTGGCTGCTACCCAAAAGCTTTGAAGGTATTGCCTAATACTGAATGGTAGTCTGTTTAAACAGCTTTCTGCATTTCTGTAATCATCACAGCCACATCTGGTGCCACCTGTTGTCCTAGTGCCACCTGCTGTCCTAGTCTGTCACAAGCACCACATCGGCTGTGTTTTAAGTGTTTGATTAATTACTGCATTGGTAGACTGCATGTTCTTTAGAGGCATTGCTCAGAGTCAATGAGCAAACTCATCACCCTTGTAGATCTGAACTGTTACAAGTTCAGATGTTGTAACAAAACTCTTACAAAAGAGTACAAGGGGCTAATTAAGAGGACTGATAGGAGGCATTACCAGAGAGGAATGTATCTAGATTTCTCTTGGCAAACTCAAACAAACTAAGCAAAACAGTCTACATTCTTCAATCCAGGAAACCAAACTTCTGTGGTCAGAGTAGATGTCATGCAATCCTGACACTTGGTGCTATGGAGATTATCACACACAGCTTTTAAACCATAATTATAGTTGTGATATAGTGCCTTTGGCGATACTTATTACAAGACATCACCTCCGAGCCATAGCTGCTATATCTGTGAAGTATGGTTAGGGCATCCCTTTTCACTGACAGGGGAAATCTGTCAATAAGATCCCAATTGCACCATTGTGGCATGAGTTCTCAGGTGTGAAATGTCATGGCCACAGCAGTTGCAATATTGGCAGTCACATGGTGTCAGTGTCTCCTCCTCCTCCCTTGTCTCCCCTCCCATTCGCTAGTTTCAAGTACCTTGACTTCCTTTATTTATTTATTTTTGTCTATTTCTTTTCTTTTTTAAAATTTAAATCACATTAGCAGAATTCTGGAGAGCGCAGAAGAATGTGTGATATACCCCCAGTGCACAACTGTGGAGACATGTCATAATGGTTGATCTTAAAGGGGTATGTTTCCATTTTCTTTATTTAGCATGATTGTGGCAAGAATGGTGCTCATGTGATAATATACTATGTTATTCTCCTTAAACAAACAACATTTTTACCAAATAATTTGGGAGCATGCACGAGAATAAGCAGTATAGGGACATAAAGGAGTTGACAAACTAGAAGTCAGAAAATCCTGTAGAGCTGGTGCTCCCACTCCTCATTGGAGTTTCCCCAGTGATCGGGATCAAGGAGATGGAAAGTGAAGTATCCTCAGGCTGCAAAAGGCCCTGATCATCCACCTCTGGCCAAAAATTTTTTTCCCCTCCTTGTTCAAAAACAGCCAGCCCTTCCTAGTTCATTTGAACAAATTATTTATTTTCACATGCACCAGTAAGTACACCACACCTTGATTTAGTAGGTAGGGATGATAACGCTTCCCCTCAAGTGTGTACACTGGTGTGTCTGCAGCAACAGGAATGTTCCAGCTGACATCCCAGCCTGAAGGAGCATGGTCCCAGTTGCCTTTTCTCTTCACCACTTCACTCCCAGAATTTACTCTGGCTGCTTCCACCAGTGAAAGAGAAGCCTTTTCACCTCTTCTAGTTCCTGCTATAGTTGTCCTTAGGAGAGTTAGTGGGAAGCCAGGGATATATGTTGAAAATAAATACAAGATAGTAATTTCCTAGCTGGGAATTAGGAGAATATCAAGTTGGTCTGGCTTGCAGACTGAATTTGTTTCAAACTGGGTGCAGTAGACAATATAGCTAAACACACACGTGTCACTAGGATTGGTGTCAACTGGTGCAGTACCTCTTTGTAGGCAGAGAACAAGGGGTTCTTCAAGAAGTCTCCATGTTTTTGCATCAGGAATATTTTGGTGATGTAGAGGTAAAACATGCAAATTCAGTTCAAATTTAAGAAGAAAAAAATTGTTTTACCTTGGTTGAAGCCCCAAGGTTACTCTTCATGGTTCCCCTGTTGCAGCTACAATTCGGTATCTCACAATACAGAAAACATTCAGGGGTAGCTGTGTTGGTCATTTAACAAATACAAAATGTTCCTGATGCAAAAACATGGAGACTTCTTGAAGAATCCATTGTTCTCTGCCTACAAAGAGGCCTGTGGCCTCACTGGAATAGAGACATACTAGATTGCAAAAGAAGGGTCCCTGTTGAGATGTAAACGGACTTTAAATTTCCTGGACTTAGAAAATCTCCCTATTGCCACATGGCCAGAAGGAGCAGGAGCCTGCCTGCAAAATATATCCTCCCAATTATAACATCTTTACTAAGAACTGAAACAACATGCAGGCATCTGACTAACATCTCCATCCCCCCCCCCCCCGCCTGTTTGGTTTGTAACGTCTTGCCTGATGAAGAAGCCCATGGAGTTTTGAAAGCTTGCAACAAGTATATTATGAATTTTACTTGGCCAATAAAGGTATCACTGATGGATTTTGTTTGTATTTGTTAAATGGCCCTTCTTCCTTTTCAGTCTCATCACTACCTGTCACCACGCTGAGAAAGGCTACAGAGAAAAATGGAGTGGTTTTTTTGGGAGGGAGGTAGTATATGTTTCTGGGGTAATTGTTGGGGGTGGGGATGTTTTTCAGTATGTTAACATATTTGCAAGCTTTCTGCATGGTTTTAGAGGAGTAATAAAAATAGGCTGAGAAATTTGGTTTAAAAAAACCCAATTCTTTTTTGGGGGGAGGGTGTTGGTGAGCTTTGGGGGACCTGCAATACTGCAGTCCAAGGGCTGCATGGAGCCTGTGTGTGCTAACCTACAAGAAATTTATAATGTGCCATTGAAAGAGGAAATCTGAACTATTTGTATAGTTGTTCCTTAGGAAAAACTGAAAAACCCTCTGGAAGCATTTTCTATACTCACCAACAATCCTGATTTGACAGGGAGTGTCTCAATTACACTTCCATCATCCCAGTTTTTCAGATGCTTTAATTAAATCCCACATCTTTTCTCTCCTCCTCCTCCTCCTTCCCTCCATTGTCCTCAGCTTACTTCAGTTATTGCAAACTGAAGTCAAAGTACAAAAGTATTTTTCATTCAGTTAACTCAGCAGGGCAAAAGGAGAGGAAAGGGCAGTCTTTTATGTCTCAGTAGAGTCAGGCAAAAGCAGACTGCTGCAGCCCTTCCTAGCTTATATGTTCTCCTTCATTTATAACTTTGGCCATCTGATGTTGCTTGGCCATACATATTCCATTTTTCATCTTGGAAACGTTGGGGGGGGGGGGTTGTATGATTTCTTGTTCTTTTTCTAAGGGCAGTGCATGGACAACCATCACTTTTGATGCTCTTTTGTGCTGTTGTCAAATGAGGGTTAGGGACTTTAAGGATTTGGGCAGAGAGCCCTAAGGAGAAGGTCTTGCATATTCTTTTTTCATATTACAACTTTTTGGCTGAGGAAAAAAAGAGAGACAAAGGGCCTGAACAGACAGGCCAAAATAAAGCTACTTCAAGTCACTTTGGAGGTATGCTGTTTAAATGATACACACATTTTAAGAGGCCAGAAGCTGTACCAAAGCTGCGCTCCAGTCCTTAGAACTAGAATGTGGCTTTGGCACAGCTTCCACCCTCTTTGGATGCATGCAACATTTGAACAGCATACATCCAAAGTGACCCGAAGCAGCTTAATTTTGGCCAGTCTGTTTGGGCCCAAATATTGAGTATTCTCTTCAGAAGAAACATCTAAAGAATTCTAAATGGAAAGATTTTTTAAACTGCTAATAATAATGAGATGTGCTTGTATGTGTGTGTGTGTGATGATTTAAGGTATCAAAGTTCTATCAAACAACAAAAGAGCCTTTGACTGTAAGATGCCTTTCAAGAATTCATCAAGAATCTTGCTTAGTCACTTTTTGGCTGCTATGCACACAGGGAATGTGTGTGCCACCGGGTAGAACTACAAAAAAAGCTTGGTAAGATTATCTAATACATTTTGAGTCATTTCCATAATCTGATTCATAATCTTAATGTCTTTTTTATCAAGCCTTGAGGCAAAATTAGTTCTCTATTGGGAATGCATACCTTGATCTCTTCTGTAGAATACAAAGGCCTGATCTTTTCCCTAGGGCAATATTTTAAATTTCTTTAGCAGATAGGAAAGCAAAGGGAGAGGGACAATAAGGGTTTTATTGTTGTTCCGTGCCTTCATTTCTGAGTTATGGTGACCCTAAAGCAAAGTTTTCACAGGGTTTTCTGGGCAGGAATTGTTCAGAGAGGGTTTGCCCTTGCCTTCTTCTGAGGCTAAGAGACTATGACTTGCCCAAGGTTACCCAGTGGGTTTCCATGGCTGAACAAACATTTGAACCCTAGTCCCCATAGTCCTAGTCCAGTACTCAAACCACTACTAATCACTGGCTTTGTATGCCTATTCCAGATCGAATTTCAAATAGCAATGACATCATGCCATGCCAGACTTTGCCCTTTAAAAAGAAATACAGAGATCAAAGGGGAATCTGTTCTTTTATATGCCAAAAATGGGAATCATATGTCCCTTCCAGGAGCCAAAACAGTATAGCCAGTGGTGAAAAATCCCTCCAACTCTCTCAAAATTACCATCCAACAGTCTCAATCAGTCTACTGTCATCCCAGTTTTTCTCTTGTCCTCCCACATTCTTTACTTGGGGGTGTATCTACCCTGTAGAGATAATGTAGTTTGACACCACTTTAAGTGCTACAGCTCCATCCTATAAAATCCTAGGATTTGTAGTTTTACAAGGTCTTTAGCCTTCTCTGCCAAATAGTGCTGGTGCCTCAAAAAGTACAACCCTCAGGATTCTGTGGAATGGAGCTATTACAGTTAAATGGTGTCAAGCACCATTATTTCTACAGTGTAGATGCATCCTAGTCCCTTGCTTACTTCAGTTGTTGCAAACTGAGTTCATATCACAAAAGTGATTTGCACTCAATTAAATTAGCAGGGGGAGGGGAAGGAAAGGAGGGGAGTGGAATCTTGTTTTGTTTGTGAGTCACCTTTTGTCTCTTTCTGGGAGAAAGGTGGCATAGAAATTAAATAAAAATAAATAAATAAATAAATAAATAAATAAACCTTGCCCTTTCCAGTAGGCTCAAGCAAAAGCAAATTGCTGCAGCCTCTCCTAGCTTGTGTCTACTTCCTCATTAATCACTTTTGACATTGTGGCCACACTCTGATATTGTCTGGCCACATCTGTCCTTGCTTTTATCTGTGAATTGTTGGAGGGTATGGAGTTGTACTTCAACAACATCTGAAGGGACACATGATTCCCACTGTTGCTTTTACATATTTGTGCCATGAGACATATCCAGCACAGAGGCCTATTTAAATGGGTTCCATCCAAAGCTACAGAAGTGGATTTCCTCTTGTCCTTCTTCACCAATTGCACATGCCTCTGTAGAGTCTCCCCACTCTCCATAGCAAATTTGTGGGGGCTACACAGGGATGAAAGAATGGATTTTGCTAGTAGTTTCTGTTCCATTGGTGGATAGACACTTAGATCCTTTTTTACAAGGATCATTCAGTACATAGAGCCAATAATAATAATAATAATAATAATAATAATAATAATAGTTTTTATTTATATTTCCCACCTCTCCCTACAGATCGAGGCGGGATTACAGCAATAAAATTAAAATTACAATTCAGTTAAAATTACACTTCTTATAAAATACAATCCATAAAATCACAACACTATGTCAATTCTATAAAATATCTATATCAGCATTTCATTTCAAATGAACATGCTCAGGATAAGAGTCTTCTTACAGTTGTTTATAGAAGATCGGGGGGTAGGCTCACCGGAAGAGATCCGTCTTAAGTGCCTTCTTAAAGGCGTTTAAGGTGGTAATAAGATGGATCTCTTCCAGTAAGTTATTCCACAGTTTGGGAGCCATGGCAATAAATGCTCTATGGGAAGTTGATATTAGTCTAGTTTTTGGATAATCCAATAAATTCTTCCCAGATGTTCTGAGGCGCGGGGGGATTGTGTAGGGAGAGGCGTTCCCTCAAGTAACTCAGGCCCAAGCCATATAGGGCTTTAAAGGTGATAACCAGCATCCAGAATTAAAAGTGCTTCTGATTCTAGAGGAATAAAGTGTGAGCTGAAACACTGGAGTGTGTGGGTGTGTGTTGTAGAATCCTCATGGCACAAATGATTTTCAAACAGTTGCTGAGCAGATGACAGAGAGAGAGAGAGAGAGAGAGAGAGAGAGCATGAATGAATGACATCCCTTTTGGACAACTATGGGGTGAAACATACAGATGGAATGAAGCAGCTTCTGGCTGGATAATCTGACTCCTGTTGGCTCCTGTGCACACAGCCTGCTGGGCGACCAAAATGGTGAAGGATCTGGAAACCATGCCCTGTGAGGAATGACTTAGGGAGCTGAGGATGTTTAGCCTGGAGAGGGTTAAAAGGTGGTACGACAGCCCTGTTTAAATACTTGAAGGGATGTCATATTCTGCTGCTCCAGAGACTAGGACCTGGAGCAATGGATGCAAGCTACAGGAAAAGAGATTCCACCTCAACATTAGGAGAAACTTCCTGACAGTAAGGGCTGTTCAACAGTGGAACAAACTCCCTAGGAGTGTAGTGGAATCTCCTTCCTTGGAAGTTTTTAAACAGAGGCTGGATGTCCTCTGTTGGGGATGCTTTGATTGAGATTTCCTGCATGGTAGGGTTTTGGACTGGATGGTCCTTGCGGTCTCTTCCAACTCTATGATTGTATGGTTTCAGACCCATTTTTGTCTGGAGCGGACTCAGGTTGCTCTTTCTCACCCATCTCTTCTGGCCCTATGTTATACAGCAGCCTTTCCTCAACATTTTTACCCTTGAGGAACCCCTGAAATATTTTTTAGGTCTCAGGGGAGCCCTGCATATACATTCTTATATCTAAATCTTATTTTAAAAATATCACCCTAATGACCTCTCATGGAACGTTGGGATTCCAAGGAGTCTTGGTTGAGAAACCCTGCTATACAGACACACTTGCACTAGACCTTGTTTAAAAAACCAACAACTCTCCAACTGTCTAGTCCCTTCACTTTCTCAATATTAACTGAAGTTAGGGTTCAGCAAATCATTTGCATGTACTTCATTTGTTTAGGGATATTACTTTGAGAAATCCTATTGGTGCGCTTCACTTGCACTGGTGCCTTTTCCGAGTGTCAAAGGAAGGCAGACCAATCTGCTGGTTCTGAGCAACCTATTTCTCCAGTGCCATCCTTTCTATATAGGTACTGTACCTATGGGATTTTTCTTCTTCTGAGAAATTCAGCTTTGTTGGAAGAATGTCTTCAGAACATTACTTAGGGCAATCACACAAACCCTGTGTCTCAAGCACATATGTTGATCCAAATAGCTGTTGAAACAAAAGCCTTGGAGGCAGTCAGGATCAGAAAATTCCAGATAGTAGCATGCAAGCTACTGTCATCTGACATAATTAGATTTTACAGCCTATATGTCTTCTACTCTAATTGAATTTATAGGAGTTGCCTTCCCCTTAATATGCAAAGTGTGGGAATTCTGGATCTATGCAACTGCCTTTGTAATGAATAAGTCACCACACCAGTTCATCTACTCCAAGGGCAACCTAAACTGGCTAAACTTAGCAGGGGATAGGCTCCACTCCTGAAGCTTCCCTGCCTCCAGATAAGTAATTAAGAGTTGCTGACATGACCATTTGACTTGGGACATCTCCAGCCAGGTCATTTTTGCATACATCAAAAACAGTTGTGGATAAAGATCCCAGAAGGTAAAATACCTTCAGACCAATCATCACTCCTTTTGTTTTAGGGCCTACACCCATTACAAAACAGAATTATTAAACCTTTCTTTCCTTGAGGACCATTTTATTTACTTTCCTTCTTTCAAGTTTCTTCAGCTTACTAGGTGGATAGATTGATGGTTCCATGCACCTTCAATCTACCCGCAACATAACCAGCTCCTCTACCTTGCCATCTTTTCCTGCTGAACTTCTGCTCCCTTTCCTCATGAGATAAGGCTCTCAGTCTTAGAGGTGCTACAAGATCTCTTTGCATATTAGTTGCTCCATAATTAATTTCTAATCAAGCTTGTAGGAACCATTGTTCACTGTCAACCTTTGAATAACAGTGACTGCCAAGATAGTAGAGCCTTTGTTTCCCCCTTCCTCCTGATATATTCCTTTGAATATACCTTTCTCCCTTTTTGCTAATATCACTCTGAACCTGACTGTTCTGGGTACATTGCATTGCCAGACCATGCAACTGTACATGTTCCCTGCACTGTGAATAGGCCTCCATGGTAGATCTTGTGAAATTACTTTTAAAGTAGTAATTAGTGGAATTATAATTCCATTCCCCACTTATAGTCTACTTTCCTTTATAAGTACTATTTAACTTTTGCTTTCCATTTTCTCAAAGGAAATACTCAGCAGAAAACTGTTAAACTCAGCCTAGACGACTTTAATTATTGGAAATTGGAACTAATGATAAGTAACCTATTATTTGTAACAAGTTACTTCTCAGGTGTTCTCTGGGAGATGCACATTATTTTGTTTTTGTGTGAATAACAAAGACTTTCAAAGGTTTTCTCTCCATTAGGCAAGATTACAATTGTATGTGTGTCTGTATATGTGTGCATGCACTTATTTTTTTGGGGTGTGTTCAGACATCCATTCTCATCAAAGACAAGGAAAAAATGTGAGCATTCTTTATAACCTCTGTATTCCAATTACCTCCACTGTCTTGCCATTACCTTAGCTCACTGCACCTTACTTGGCTAACTACAAATCCCCACTTCTGTCTGGTTTTTATACTTAAGATGCTTTTGAGAATCCCCCTTCCATTCTGTGGAAGTCGCCCCATAATCCTCATCTATTCTTGTTGGTCAGTTACATATATGAAAATCTGTGTTTGGACACAGGGATATATGGTAATGTTTCTCTGGTTCCCTGTCATACAGAGAATGTATGTGTTGGAGAAACAATGAAGACAGCTTTTTTTTAACGATGACCACTTTGTTAGCCAATCATATATTCTTACATGGGAGCTACAGACACAGTTGACCACTGACACAGTGTAGATGTAAGGGAATGCATGACTGCAACTCTAAACACACTACTACTCACTAAATATAGTGGAATTTATGTCTGAACAAACATATACACCATTAAACAAACAACAACAGAACAACCAAGTAATGTAGTACTGCTGTCAGAAACCTGTATTGAGGAGCTTAACTGAAATGAGCAATTGATAGTATACACATGGAAGAAACAGTAACTGAAAGAGCTAACTGAAGACTGAACACAGAGATGAACATTCACATGAAATCTCATCAGGGGTAAGGAAGAAGAATCTGAAAACTGAATCCCTCCCAAGGATGGTATGTACGACTTGTGACCCAGCAAGCTCAACAAAGCCTCCAGCAACATACTGCAACCTGCTAAGTGCTACAGCCAACTTAGTCTTGTTGCCTCAAGCAGGCAACAGAACATTTGACCAACTCCTCAGGATGATGCAATGTTGCACATATTTCTTAGATTTCATTCAGTTCAGTGGGTTCTAAATTGTGCACATCCACTAGGCAGTCTTTACACAAGATGTATACGCCATATACATGGGTCACATAAGTGAATTAGTTACCAACATATGTAATGGAAATCAGTCTCTGTGGGTATGATTTTTTAAAAAGCTACATGGGTCATCCACAGAGGCAGCTGGCAGCTGCAGTGTCAATGGGGCAGTAGATCTACTCTGAGTTCGGCTCTAGCCTTCAGAGATGCTGTTCAGTGTTCTAAAGTTATTTGGGGATAATGTTCAGCACCTTGGATAGCTCCTATAAAGTTCAGACTGACATCCAGGACAGATCAGAACCACCAGCTGCCACTTCTTATTTATGTTTGTATATGTCAAGCAGAACTGTTTCCTTGAATTCCTCTTCAGTTGTTTTGGTTGCAAAATCTGAGGCTGGACCAGTGAAATAAGAACACAGGAAGAGAGGTTGCTGCTTCTCCCCAGTTTTAAAATTAATTGCCTGATTGGTGTCTACAAATTAGATCTTCTAGCTGGTGGAAACTGATGTAATTTTGCTCAGTCCATAGTTCCAGTTGCATGAGCAAGATCAAAAGGAGGGATTTAAATTTAAAATAACAACATTGTAATGTTCATTCACCCCCTCACCCCCATGTATTTTGGAAAAATATACAGTGGGTCCTTGGTATCCAGAGGGGTTTGGTTCCAGGACCTGCCGTGGATACCAAAATCTGTGGATGATCAAGTCCCATTATATGCAATGGCATAGTAAAATGGTGTCCACAAAAACAACATAGTAACTGTAGCTCAAAAAAAAAAAAAAATCACAATGATCTGTGGATTGTTATCACTGCATTTGTCATTTCTTATATTTGACAGATAAATATAGGCAAGTGTGTGTTTTATTTACAACATGGAACAGGCCCATTGTTTACTTGTAAAGTACATACCCTCAGTGATAGCTAACATGTTGCAGCAGGTTAAGTAAACATATACATAGACATTGCGAAGTGAGGGTCTCTGTCTCTTTCCTCAAGTAGTTTCTCACAGGATATTTGGAAAAAAATTGCTATGCCTTGTCAGAAAAGAGTCAATGGTTGCCTCTTTACAGGACCTGTTTCTTCATAATTAAAAAGAATGGTTTGGGGCATTTTATGTCATATTTATTTGTTGATAATATATAAGAAGTACATTTAAGAAGCATGATGTTTCAAGTGGTCCTCTCTTCTTCACTCAACCACTGTTTCACGTTCAAGTGACTTCAGCCAAACTCCCAGTTCTGTCTTGGGGCTTGTTTACACTACTCCAGATGCAACATGGAGGTTTTTGGCCTGGATTCACCCCTGCTTTTGCCACACCTGCCCCGGAAACTCTCAGTTGAGGCTGCATTGATGTCCACACCTGAAATCCAGATCAGGACTACATTTTGGTGTCCCTTTCTCTTCAAGGACACCGCTGCTGCCTTCCTGGGCAAGAACTCTGGCAGGGCCCTGTGGGCAAAGTCCCATTCCCTCTGTTGCTATAAGTAGGCATCCAGCCATGTGACCAACACTGAAGCTCCCCCATCTCTGATCACATGGCTAGGTGCCTTATTCTTACACCAGGCAAGCAAATGTTGGCAGCAGAGATATGGAGAGGAGCTTCGCTGGGATGATAGCACTGGTGTCCTAGAGGAGCTACAGACCTTTTCTCTTTCTTTTCCTGTGTGGAATAGGTGGCACAAGGAACAATGGCACTGCTTGCCATCTATGCTGCATCGCTTGCCCTCAATCTGGTCAGATCCCTGCTGTCTATACTCTGGAAACAAAAATCTGGAGTAACCTGCAAGGTTTTAAAAATTGGATTAAGGGCCAGAAGGCTGTGAATGTATGACATGTAAACAGGTCATGGCAGATACAGGGAGAATCTGGGGGTTTGGATAAATGTAGACAAGCCCCTGTTATCCATCTAAATTTGAACTGCTTCATGCTGCCTCTCTGTGTCCACGAAAGCGCAACATTTCAAAGGCTGGAGAAAGAGTATCAGCCTTTAAGGGTCATCATGCTAATATGGTTTATCATCAGGGGACACATTAAAGAAAAACTATAGTTATAAGCTCAGTTATAATAACTGAGGAAATCAAACTTGTACCACTAAATCTGGGGCAAGGTTTACTTGAAAGAAGACCAATTTATCACCAGCACAATATTAATGAAGATAACTTCCACTCTCATCTTACAGTGAGGGAAAACAACTGATCCCAGATCATTTGGTAAGAAATGAAGCAGAGCTGTAAACAGAACCCAGATTTTCTAGTTTATCACATTCCAGAGCCTCTCCCTCTGAACCACACTCTGCCCTTGCTATGTCATTACAATGCTCAGGAAAATAACTTCAGGTCCAAACACTCTGCATCCAACCATTTTGCACAGGAAAATCAAAACATAAACTTGCAGCAACCAAGGGTGTGCACTCCCAGCTCCAAGGAAAAGTGGTGGTTTTGGAAGATACCACTCTGGCACATGTATATAGCAAACTCCTATAACACAAAGTCAAAGCTAACATTGGGTCAAGAAGAGCAGCACAGTCAAAGCTAACATTAGGTCAAGAAGAGCAGCAAAGGAGAGCAGCCCTGAGTACATTATTATCACATGTAGAGTTTGTTCAGGATGAAAAAACATTCCAGCAAATCATGTTACAATAATCTAGTCATTTATAAATTGGCTTGAGAGGGATATCAGTTCTGTTCTCCTGGCAGTAGAAGTGCAGCTTGGTGCTGCCTTGGCAATTCCTGCCACCACCACCACCACCATGGTCAGGTAATGGCTACATTTGCCCAAACTCATGGAGGCTGTCAGGTGTTTATGTATGGGCATTACACAAGGAGGTGGTATGTTTGCAGAACAACAAGAAGTAAAAATAATAACGATCCCCTCCAAAAAGCAGCTCACTAAAGACAATGCATACTCAGTGGGCACTGAGTACTGTAGGGGAAAACAAACATTTTTCTGGTGCTTTATAGTGCTTACCCCATGGTAAATGCTGGTGTGGAAATCATCCATGCCTATGAGGAGAAGCATAGGGAGCTGGGTATGTGTAGCCTGGAGAAAGGAAGGTTAAGAGGTGATATGATAGCTCTGTTTAAATAGTTGAAGGGATATCATATTGAGGATGAAGCAAGCTTGTTTTCTGCTGCTCCAAAGACTATGACATCTAGCAACGGATGCAAACTGCAGGAAAAGAGATTCCACCTCAACATAAGGAGGAACTTCCTGACAATAAGAGCTATTTGACAGTAGAACATTCCCTTGGAGTGTGGTGAGGTCTCCTTCTTTGGAGGTTTTTAAAGAGAGACTGGGTAGTCATCTGTGTCTTAAGTGTGGGGCTGGGGGTGGACTGGATGGCCCTTGTAGTCTCTTCCAATTCTATGATTCTATGCAGCATTTTTGTTGCAAATTTGATCTGTATTTTTAACAATTTACTAGTTGTTATTTTTTAAAAAAGAAACAGGTGACAGTGCCTCATTCTACTGGCCCTAGAGACCATTTCCTTCTCCTGCAACAGAGACAGAGAAATGTTTGTCGCTCTTCAAAACAGATTAATGACATATATTCTGGCCCAACCAGATTCCTGCCCTGAGTCCATCCATGTGGTTTCCTTCCAGGCAAGGAAGACTCCAGTTTGTTGGCCATCTTTGGGCTGTTTATTGGTTATCAGAAGCAGGTGCGGTGCTGGAAAGGGAGTTTCTTGTAGACTATTGTGAGGGTGTCATTATACATGTTTTTGAATGCCATTGTACAGGTAATGGCAGCTTCTACATTGGTTTTTTATTTTGTTAAGACATCTAATGGCCCTCAGGTGTGAGCGTCCATATAATCAAATCAATTATCTCTTATTACTGCCCTTGCTATCTTAGCAATAAAACAAAAACACCCAAATACATCTTTGTATTCTGCCATCTTTCAGTTTGTGTGCCACTTTATCTGTGATTAAATGACATTGCCATAAAGGGATGTGAGGATCTGTACCAGTAGTTGCTCACAAATTGCCTCAGATGGATACCAGACCAGATTGACCACACAATATCTAATTAGCTTTTATAATTTACTACCACATAGGTATGGTGATAACCACTATCTCAGATGGCTAGGACATAGACAAATTCCAGAGAACTTGTTTACTCCCAGTTAGTTTTAGCTGGAATGGCTAAAATGGAATGTCCACAGGTAAAGACATGATACAAACAACGACTAGCAGATGCCATGGTAAAAAGAACTCTGTCTCTTACTAGTGAAGACTCTTTCCCAGAGGAATCTGGCAGGCCATTGACGTGGTCAAACTTTCATCTGATGAAATTCAACATGGGTGTTTCAACTGGCAGGTCTATATGGGCCAAATGTAGACATGCCCCCTGCCCTTATGTTGCCCTGTCTTCACAATGCTGGGCCATTCAGCTATGGACTGTCTTCACAATATCCACAGAAAATCCATGAGGGCAGTTCCGAACAAAATCAGAATAGAAAAACCACCATCTTTTGCTCCAGATCTTCCCAGAAAATCCAGAGCACTCTGGAGTGGGGCTGGGCAGCTGTTTATATAGCATCCTACAATGGCAAGATCTCTCCCACTGAGGTCAGAACAAGACAACCAGCCATATGATTAATGCTGGGTTCCTCATTTCTGGCATCAGATGCCACAGTGAGCTGTGATAGCACAGAGGGTGGAACAGCAAGATGCTGTGTAAACAGCTACCTAGTGTCAATCCAGAATGCACAGATAATGGGATGAATTTGGGGCAGCTCTGGGACTAGAATACTTTGGGCTACTCCCAGATTATTCTAGCCAGTGTAGACCTGCCTTGTATCCTTTAATTCAGGAGCAAAATATAGGTTGTAGAATTGGAATACCCAGCAGACTTAGGAAGGACAGCCAGTGGGAAGGATGATATGAGTTCCAGTTCAACAACCTCTGTAGGGCCACACATTTCCCATTTCTGCTGCTGTTTATTTCAAAACAAAACACACCACTGTATCAGCACTTTTTGAGAGCCATTTTAAGGCAAAGGAAGTGTTTGGTTTTTCATTAAAAATGACCCAAAATGTGGCAACTAACAAATCAAAGCACCAAGAGTGGCTAACATTATTTAGAAATAATGTCATAAGTATAAAATGATTTTTAAAATGAATTTTTAAATTGTTGTTGAAAAATGTAACAAATTAGGGGTAACAGGTATAAATATGATCATGGTATCTTCCCTGCCAGGTAAGTATAAATATGAAATATAATATGAATTAATTATTTCCAAACCTTTAATAAAACCCCAGTAATATTTCGAGTAGCAAACTGACTAAATGTAGGATAGATAGGAGCACCATCAGATGGAGTGATAATTGTTTTGAAAACTGCTCAAAAAGTCATCAACAATGGCTGAGCATCAAACAGAAGGGAGCTCTCGAGTGGAATGCTTCAGGGTACTGTCCCAGGGCCATTACTCTTCAACATTTTTTATTAGTGACTTAGATGATAGGCTGGAGGAAATCCTGATCAGGTTTGCAGTAACAAATAACTAGGAGGAGTAACCAATGTATTGGGAGATAGGAACAGAATTCAATAGGCCCTAGATAAACTAGAATATTGGGCAGAAATTAATAAAGACTCCATTCATGCAGGTCGTTTTTGCACCAAAGACAATAGAATCACCGAATCGATTCAACACTGAATAGAAGTTCCAACTATGTTTTCCATTATCAAACCGGTCCATGGCAATTTAACCCAATTCAAGTTCACATTTACCTTTGGATCGGTTCAAAATGGATTCTCCATCATGGATAAGTGCAATTGTAGCTGGTGTGTTTTTTTAAATGTCAATCAAATGACACTTACCTTCATCACATTGTTTCTGTGATGTTTTGCCAGTCGTAAAGTGTGCAAAATGCAGGGGTTTTTTGAGGGGCTTTAATTGTTAAAGGGTTCCATGAGGTAGGTGAGATGTTTAATTTTTAAAGGGGCTGCACTACAGTTGGGGTTTTTTTTTGGGGGGGGTGGTATGCCCTTAAGAAAACTTTGCAGAGAAAACTCCATGATAGGTTCCCCTTGGGGGGAAGCACACTATGAACTTTATCACACCCACTTTTTTCATACGGAAAGAGGATGCTTGTGTACATGTGTGACCTGCAAAAAATGGATTTTACCGCACACGAAAGCATCCTCCAAAAGGCCCCGTTCCATCACCCGGCGCCCAGCCATCCCCGTTCAGTGCTGAAGGGGGCCATTTTTGCCTGACAGAACTTTTCCTATCTCAACCTCAGAGGTTGGCCATGGCAAACTACTCTGAAGAAACCTTGCAGAGAAAAGGGTGGCAGTAGGGTCGTGAAAGGGTGGCAATAGGGTTGCCAGAACCTGGAAATGAAGGAAAACAACACAGACACACAGGGCAGTGGCAAAACCCCCACAACCCTAGTGCCAGCCATGCACTCTCCAGTGCCAGCCACATAACCTCTCCTGTGCCAGCCATGCAAGCCCCAGTGCCAACCACATAAATGCAATGGTGTGCAGAAGCTGTCAAACTTTTTTTAAAAAATGCACACCTCACCATGATCCTTAAAACAACCCCCTCCCTGACTTTGGTGACCTTGGGGAACCAGCCACTGGTGCACTAGTGAGCCAAGACATGTGGGATGGTTATGTTCCGCCCCTCTGTCCATTACCCCTCCCTCTTGGGTGCCCCGAATGGGATCAGCAGCAAGTTCTCATTGGTTGCTCCCTAAAAAAACCTTGGTGCTTTTGAAAAGATGTGGTAAATGCCATGGTTTCAAAATCACTGGGTTAAGGGGAATTTGTACCAGCCCCCCCCCCCCCCCCCCCCCGTCTGGAAAAACTGATGTGAGTATGAATGACTTCCTTGTAAACCAGTTTCCAAACTGGTTTGAAACGTAGTGTGAATGGGGCCAAAATGAAATTCAGTAGAGACAAAAACAAAATTCTACATTTAGGCCACAAAAACCAAATGCACAGATATAGAATGGGGCATATATGGCTAAGCAATACTACATGCAAAAAGGATCTTGTGGTTATTGTTGATAATAAATTGTACATGAACCAGCATTGTGATGCTGCAGGAAGGAAGGTGAATGCTATTATAGCCCGCATTAGAGAGCCAGCCTGGTGTAGTGGTTTGAGCATTGGAAACTAGGGTTTGAATCCCAGCTCAGCCATGTAAACTCACTAGGTGACCTTGGGCAAGTCACAGTCTTTCAGATTCATAGTATGGCAATGGCACACCTCCTGTGAAGAAGAAGTCATGCTAGATAGACCTGATAGAGCTGATAGAACTTACAATCAAACATCTTCTGGAGGACTGCATATTTTTTATCCCTGTCTAAATAAAGCCTCTCTTCATCTGCTAACCCTTCCCCTTCAACGCCTATTTTTAAAGCCCATGCCTTTTTAAAAAAAAGCAAATCATGTTAAAAAGGATTCCCAGATATGGTTAATAACAGAAAGAAAGGAAATGACTGGACTTTATTCAAAAGTACTTATCCAGCATTTACTTATTTTCCCACTTGCCTGTCAGAGCACTGTGCAATCACATATCAACTAGTTATCTTTGGCTTTTAGGTTCATGGAAGAGTCAGAGAAATTTGGCTTTCATTTCAAAAGCAAGCATTTGTTTTTACTGGTGTGGAGAAAAGACAGAAAACAGAGATACAGCATGTTTTAGCACTTGTAGACATGTCTCTCTTGACCATTTCCAGCATATCATTTTTCACTTTTTGTACTTGGGTTTGAATAGATATCTGGCAAGGGTGTTTTTAAAGCCTTCCTGGTGTTTTTTTTAAAAAAAAGTCTTCTATTTTCTGCTACCTCAGATATAAGAACACAAGCCAATGGATTCAAAATACAAGGACAGAAATTTCACCCAAACATTAGAAAGACCTATTTGACTGTTAGATCTGTACAACATTGGAGCAGATTGCCTCAAAGGGTGATGGACACTTGTTCTTTGGAGATCTTTAAACAGATATTGGTTGGGCATCATTCAAGAATACTGTGTGTTCCTTCATAGCAGGATCTTGAGGCCTCTTCAAACTCTGTGATTCTAAGTCCTAAAGGTTGTGTAAAATGAAATTTTCTTGTGATTTTAGAATTTCCAGTTCAGGGGATATATCCAAGATATACAACAATCCTATGCAATAGATTAGGCTGAGAAAGAGTGACTAGTTGAAGATCACCCAAGGAGATTCATAACTCAGAGAGAGCTCTGGCTTTGAATCCAAATCTCTTTGCTCTTAGCCTCATTTCTTCAAGGAAAGCTGGGATAGTCTGAAATAAATTTCAGACTTCTGTCCTTCTGCTATCCAGCTCTCTTTCCTAATTTCTCCCTCATCCACAAGCAACAGTCTTATGTTGGGGTAAGGGAAGGAGGGAATTGTTGCAAAAAGGCTTACTCCAATGCATCCAGTGGGGCTTCACATAGCACTAAGGCTCTGTGGCTGGCCACCAGAGTAAGCCCAGGAGGATGTCTTGCAAGGGCCTTGCTATCACAGGACTTTGAGCATGATTGGGGAATGATTCATATACCAAATCTTGGCATGAGGTCTTGTGGGATGGCAAATCCCACAAAATTTCATATGAGATTGGTTGTCGACCATTGTCAGCCAAACCTTCACATAGCTTTGCTGCATCTTGTTATTTAGTGAATCCCCAGACTGTGGCTGGTTGCTTTCTGGGGCTAGAAAAGGATTTCCCCCCATATTATTGTAGCATAGTTTTTTCACCCTTCCTGAAAGTTTCCACCCATTGCTCAAGGGCCCAGTGCTGTTTGCTCTTCCATTTTGTCCTTGTGCCTATCACTTTGATCCCCTTTAACTAGCATTTTGATTGCTTTTGCTGTTTCATCATAACTGGTGGATATGGATGAGAAAAGGGATGTGGCGGTTCAGCGGTGATGATGTTGACTCGGATGACTGCAATGTTGGCAATTCACAGCCCAAGTGCTGCATGGTGGAATGAGCTCCCATCACTAGTCCAAGCTTCTGCCAACTTAGCAGGTCAAATGCATGTAAAAGTGCAAGTAGATAAATAGTTACCACTTTGGTGGGAAGGTAACAGCGTTCTGTGAAGTCATGCTGGACACATGATGATGGTGTCATTTTGACTCTTCCACTTAGTAATGGAGATTAACATCACCCCCTATAATCAGACACAACTTGACAACAACTGTCAATTTACCTTTTCATGGAAGAGAAAAAAGGGGGGCAGAAAATCCCTGGGTTGACTAGAAGGGCAAAGACAGGGATAACATGCAATCAAGGCGGATGCAAATCACCTTACCACCCTCCAGCCTTTCAATACATCACATACAGATAGGCTGAAATGAAAACTCTTGCACTAATGTCTGTCATTCCTGTGCGACTTATAGTCCTGCAACTTGAGCATCTGTTGTCTTTAAAACCTTCAGGCCTCATGTTCCCCTCAGCCGTAATTTGACTATGCATTGTATATACACTGAACATATCTATTATTTTATCATTAATGATATATTATTGTTTTTCGTTGATGGACCTCTCTTATTAATTTTAACATGTTGTTTTATTTGTGGTGTTTGTGCCTTGATCTTTTTATACTGTTTTTGTATTTTCTGATTGAATCTATTTTATATTGTGATAGCTTTTAGCTTTTAACAATAAACTTTTGTATTAGGAATGTATATTATTTGTGATTGTAGTTTGTATTAAAGTTGTGTCTACCATTCAACTCATAATTATGGTGTCTGGTCTTTTGCACACCAGAATGTGGTCATTTGCTAAGACTTCTGGACAGTATTGCATAACTCATTAATTAAAATTGCATAGAATGGGGCTTGGCTTTTTCCCTTCCCTCCCTCCCTTCCTCCCTTTTTTCTCTGCAAAAAAAATTCTCTCTTCAAGAAATAATGTTCCCATGAACTTGTCTGTCAGGAAATCCACCCATGTCCGCTATTAATGTTGAATCCTTCAATTGTGCAGAGGCTTGGGACACATTGGACAGAATGCCATGCTCTTTTTACACTGGGTGTTGACTAAGTCTGCTGGATTTTGCAAGACCCCAGTTGTATGTTCTGCTTTGACTTGATAAATCTCCACATTGCAGAGGGATATGAGACATCCTAGTGAAAGATAGCTGTCTTTCCACAAAAACCTGTATGCTGTATTGTTGTTATTGTTGTGTGTCTTCAAGTAATTTCTGACTTATAGCGACCCTAAATCATGGGGTATTCTTGGCTAGTTGCTTCAGAGGGGAGTTGCCATTGCTGAGAGCCTCTCTGAGGCTGAGAGTGTGTCACTTGCCCCAGGTCACCCACTGTATTTCCATGGCTGAGCCAGGATTCGATCCCTGGCCTCCAGAGTCATAGTCCAACACTCAAACTACTACACTACACTGTCTCTCATGCTGTGTTACTGACCCTCTTACCAAGGAATCCTCTGATAAGCCTGCAAGACAAGGTGTGGCTCAGTGGAATTTCTGTAACAGGAATGTCTCAGAGTATTTGCTCATATATAGTCAATTGCAAGCCCTAGGTGCCTTTTTTCAGCAGGCAATGACCATGAACAGTATTTTGTTTTTACAAGCCTGTTTGCTTTCAGTACTTTAAATGTTCATGTTTGATTATTTCATTGTTGTTTGACAATGATTGACTAAAAACTGTTCTAGTCAGACACATTTTTTCTTTGCTCTCCTTTGTCCAGGCCTCTCTCATTTTCTCTCCCCCTCTTCAAAAACCACACACCATGCAAAAGAATAGAGCAAAGCAGGTGTGCAAAAGCCCCTAAGACTTTGCACATGCCAAAGTATTGTACCTACCACCTAACCAGAAAATGCCCCCAGATAAATATCTTTTGGCAATGGAGTGCTTTGTGCTGTCTTGTGCTTGCTGTATTCTTTGTAAAGATCTGCAGAGCCCAGACTTTATCATGCATAAAGTATGCTTCAGTGTTTGCTTTACCTAGGTCTATATTATCTTGTTTGCTTCCATCCCCACCCCACAAATCCTCATGTGCCAGAAGGAAGTAAGACTATTGCTTTTTAGGACTGCTAATCCTTGACTACAGGGTCTTCCTGTGCAAGGATGAATAACTGTGGTCGTTTCCTCATTTCTGCAAGAGAAAGCAAACATTACTCTGCACTATTCTTCGCTTGCTGGAATGTTCTCAATTGTGGAGGAAATATTCTCAGAGAAAACTATGTCGTTTTTATGCACTTACTCAATCAAAATGATTGGTGGAGAAAACAGATTTCCAGCACAGGAAAGGTGTGTGTGTGTGTGTGTGCAGGAAACAAAATTTCTATATAGAAAAAAGTATTTTTCTCCACAGAATAACTACAAAATTCTCACTGGTCTATTATTCTTACCAGTGAAGTTTTCCAAGTGTTGTGAAATCTGTTTTAAAAAAAAAAAAATCAGAGAACACATATTTGCAAATTTTCTTTCTATCCTCATTATTCTTAGCTACAGATATACCTTGTCAGGGTTACCTCTTTTCTGGATGATAACAGCCAGAATTCTTGAACAGCCTCATTAAAGTGAGAATTCTAAGAGTTATAGATTTTAGGGGGGGGCAGACTTTGAAAGACTGACTATATTTATGAGCACTGCATACACTAGGGAAAGGATAAGCTTGAAGGGAGATGACAAGGAAGCTCCATGTCTTTGATGTCTTATCACAGGAAGTATTGCTTTCTTTTTTTGCAGGAGATAGGGATGCCAAGGGTCAAATCTGTGGGCTTCAAGGTTGTTGTCCCTGTAATTGCTCAGCCATACAACTGTTACCATAGCATCCAAAACAGAGAACAACTTTGCTTCTGATAACGTCTCAGGGCAAATTCCTGCTTCTGCCTGAGAAATTCCTTTTCTCTACCTGACTACCTACGTCACAGTGGAGTCATGCTAGAAATCTATTGCCACCAAGTTCCAGCCAAAGCTGGCTTTCACAATTTGAAGCTCACCATACAAAATGCAGCTCATTACTCATATACTGTGCTGTTGTCAGCAAGAGCTGGTATCAGGGTAGGATTTGGGGACAAATGTCCAGAGCTCTAATCGGGAAAAGGTGTAGGAGCCACCCCACTCCAATGCAGCAGGGCTGGTGTGCTGTTTTCAGAACTAACTGAAAAAATAAACAAATCTCATTACCATCCAAGGAAGGGCCAAATATGATCACTGGAGTCTTAAAAAATATCTAATTGTACTACTTGCTCTCAAAAACACAAAATACCTGGGCCTTAATCTTCTGGCAGTCCAAACAAGAGTAAATCCACTGAACTAACTGTTGAAAGGAGACTCACCATTTATGCAAATCTCATTGATTCAGTGGGTCTACTTTAATTAGAACTAGCAAAAGTATTCAGATCCAGAACCACTCTTGAAGCTATGCTGTCCATGCAACAAAATACAGCTAAATCGAAAACAAACCTATTGTGGTAATTCCTTTATTAGGTTAATGAAATGACGCAAAATACATTATACAGTACAAGCTTTCAAAACCCACAGGCTTTTTCATCATGCATGGATATTAACAGTTACTGTAAGGGGGGGATTTGATAGTGGAGGGTCACAGAGCTTTATCCTCCTGAGATGTTAAAACTGAGCTTAAAATAGTGGTAGGGGCAGGTTTGATGCAAGTAAAGGCATCCTGGCCATGGCACATTTAGGACACCAAGTAAGGTAAGGCTTATTTCTCTCCCTTGTTAGAAGGGAGATTCCTTTGAGATCTAGTCCATATCTGTCTTTGGTTAAGGCTACAAGCCCCTTTGTAGAGAGTATACAGTGAGTCCCTTGAGAAGCCTCTGTACTGCTACATCTGGAGACAAACTGAGGCACTGTAAAAAGTAAAATTTGTCAATTGTGTTGTCTGCACAGGTCAGAATACTATGGGAGCAGCCCACAGTATTCTAGTCCTGGATCTGCCCCAACACCCCTCTGTTATTTGGGCCCTCTGTTGTAATGCCAGGCAGCTGTTCACATGCATGTCCCATTGTGACACCTGGTGCCACTACCATGTGTTGCTAGCTCTGAGGTCAGAATGAAGCACTGTACTGAATGCCTTGTTCATACCTCAGAATGAACAGCTGACACCAGCAGTGGTGGCACCAAATGACACAATGGAATACATTGTAAACAATGAACCGGTGTCACAGTGGAGGGCTCCAAATCTTTCAGGAAGATCCGAAGCAAAAACGTGAACTTTAAAAAAAAATTAAGTGGGGGTATATGATAACTTTGTGCTGAACTGTCTGGACATCATCCAAACAGTGCAAACCAGAGCTAGGGACCGGGCCCTCCCTCATTAGGCTTTCTCATCGAGAGGATGGAGGGAAGATGTTTTATTTGGCCCATGCTAACAAGGCCCATGATTTTTAATTTTCAAATTGTTTTTATCTTAACTGAGGGTCCCACTCCATGTGCTCCCTTTAGTCTTTTAGAAGTACCTTGATCTGCTGTAAAGAACAAGTGAACTTTTTTACAACAACATGTATGTCAATATTCTTAGCCTGATATCAGCTCATAAATCTGCTATTAAGCAACACAGGAATAAACTCAAGAAAGAAAGAAAGAAAGAAAGAAAGAAAGAAAGAGGGAAAAAAAAGAAAAGTTGCCAATCTTTGCTCATGACAATTCTCTTGAAGTATATGCATAAATAAAACAGGTTCTATCATGGCCTCGGGAGGCTGTGTGTAGTGTTGATGGGGCCTGTGATCTGAATGGATCATATTTCTTTGCCAGCCCTGTCCCGACGAAACAATGAAATCAGAACTTCTCTTTGATGTAAACCATATGAAAGAATGCTTAGGGAGGTCCAAAGCATTTGATAAGGCTTCAGAGCAGGGAATGGCTGCAGACGAATCCCTTCTCCAAATTCCCTGTCTCCTCAGCATTTCTGTCTTTGCAGTTCTGTTGTGTGTGGGGATGTGGGGTGTGTGTGTAAGAATTATATAGCAAAACTTTCAACTGTCCTAAATTTGGCAGCAACACTCCTGATTAATCCTCTTAATCCCACTTTTTTGTTAATCTCATCTTTTTGCCTCTTCCATCTCCTGTACAATAAAATTATCTGCAAGACAAGTAAGGAATTTCTTTGATTTCCAGCAAATATCAGAATAGTTCAAATTTCCCATTACTGCTACATCTCCCCTTTCTGAATGTGTGGTTATCTGTTCCAGAAAAGCATAATCTAAGTCCTTACTCTGTTTTGGAGTTCATTGGTAGATCCTCACAATGACATTCCTATTATTTCGCTGCCTTTTAATTTTTACTCAGATGCTCTCAACATGGCTTCCAGGATTTAAGCAATGGATCTCTTCATGAATGTAAGCATGCTTGACATATAATGCTCCTCCTCCTGCTTCTTTCCTGTTTGGCCAATTTCTCCAAAATAGGTTATACACCTCTGTTAGTACATTCCAATTATAAGACTTGTTCCATCAGGTTTTTAGTGATGCTTATTATATCATATTTGCTTTGCTGTGTTAAGAGTTCAAATTCACCTTGTTTATTTTCCATGCTCTGTGCATTAGTGTAGAGACATATAAGACCATGAATCATTTATTTTATCTGCTTATTTAAGTTTTTTTTGTTCCACCATTGGGTTTTTGTACTATTCACCTATAACGTTCAAGCTATTGTCTCCAACATTTGATGAACTCCTGCCCTTAAGAATACTATTTCCCTCCTCCACATAATTCAGTTTAAAGCCCTCCTAATCAGGTTCATGAGATTCTTACCAAAGACATTCCTGCAAGTTGCTATGAGATGCAATCCATCCCTTGCCAGAAGTCCATCTTCATGAAACCATAGACCATGGCCCAAGAAGTGAAATAGTTTCTTGTGGCATCATCTGCAGAACCAGTTGTTCACCTCCATCATTCTTCTCTCCCTTCCTGGACTGTGTCTTTCAAATGGGAGGATAGATGAAATAACAGCCTGTTCATCAAGCTCCTTCCTCTTCCTACCTAGAGCCTTGTAATCTTTTGTGATATCCTGAAAACTATGCCTTGCAGTGTCATTGGTTCCCATGTAGACCAAAAGAAAGGGGTAATGGTTAGTAGGCTTGATGAGTCTTTTGCCTCAGGAAGACAGTATACTTCTTGAGATATCCTATCAGACCTGCAAGCGACTCCTTTTTTCCTTCTGAGCAGGCAGTACCCTACCACCAGTACATATCTCCTCTGAGGATTGGCAGGGACCATTCCATGTTTTGAACCTTCCAAACTTACCTGCATGTTCTCTGACACTGTTGCTCTTGTTGCTTCTCCTCCTCATCATCCCTGATAATGGAGAGAGCTTTGAATCAATTCAGTAGCTCCAAACCCTCAGAATAATCCCTGGTCCTTCTGCTTCTATGGAGTTTATCACATGGGGGACAGGATAGGGACAGGGTTGCTCCATTCTCTTTATCCCATCCGTGACCCATCTGTACCCCTAGTGAAAGTGATTGCATGAATCACTTTCACATGTAAGTGGGATGAAAAGCACTTTTAGCCATGAGCTTTCAGCTGTCACGATAATAGCAGGTTCTTCCATTAATATAAAAGACTGCAAATGACAGAAGGGAACACTTTCCGCTGATAGCTAAAAGTGCTTTTCAGCCTGCTTTGTATGTGAAATTGATTCATGAGATCACTTTCACTAGAGCTTCCCGGTGGCTGAATATCAGGTTCAGCACACTTTGCATGTGAAAGTGATTCATGCAATCTCTCTCACTGGCACGTCCCTGCTGGGTCAATGTCAGATTATATGTGAAAGTCCTTCCCATGATCGGGCAGCAAGGATGGGACAGCGGCGGGACAATGATGCCCTATCCCCCATGTGATAATCTCCTAGGTTTCACATTCCTCCAAACATCTACTTCTGTGTTTGGGAACTGACTTCTTCTTCAGTCACATCTCTTGTGTGTTCCTCATCCATGACAGTCTACTCCATTCTGTCCAAGAAAACCTCTTGCTTGTTAATATGGTGCAGAATAGACACACGGGTCTCAAGTTCCAACACGGCCCCCAACTTGCACTTGTTGCAGGTACAACTACCCACATCCTCCAGCAAGAACACAAACATACCACAGCTGTTGCAGATGACTGCAGCTCTCCCACCATCCATATTCAGTAGTCTTAAGGAGGTTGTGAAATAGAATTCAGTGCTTCCCCCTCAAAACTGACCTGCAGAATGCCCACATAAAACACCTGTTGGCCTTGCTTCTCTGTGCCAAGCTCCAGGAACTAAGGCTACAGCTATCTTGCCTTTCCGGGTAGACATACGGCTCAGGTAAAAGCAAACTGTTGCAGCCTCTCCTAGCTTGTCCTTTCTTCCTCATGTGTGCATGTGGCCATGCTGCCATTAGGGACATCCCATTGTCCCATGGTGGCATGTCCACATGGCTCTTCTGCCATTGGGGACAACAAAATGCCACAATGGGGCAACAGGGGCTCTCTCTTAAGTCTGTGTGGCTATGTGCACATGTCACCATTGGGCACAACACAGGCTTGCCATCTGTGGATGCTTGAATCCATGGATAGCAAGTCCTTGGATACCGAGAGTCAACTGTATTTCCAGAGGAGAACTTGTACAGACAGGGAAAAATCAGCACCTGTCTCCTTGCCAGTTCTCCTCTGCCCTGCTCCACTCATTAGCATTATAATGGGAAATCCCACCTCTCCCTTAAAGCATCTACTTCTTTCATAGTTATTTAATTGTGGTAGTAGTTATTTCACAAAAGACTGGAGTAACTATAGACTGGAGTAACTACACAAAAACTACAGAAAAGACTGGTGTAACTACATTAATCTCCCATGCAAGCAAAATTATGCTCAAAATTCTGCAGCACAGACTCCATAGAAATCCCAGAGGTCCAAGCAGGGTTCAGAAAAGGAAGATGCACTAAGGGCCACACTACAATATGGTGGCTAATTGAATGCACAAAGGAATTCCAAGGGAGAAAAAATCACTTTGTGCTTTATAGACTATTTTTGTCCCATGGTGGCATAGCATCTAATTGTATAGATCATGAAAAGCTATGGATCACTCTTAAGGCCATGGAAGTGGCATTACATCTGATAGTCCTGATGAGAAATCTGTACTTAGGACAAGAGGCTATAGATAGAACACAATTTGGAAAAACAGAAGGTTTCCCAGTTGGAAAGGAGGTCTAGCATGGCTGCATCCTATCATCCATTTGTTCAACTTATATGCGGAAAATATCATAAGAAAGGGAAGTTTAGACTCAGAAGGAGGAAGAGTGAAGATAAGAGGAAGGAACATCAACAACTAAGATATGTGGATGATACCCTAATACCAGCAGAAAAGGTCAGAAACATAATGACCACAGAAGACATACATAAATTCAGCCTAGACCATGAGGAAATTAACCTAGTTAAAGATTTCCCATACCTTCGATTGAACCTTGATAAGATAGTGACTGCAATCAAGAAATAAGAAGACATCTAGGAATGGAAAGGGCAGCTATGAAAGAACTAGACAAAATTATAAAGAGTAAAGATATATAATTCAGGACTAATGTTAGAATTTCCAAGCCACTGTATTTCCCATCACTATGGCGCGTTACAGACCGCTGAAAAGCGGTGGCCTGCACCCGCCCCTTTCCCTGCCGGATCGGGACCTCAGTGGCCAGAGCGGCAGCCGCTGAGGCCCCGATCCACCACTTTCCAGGCCGCAGGGAAGTGGCAAAAGGCCACTTCCCTGCGGCCTGGAAAGGGGTGTCCTTGGGGCTTCCAGCCCCAAGGACACCCCGAGGCGGTGGGGAGGAGGAGAAAGGGGCCACCTGGCCCTTTTCTCTTCTGCGTCGCTGGCGCAGCCATCTGAAGGCTGCGCCCAGTGATGCAAAGCTGGAAGGAGCTCCGAAATGAACCAGATTTTGTGTTCCTTAAGTGTTATGTACTGAAAATTAATAAAGATTATTTGAAACACGAAACGGAGCTCCTTCCAGGGCCATGGAAAGGGCGCACTAGGCGCCCTCGTGCGGCCCCACTACGTCACAACCACACCGCCTCATTTGGAGGCAGCGCGGTTGTGATGTAGTCATGGCAGCGGCCGTGTGGAACGGCCACCGCCATTTTCTACACAGAGCGCGTATTAGAGTTAGGGGCGTCCAGAAAGGACGCCCCTTTCTAACCCTAGTGTGCGCTCGTCGCGGACTAGGGTGCCCGTTTGTAACGGGCCTATATATGGATCACATGCAACGGTAACTGTATTGGCAATTAAACAAATACAAACAAAAATCCATTAGTGATAACTTCATTGGCCAACCAAAATGTACTATAAGTAGAGCAGTGGAGGATAGCGGATCTTGGAGATATCTCATCCACAGGGTCATCATGAAGCAAGGTCACCTCAAAGGCAATTAACAACTACAAAGTCGTTATGAGGATTGTCGTTTGCTTACAATGGATTTTAAAGAGAGCAGAATGAGGTCTCTAATCCCCTTGCTCTTACTTGGCCCCTCTGTTTAAAGTATATCCTACTAAACAGAGTATGTTTGTATTCTTATTTACAAATGGGGGGAATCTGGGATATCCTGCTGGGATGTAATTGTCCAGAAACAATGCAATCTGTAGATTGAAAACCCAAACAGGATAAGAACATTGGCCATTGAATAGCTCCTCTGATGCTTTTGTTGATTTAGATCAAAATTAGAGAATGCCATTGTTCAGCTTGGATATCTCTGTCAACCAGTGCCATATACCAGGAAAAGCATTGCTTCAGGAGCACCAGGTTCAAATTCTACTCACTTGCTGAATATTAAGGAGGGATAGAAAATTGGAAAATATTTGAAAAATGGTCAGAAACATATTCCTCAAGAGTGGAAAACCATGACAAGGTGAAACCTAGACTGATGAGAATCTTCACAATTTGGGAAATATTATGTCCAGAATTCACACATGGTATTTTTGCATAGAAAACAGTATTTCTGTGCAAGAAGAAACAATTTCATCCAGCACATATTTTCTGTATATTGTTCTGCATAGAAATGTTATTTTCTTTGCAAGAAATGCTATTTCCTATGCAGAAAATATTGGTTCAAAAAAGTGCAAACTTTGCATAGAATGAACTGCAAATCGTCTTTGAAAATTGCAAAAATTGAAAAAGTGTTGAAAAGCTCACAATGGGAATGCAATTGCTAAAATTACTCACTGCTTGCTTTAAGAATGAGATCAGTAAAGAACTAGGCCCATAGTCTCCCAACTCTATGTACTATTTTAGTAGCATAAAAAGAACTAAGTCATACTACCACTTACCATAAAGAGTGAAGTTATTAACTGTGGAATAAAACAAAGTTTTGAAATGGAGTGAAAATGCAGGATTGCACACAAACATATATAGCTGAGGACACACATACTAGAATATATACATGTTTTAGTGCATTTTTAAATATAAAAAAAATAAAAAACAAGAAAGCGATGCACTAATGGGAAGGACTTGATGGAAAGTTGGGAAAAAGAGAAACTGAAATGGACAGATTTATCCACCATTTCAAGTCAGTAGTGACATATGGAGAGTGTGTGGGGTTCATACCGCACCAGGTGATACTCTAAGCCCCCCTGCTCCTCAAACACCTACTGTTTGGCAGAAATGGGCTGTGGCATTCCTCGGCTTCCCTTTAAAATGTTTTAAGAGATGGTGGGAGTGGAAGTGACACCATGAGTTACTGCACTGGTTGACATCAACCCTAGGGATGCCACTACTACAAGTGGGGGTACCATTGAATCCAGGCTGCCATATTTTCAGTTCTACATTTTTTCTTTCAACAGAGATAGATCATGTGGCATATTTTCCTGGGGAGTCAAAGCTGGATTTGCCTCCTGCTGGCTGATTCAATGCATGTTTGCACAGTTTCTAATTCAGAGGTGGGATTTATGCATCCCTCTAACCATTGTTAGATCGCAAATGCTAGCATTCATCACTATTTGGTAAAGCTGGTTTAGACTGCTTGAAGTCATAGGCCAAAAATATCTGGAGCTCTGATTCCCACCCCTATTCTAAATAAAGAATGTCCAATAACAGGTAGGGCTAATGCCTGGCTCCAACATTAGGCCTCGCTACAGGTGAGGCAGCAACTTGAGAAGGATGATTTGCGGTATTGTGACAGTACAATCAATTGTTAATTAAACATATATACTCTTAGTTTAGAAACAAACAAAACCCCAACAGCTGAAAACAAATTCCTGGTAGGTAGAAAGCTTGGATAGAAAATATCTCCTTGACCCCAACTGCCTCTCTTTTTTGTATTTTTTTAAATGAGGGAAACCTTCAAAACTGTGATCCCATTGACCAAGGGATGGCTATTGCTTAGTTGCACTCCTTAGTGGTATAGTCTAACAGCTAACAGCTTGTTCTCTTTCTTGCTTCTCTATGGTCTTGTCTGCATGGGCTATGGTATTTTGGGGGTGGTTGCCTCGACCTCCCCTCCTTATCTGGCTCACCATTCTGATGCCAGGCAGTTGTTCATATGTATGTCCTGCTTAACTGCCCAGCATATCTGGTGCTGCCATAGGTTGCTTTGCTCAGAGGTGAGAATAGGACGCCTAGGGACATATTACATATCAATGGCAGGTTCTGGATCTTCCTGGAAAATCCAGAACAAAAGATATTTTTAAAAAACCAGTATTGAGGGTGTTATACCCTAGTTCTGATGCTGAACGTGCCAGATACCATATGGTCTGTTTGCATCAGAACTGAGGTTTGAGCCATGCATCGTTCAGACTCCTCATGGAGATGACACAAGGAGATTGGTTTATTTGGCCCAGGGGTAGGCAACCCTTTTGAGCTGGGGGCTGGGTTGCTGTCCCTCAGACAAGTGGGGGGCCGAAGCCAAAAAATAAATAATTAAATAATTTTTAAAATATTAAATAAATAAATAAACTGGGACAAATGTAGGACAAAATTTTCAAATGGAGGGCACTTTTTAAATAAAAAATGGAGGTCATGCGAAAAAATTTGCTGATTTTTAAAAAAAGTTAAGATAAATGCATGTTTCTGAGGCTTCTATAGACAATTGCCCCACCATGCCCCTCACACGAGATGCCAAAGGCCCCGGCGGCAATCGGCGGCAGGACCAGGCTGGGGCCGGTCCCAAGGCCTCGCCAGGCCGCATCTGGCCCGCGGGCCGCAGGTTGCCTACCCCTGGCCCATCCAGACAAGGACTATGGAGAATACATTGTTCTTAATCAATTCACAGGAGATTGGAGCCTTCGTATGAACTCTGCAAGATAGATGAATCTGCCTTTTTTAAGGGATGAAAACAGTAACTAGAAGCCTCAGAAATGACACATCAGTTGTGTGCAGTGGCTAGGCTCCAATGTGACGCTCCCTATGCCACATTTTGGCATAGCTTTTTCTCTCCCCTTACTCCCTTTTTTTATATATGCTTCTCACTTGTTTCACTTCTTTTACACACACACACACACACACATTGGTGGCAGTGGGGATCCTTTTTGGCCTACAAAGCTCCAGCATGCTAGTATCCAAAATAAGAAACTTTTCTAAACTCTGCACCATCTTGGCTTTTGTGTGTGCTTTGAGTGGAAACCTAAAAAAAAGAAAAAAGAAAAAAAAAAGGGGGGGGGGAGTGAAACCTAATTCCTCCTATATATACACATAGAGAAATAAAAAGCAGGAAGGCTTAAGACTATTAAACTATTCCAAGAGAGAGATTCCTGATGCAAAGCCACAGAAGGAAAAGTGCAAGGTGCAGGGAGTGGAGCTGATTTGCCTGCCTGCCTCCTCTGCTTGAAGCTCAGCAGGTTGAAGGCGAGTGTGACGGAAGCCAGGACACACCCAGTCCTTTCAGGCAGTAAAATGATCCCTTTTCTGCCCCCCAGCTCTTTCTAGCGGATAAAAGGAGAGGAAGTGCCAGACCACAGCCTCAGAGGAATCTTCTCTCTTTCTCTCCACTCAGAACCTTCCTGGCTATTTTTTTTGTAAAGTAAAAAAAATTCCACTCTCTCCATCTGTAACTTTTTGACTATCCCAGCTTTGTTCCTCAATTAGCCATGTCACAGTTTGGTTACAGCTCCCGTTCAGCAGCTGGGCCTGGTGGGTTCTCCCAGGTCCGAGTCAGTACTGTCTCTTCGTCTCGTGGAGTCGGAGGGGGCAGCAGTTTCAGGAAGCCAGGAGGCTTTGGCAGCTCCAGCCTTTACAACCTGGGCTCAAGCAACAAAAGGATTGCCCTAGGTGGTGGCGGAGGCAGCTCCTTCAGTGTCCGGTCCTCCTATGGATTTGGCGGAGGCCTTGGCAGTGCCTATGGTGGAGGGCTTGGTGGTGGGCTTCCATCGCCAGGGATTCAAGAGGTCACCATCAATCAGAGCCTCTTGTCTCCTCTCAACCTGGAAATTGACCCTACCATCCAGAAGGTGCGCAAGGAGGAGAAGGAGCAGATCAAGACCCTTAACAACAAATTTGCATCCTTCATTGACAAGGTAAGATGCACCACTTATTAACATGCTTAAAGTCAACAGGAGACCACTTCTTGACATCCTTAAAGTCAACAAAGTCCCCCCTCAAACTCACACTGGACTGCAATTGCTCTGCAGTCAGAGAGAGCCAGTAACCCTTCCAGATCTTTCTCAGAATGTTTTATATGAGTCAGCAAACAAAACTTTCCTTCTCCAGTTCCTCCACCTCAGAGTTAGAACACAACAGCCCAGGTGAGCTGGCCATATCCTGGTGGTTTTCCTGATCATCTGCCTCATGAACAGTGGAATTTTGTTAGCATTTGCAGCTGTAGTACTTTTCAAAGTGCAAGAACAGTTTGTAAAAGATGCAATATCTTCCAGATCTGGAAATGGAATCTGTATTCTTTCACATTGTCAACATGGTTGGCCAGCACACCAGAGGGGGAAAAGTTTTGTGTGAGAGTGTGAATGTTTATGCAAAACAACACAGAATTACAGTAAGGCATAGCTTCTGAGTCCACTTCTCTAAAAACAGAGGGTCAAGGGAACAGATTCTGTAATATACATATTTTTGTTTGACCCATTATCTGGGCAAGGTTGCCTGTTTTAAAATCAATTAACTTTAGTTGCATTTTCTTTCACATATTAGTCACTCAGTTAAATACAGCATCATTACTGCACACAATATCTTGCAAGCTAAAAGAGGACAGGTTCACACCCTAAGGGGATATAATTTGTTAAACCTGCTTCCATCCCTTGAGTCACCTCTTTATGTGTCTCAGGTTACAATCCTATACAAATTTACTGCCATATGCATTTATAATCTCATCAATGTACATTTATATAGGACTAGAGCCTCAGATTACAGTCCTATATGCAATTATTCCCAGATAAGCATACATATAATCTTAGAGACATATACTTGGGAATAACCATGCCCTGTTAATCTGTAGAAATAATGCAGTTTGATACCAATTTAACTGCCATGGCACCACCCTACAGAATCCTGGGGCACCAACACTCTTTGGCAGAGAAGGTTAAAGACCTTGTAAAACTACAAATCCCAGGATTCCACAGAAAGGAGCTACAACACTTAAAGTGGTGTCAAAGTGCTTTATTTCTACAATGTAGATGCACGCTCAGATGAATTTACCTTGAAATAACCATACCTTGTTAACTCAGTGGGACATACTTCTGAGTAGACATGCCGAGGATTGTGTTGTCAAATACACACACATATGTCCTCTTTTGTTCTGTAGTATCTCACAAGCATCCATTTCCATGATTTGGTGTAATTGGGTTTATCTGTTCTTTACCTAAAGGGGAGCTGTGGTAAGTTTTATAATTAATCCAAAATGACCTCTGTAGGCAACTGGATTCAATATATGTTCTCTGACATATTACACTTATGCAAAGAATATGTAGCATGATCCATTCACATGCCCACCCATCCACATCTAGTGTGATCAGCAGGCTATTGTTTCAGACAATGAAAGATCTCTCTCTGTGAGCGAATATCCTTTGTCAGTGAGGAAGTTATCTAGGTGATCTATGCTGGGTCATTATCCTTCAGCCTAACTCAGCTCTTAAGGCAGTTAATGGAGGGTGGGGGAGACTGTCAAACCGAATGGAAACCACCTTGAGCTGTGAGGATATTACTTGAGTGAAGTCTCAATCAGTATCATAGATCAAAAAATCTTGCAAATCATAGGCCTCAATTTGAAGTTGAGGCTGTTCATAATTAGCTCTGCTTCTTGGACACAGCTGGACAAAGTTACTTTTGGAGACTACAACTCCAGCACTTTCCTAAGCATGCATGGCTAGTGGCCACGGGGGCTGGGGGATTCTGGACGGTTTAGTCCAAAAGAAGTAGCATTCCCAGGCTCTGCTCTGGATCTTAAATATTTGACAAGTGAAAGTCTTTTGAAAAATGGGGTGTTTTTTGTTTGTTGCATACCTTCTGTATCTAGAAGTTTCTAGTTTTGGCCTCCCTCTGCCCCTGCAGTTGGTCTCCCTTCCTCCCACACCCTCAGCTGGCCAACATTCCTCAGATGGTTTTAGTATCATACATCTACTACCATATTTGGGAACTGAGGGCCATGTAGACTTCTAATTTTCTCTTGCTTTTGTGGCAATTTAAGTCCTTGCAAGAAGAATGGAAGGCTTTCTGAAATTCCACCTGTGGGCATTTTCCAGGTCCGGTTCCTTGAGCAGCAAAATAAGATGCTGGAGACCAAGTGGAGTCTCCTGCAGGAGCACAAGACCACACGGAGCAACTTGGTGCCCCTCTTTGAGGGCTATATCAGCAACCTGAGGAGGCAGCTCGACAGCCTGCTGAATGACAAGGGACGCCTTGAGGGAGAGTTGAAGAACATGCAGGATCTTGTTGAGGATTTCAAGAACAAGTAATGTATCTTTATAACGGTTTTTTTGCTGTGACTGAGAGGTTCATACAGCATCTTCATGGTGCATTTCAGGTTCTCCTTTAAAAAACTGTACTCAAATCAGAGACATTAAGGCTGCAGCCCTGTGAGTTTTTCTTTGAGAGTCAACCCCCATTGGTTTGAGCGAGGCTGACTCCCAAACAAGTGTGCTAAGGGGCAGCAGAGACCTATAAACACGTACAATGTTTTTGCATACACAAACATAAAGCTCTTCATGAAATTTTCAGGAAAAGTCCATCAAATGTGAAAAATCATCAAAGATTCATCTATCCTCTCATAATCTCATCCATAGGGAGAATGAATGA